>NC_091473.1:237088874-237688874 GCF_036971445.1 Narcine bancroftii | reverse complement strand
TTATGACACAGGGAGCAACTACACATCTCATCATTGATTTTACATATATCATTGATTCAGTGCAATTACTCAAATCTTCCACTGAATCAGTTATTTTTGACACACCATTAGCAGACTAAGAAAGATTTAAAATGGTTGGAAAACTGAAAAGGCTCACAATTCTCTGAAAAAAGTGTTACCAAACCTCTCTTTCAATGTCTTTCTTGTTTTAAGCATTGAGTCCAGGTTCAGACTCTCCATATCTACACTATCAAGACTCCTCAGGGTTTTATATGTTTTAATCAAGTTGCCTATCAATCTTTGAAGTGCAAAGATGCAAGGCACCCCATTCTTTTCAAGTGTCAGTTACTTCTAATATGGTAAAATTATTCTTTATATAAGAAGACAATGATATACATGGTACTCTCAATGTGCTCTAATTAGTACCTTGCATAACTGAAGCATAAATAATCTCTTTACTTTTTAATTGAATCCCCCTCATATTAAACAATAATATTCAGTTAACTTCCTCAACTTCATGTCATAGTTTCATATTAAGCTTTCCTGAATGATGTTAAACAGGAAAGTCTGCAGATGCTGTGATTGCCGTGTAATACACAACAATGCTGAAAATACCCAATAGGTCATGCATGCAATCTCCATGAGAAGGAAAGATCTATAACCAATGTTTCAAGCCTGTGCCCTTCATCAGGGCATGAGCAAAAGCAGGTAAGCAGCTGAATATGAGGGGGGGGGGGGGAGGAAGGAGGGACAAGGGGAGGAGTACAGGCCAACAGATAAGAGGGGGATATGGCTGGGAGGACAGAAGAGGGAAAAAAAAGCTAAGGGGAGGGAAGGGGGTGGGAGCTGGAAGAAATAAGATGGCGAGAGAGCAAAATACAGGGCAGGAAACTGGAAAAAGTCAGTTATTGCCATCTGGTTGGAGAGAACCCACGTGGAATATTAGGTGTCGTTCCTACAAATTGTGGGTGGCCTCAGTTTGGCGGTGCATGTGGGTGTGAAAATGAGATGTGGAATTAAAATGGTTGGCCATTGGGATGTCCCCAGTATTGCAGCGGACAGACCATTGATGCACAATAAAATGATCTCTCAGTCTACGTCCAGTCTCTCCGTTGTAGAGGTGGCCACAAAGGGAGCAATGATGCTGCTGGAGTATAATCTCTGCATTTTCCAACTCTGCTATCATTCCCCATTTAGATATATACATGTTTATAAAATATCTCCAGCCATGACAGGCAATTTCACATTCCCTTACACTATTCTCCATTTGCTAAATATCTATGCCCTTATAGAATCCATGTCAATATCATCATAGCTTACTTTTCACCACATCTTTATTTAAACTTTATTTATTCATTCAAAATACAGATAATAAGTAACATATATAACAATAAACAAAGCATGAATGTTATATTTTATATATATAAAAAAAGAAAGAAAAAAAAGGAAAGAAAACCCCCCCTTTCAGCCAACTCTCCTAAGGAGAGCCATAAAGAAAAGAGAAAAAAATAAAGAAAAGTAAAGCATACATATTAAAATCTAGTCAATATAAATCAAAATGTAAATATTCTGAATATAACAACCACCTATTAATAAAAAAACTATATTTATCCGTGAAACATATGTAATATTTTCCATTATTAAACAATATTTCATCTCATTATGCCAAAAGTCTCAAATTTAATCATTTCATGTAAAATCATATCTCTACAAAACACATGTTTTACCAAAGATCGAACTTGATAAAAATACGCTTACGCTTAATCGGACTGTTTAAACCCTGAACATTAAAAATAGCAAACTTCAACTTTGACATATCCACTAATATTACTAAAAATTAATATCAATATATAAAGACTCAGATCAATGTAAATAGGCCCTCCAATAGGAGAAAAAGAAACCACAAATTAAAGTCTAAATAAAATGAAAATAAAAAAGAGATAAAAAGAAAATAAAACCCCAAAAAAACTACCAAAAGGTAGTAATCCCTAAACAAAAGTTGGGTGTGGATCACCCACCAGTGGCTGATGACTAGTAGAACATAGAGCAAATTTCTCCCTCACCAGCCAAACAAAGAATAACAACAAGATATCATAATGACATAAAAGGAAGGTAAAAATAAAAAAGTTCTTCTATTCATCCAAAAGATTCCAGACTTGGCGACCCCATTTCAAGGAAACTGTCTCTTTCCATTCCCATTTCTCTCACTTCTGCCATTTCTTCCATTTCCAGAATAACCAGATTTTTCTTTAGAAGACAATAGTGGGCTACGGCTTTGTCCTCTTACATCTGGCAACGAGTCAGCAAAACTCATTGCTTCACGCTCATTCTCAAAAAACCGAGATTGAAAGTCTCCACAAAACACCTTCAACACTGACGGATATTAAAAAGTAGACTTATAGCCTTTACTCCACAAAACTTCTTTAACTGGATTAAATCGACGCCGACGCTGAATAACCTCTTGACTCAAATCAGGATATAAAAAAACTCTACTATTCTGAATCATTAACGGGGCTTGTCGTTGTCTTGCATTTTGCACTGCTAAACGAAGTATCGTTTCTCTGTCCAAATAATTCAAACATCGAATTATCACGGGTCTCGGTGGTTGACCAGGCAGAGGTCTTCTTCTTAAGGCTCTATGAGCTCTTTCCAATACCCGACCTCCAGAGAAAAATTCCTGCCCCAGTATTTGTGGAATCCATTCGGTAAAAAAACGAAGAGGATCTTGTTCTTCCATACCTTCTGGCAAACCAACAATCTTCACATTATTCCTTCTACTTTGATTATCCAAATAATCTACTTTCCTCTCTAACTCCCTCTCACGTTCTCGCAATTCTTTAACTGATTTTTCCACCTCCAACACTTTTTCTGTATTAGAAGCCACTTGTTGTTGACATTTCAAAAAAGCAGCCTGAAATTGTTTAAAATCTTCACAAGATGCTTCCACGCGTATTTTAACTGTATCCAGTTCCAAAATGAGCCTCTGAGACATTTAATTCAGCATCGGCTGAATGATAAGGTTTAGCTGTTTACATTGTAATTCAGAAAAGCTCAGCCCTGCTTTCTCTTGCGTAGTGGCAGAACCAGGTAACTGCAGCTCCTGCTGCATCTCAACAACAGGCAGTTTAACAGTTTTTCTGCGGGTCTGGACTCCCAGCGATGGCACCCCGACTTCCTCAGGGGGCCGACGCTGTTCTCCCCCCGCAACCCGTTGTTGCTTCAAAACCTCACAAAAAAGATCAAAATATTCAGATTGGAGTATATCCTGGGGTATTTCAAGCAATGGAGTCATCTTGTGTGCCCCCTCCATTAAAATCGGCAGACTGCCAGGATCGGGATCCACATTGGGGGTACAGGCACCTTCCTCCTGAGAATGGGTAATTCCAGCGATGACCTTCTCCTGGTGAGTAGTAGTCATTTTTTCAGCTCCCACGGGCAATCTCTGTGGTTTAGGCTTGAAAGAAAGCAAACCTGAAGTTGTAGCAGACTGTTTAGGCCCTAAATCTTCAGCACTCCGAAAATGTAGTTTCTTCTGTATTTGAGGTTTAATCTTTTTACCATTAATAGCCATAACAATTCCTTGATACTTGAAACTAAGTTTTTAAAAAATTAAACCTGAAAACAAAGTTAAAAACGGGTTCTTAAAAGTCTGGCCAGCGGGATAGAGATTACACGTCTAGACTCTACGCCATCTTGCCATGCCCCCTTTTTCACCACATCTTTTTATCGTCAGGCATTTCTTAGCTTTTTTTTTTCATTCAAATCATTGCTATAAGTTAGGACAAGAGGGAGGAGAATCCAGCCCTGATCTTCATGACATTTCATTGTTTTCTCCTTGTTGGCCAATATTATATCCATACCATTATGTTATCCCCATCACCAGGAGGTTTTATTTTCCTTTTAATAACCTTTGATGTGGCACCTTATGAAATGCTAGAAGTAAATCACAAAAATCTGTAGGCATGTGGTTGAAGTAAAAACACAAAATGCTGGAGAAACTCAGCAGGTCAAGCAGTGTCGTTTATGTAGCAAAGGGAAAAATACATAACTAATGTTTCAGGCTTGAGCCCTTCGTTAAGGTATGGAAGAATGCTGGCAGGCATCCAAACAAAAGGAAACTGGGGGAAGGAGGAGGGTGGGGAAGGTAGGAGATGATAGGTTGAGAAGGGAGGGAGGGGACAGCCGCAATCAGAGAGAGGAGGGATAGTTGGGTGGGTGGAAGAGGAAGAGAGGGGGAGAACTGGAAAAACTGGAAAGGGGAAAGGGAAAAGAAGGCATGCAGGTTAGCAGAAAGCAGGGAAGTCGTTGTTAAAGCTATTTGGTTGGAAAGCGTTCAAATGGAAAATAAGGTGTTGTTCCTCCAATCTGCGGGTGGTCAGGGTGGGATAGTACATAAGGCAATGGACAGACATGTGTGTGTGTGTGTGTTGGAGTGTGACTCATAATTGAAATGGTTGGCTACTGGAAGGTTTCTGTTGTAGCAGAGGTGCTCAATGAAATGATCTTCCAATTTGCGACTGCTCTCACTGATGTAGAGAAGACCACAAAGGGAGCACCGGCTGCAGTAAATTAGTCCTATGGATATATAAGTGAAGTGATGCTTCACTTGAAAGGCCTCTTTGGAGCCCTGGACCATGGTGAGAGAGGAGATGTGGGCGCAGTGTTGCACCTCCTGCGGGCACAGGGAATGGTGCTGTAGGGACAATAAATGGGAGGGATGAGTGCACGAGGGAATCACGGAGCAAATGGTCCCTGTGGAAGACCAAGAGTGGAGGAGAAGGAAAAGTGTGTCTGATGGTGGGATCCTGTAGTAAGTGCTGGAAATTCCAGCAGATATTGGTGTTGGATGTGGAGGATGGTGGGGTGGTAGGTGAAGATGAGGGGGACTCTATGTTTGTTGCATCTGGAGGCAGAGGGAGCCAGGATAGATGAGAGGGAAATGGAGGAGATGTGGGTGAGGGCTGAGTTGACGGTGATGAAGGGGAAGCCACATTTGTGCCAGACATTTCGGAAGATCTGGACTGGAAGATGTAGCGGAGACAGAGAAATTGAGAGAAGGGGGTGGACTCCTTGCAGGGGACAGGGTGTGAGGAAGTGTAGTCCAGGTAGTTTTTAATAAATGAGTTGCTACTGATGTCTCTGCATTGAGGCGCGGGTGATGAGTAGGAGTCACTGGGAAAAGCAGACAGAGCAGCAGAGATCTGAGATCCTTGCATTTTAATAAATGAGTTCCCACTGTTATCTCATGGAATTAAATGCCTTCTGGGGTATCGTGCAGCCATCAGTTCCTCTTTGTCCACTGTGCATGTTACTTGTTAAATCAATGAAGTATAATTTCCTTTTTTACAAAACTATCTTGAATTTTCTGATTACCTTTGCTGTTTTCAGAATAATATGTTATAATGTCTTTAATAACAGCTTTTAACATTTTCCTGGTGACATATGTTAAGCCAATGTTATATAGTTCTCTGCTTTCTATTTCCTCCCACCCACCTTTTTGAATAAATCATTTACATTTGTAATATTTTAATCTACTAAATTCTTGTTAGAATTCAGTGAAAAAGAAAATAAATGCTTCATTTATCTCAGTTAGTTTTTCTTTTAGGATCTTAAAACGATAACTCTCAGAACATTTTATCTGATTTGGGAAAAGAGCAGGAGAAAGGGTAAGTGAGCAGGGACTTTGATAAGAAAGGCTATATTGTCCTAAGTCAGAAGATGATGTCCTCCTCCTTGAGCAGTGGAAGCATGCAAGAGTCAAATAAACTTCCGCTTACTTCTGACTTGCAGTGGGGTAATTCCAATTCTGTGACAATTATCAGACAAAGAGGCAAAAGGGCTTTGGCTTGACTGTTTTTAGTAAAAATGTGCTTGGATTTTAACTTTTCTCATATTTGCACTTTTGCTAAAAATTACAAAAGCAATTTCTAACCCCCAACTGATTTTAGCCCTGAAAATTATTCTAAATTTTAAATTTAGACAAGCAGCATGGTAACAGGCCCTTTCAGCCCACAAGCCTGTGCTGCCCAATTACACCCAATGGTATGTCTTGAACGGTGGGAGGAAACAGGAGCACCCGGTGAAACCCATGCAGACATGGGGAGTATGTAAAAACTCCTTACAGACAGCGCAGGATTGTTCATTTTGCTACTGAGGTGCTGGATTTGCTCATCAGGTCAAGCTACAATGAGACCATATTATTCACCAGGACTTGGAATTTTAATATCATCTTTAAAGACATTCTGTGTAATTTTCCTCTGCAATAATAGTTTATTTTGAAGAAAAAGGTATTAACTTAATTGAATTTCTCGTGACTATCTATGTTAACTCATCAACGTGAAAGGACGTCTTAAATGTGACTTAAAAGATTATGGATTTTGCTCTGTGCATTATCTTTTGATATGCAATGCGTGAGGGTCTTATAATTCTGTATCTCCAATCATTGAGACTAATTTATAGGGTGATAGAAAGAACTTCTTGTTAGTCTGCTTAAAATTTGCAAGTATGTATTTAGGTGCTTAAAATCCAGAAACAAGCTCTCTATATATTGGTTTTAATTTCATGTTGAAATATTGAGGACCCATATAATACTGTCTCTCTCCAGTCTTCAGCATTTCATTTTGCTCTCTGTCAAATCATGTGGTGTTGGAATCTGATGAGTTCTCATTAATTCACTTCTCCGCCTGTCTTTATATGTCTAATATTGCAATCTTTAGATCACTAATACTAGAAATGTAACACATGTTTAATCAATGGTGTTCCTTCACACTGATTCTCAACTAAATTCCATTGCTCTACTTGATGCCTTTGTTACTTGTCTCTCTTTCTTCCCATTAATTCCCACTTCTATTAATTTGGTGACCCAATACTATTGTCACTGAGGCAGAGTCAGATCTATCAACTGAGCATTTGCTGTACAAAAAAAGGTAAGAGTGGAACTACATGATTAAAAACTCTGATAGCGCAGCAATCTTTGCTTGGTTTGATGACCTTTGTCATCAAACCTCATTAAGATATCCATGAATAGAGAATAATAGGTTATAACTTTTTCTTTCTTTCAACCCCTCACATTTTTAAGTGGTGTGTCTGATAGAAGGTGTGACATTATGAATTAACCATATGTATAATTTAGTGAAATTTACCCATTCCTGTTTTAGGCCACGAGACCATAAGACGTTCAAGCAGAAATAAGCTATTCAGCTCATCGAGTCTGCCTGCCATTTATTCGTAAGATGATCCATTTCTCCTCTAAGCCCAACACCCAGCTTTGGGCAAGTCATTGGAATTAACAGGAGTAATATAGGGAATAGGTGTCATATCTGCTCTGTTCAGGAGAGCTGAGATCATAATTAGGCCATTTCCTTTGGGGTCCTGAAATGGGCAAAGATTATTCATTGACATGAAATGGCTCTGTAGCCTCATCTCATCCCAACCTATAGATTACTTTCGGACAATCCAAAAGTGTTCAACATACTTATAGCAATGCCCAGTTTTGCAAAAATGATAATTTTCAAACCACTGTCTTCTTTACAGATTCACATGAATCTATAAATGCTATATTGAAAGGCATGATGTACAAACATGTGTGAGACAAAAATCTGATTGATTTTTTGACAAATTTAGATGGAAGGAGAGTGCATTGCCATAAATCTCAAAGTCAGAGCAAAATTTATGAGATCTCATTCATATTCATTAAAAGTCTATTAAATTTATGGAACCCTGTACTGATCTGCAAAATCATATTTTGATTTATTAAATATTTAAATAAACAAATCAAAATGTCAAACATCAAATTTTATATGAATCATTTATTTCTAAATGTAGAAGATTTATAATTATACAAGGCACATGACGAGGTAAATATTCTTTATGGAGTAGCAATGTATGATTATTTCTCCTCAGCCTTTCCCTTTCCCGTGGTTTAGATGGAGATTTGTTTCCACACAACTTCCTTTAGTCCCGAAATCAATCGTCTTGTTGCCCATGGTGTAATTTTTCATTTTTGAATGATGGTGAGAATAGATGGGACTGAGGGAAATTTCTCTTTTCAATTTTCCCTTGTCTAAACATTCTAAAAGTGGGAAAATCTGAGAATTTTATCGAGTGCTGAGATTGTTGAAATTGCCTGTGATTATAATGCTAGATTGTATGTATAATGCAAAAAAGTTAAAGAAATTATGATGAGAAGAACAGGATATTACTTAATCTAAGGTACAATTTGCTGATTTTTTTTTCACTCACTCTCTACCTGAGAAATCAAAGTTGTTTTGAATTTCCTAAATTTTATTTCACTGGCAAGTATCAATATATTTAATTAAAAAAAAAGTATTTTACATTTCAAAATGCAACATGGTAACAGCCCTTCCGGCCCATGAGTCCGCGCTGCCTAAATACGCCAATTAACCTAAAAGTCCCACATATTTTTAGAGGCTGAGGAGAAGCTGAAGCAGCCGGGGGAAATTCACGCAGACACGGGGAGAACGTACAAACCACTTACAGACTTCGCCAGGTTCGAACTTGGGTCAATAGTACTGTAACTGCTACCCTAATGGCCCTGCCTCCAAATCATTTAGTTGACTTGCTATATTGGAGAAAACCTTTTATTCTATTGTGTTCTCATTGTAGCTTGGAACATAGATACACAATCAGGCACAAACTGAGAAAAAGTTAAATGATAAAATGGAGTGGAGTTCACAGAAATCACTTAAAACCAAACACAGAGCTGTATATGGAATAAATATATAAATCCAAAGCTATATGCATAATATTATTAACTAAACTAGGCCTGATTTACTATGAGTTTCCGCCCATACTTAACACATCCCCTCATTCTATTATTGGCTGAGAATTTTTTTATGATGACAATTGTACACTTTATTGTCATTGTGCTGGTAGACCAGCCAATGTAGTTGCAAGGATGACAAAAAAACAATTGGCGTTTGGTACAATCATTTGATGAGATTGACAGCAACAATGTGCAATGCAGACATGTTCAATATACTACTCAGTGCACATTTGAAAATCTCAGAAATGGAGATTAGTTTTCAAACCAATTCTTGAAGCAAAATCCACCAATACATTTACTGCTAATCCAACTCCAAGATGATCTGAAGATAGCAGCCTCTATCCTCAAGGATGCCCACCACCCAGGCCTTGACCTACCTCTTCACTCTCCTACCATCAGGAAAAGGGTACAGGAGCCTGAAGAAGAGCACGCAACCATCAGATTCCTGACTGGACACCAGACAGTACCTCACTTTGTCTTTTGCTTTTTCTTGCCTTATTTTAAGCTGTGGTTTCTATAAATGTTTGGACTGCGACGGTGCGGCAAAACAATGAAAACAATGAATTGTGTGACATGTTCATGACTAATAAATCCTGAATGGAATTTAGGACCATAAATTCTGATTCTGGTTCCGATCTTCCTTAATTCGAGCCTAATAACTCTAGCCTGTCAAAGCATTTATATATCTAAAGATCAAAATGTAAAGGCAATAATTTTTTGAAGTTTAGACCATGCAGACTCTTAATGTGCTATTACATCTCCATGTGCTATGTTACTTAAAATATATCACAAAACCTCCAGTTAATTTGAGAGTGAATGCTGCATTCTTGGAACCGTTGCTTGGTTCTCCGTTTGTATGACATGCTAATGCATGGAGGGCATTGGGGATTACACAATGAAGTCAATCAGTGTGCAGGGCACATTCATGTCATTGTACAGTTTTCTTTTGGTTTGCAAATGATGCCGGACTCTGCAGCAGGAGCATTCCTCAACAAAAAGGGTGTTATTATAGTTAAAGAGCTCAATAATATTTGGATCACTGCCAGAAGGTACAACATTGAAGACAATGCTTTTCTGACAGATGTTTCCAAGATTATCATTATTTAAGGTAAATGCCCCAGATACCCAGTTCTGTTGTCATCACATTCCACTGGCAATTGAGGATATGGCCTGCATCCAATGCTTCCTTCACACTACCTTAGGGTAGAGCCATTGGTTTAAAAAGCAGTTCCCGAAATATGATCATGGAGACCAGGTCTTTTTGCACACCATTGGACCTACTCTGTATTGTATTTGCAATGATGTCTATCTTCTCTGGTCCTTGGGGCAGTAACTGCATGGTGCATTGCATACCGAGCTCTTCAGAAAATATCTTCCCTCAGCCCCCCAGCCTCAATCAGAAAACTAGATGGGTCCATCTTAAAATAGAAAACAAAGGAGATGACAAATGATGCAACAGCACAGATGTATTGTCAATCCATACATAACATCACATACAAACCTGCAAATCTTTTTCCTGCAGGTGAGGCAGAATTACCAGTTATTGGTAATGCAAAAAAAAATGTACGCAATGCTTACGTGTAAACAAATAAAGAAATGGAAACTAATGATTGTGCAATACAGAGAGAGAGAAAAAAAATGTCAATAAACTGCAGAAGTAAGAGTGAGAGTTTGTTGTTGTGGAGTCTGATGGTGGAGGGGAAGCAGCTGTTCCTGAGCCTGGTGGAGTGAGTCTTGTGGCACCGACACCTCTTTCCTGATGATAGCATTAAGAACCGAGCTTATGTTACTTAAAATATATCACAAAACCTCCAGTTAATTTGAGAGTGAATGCTGCTGCACTCTGAAGGCAGCATTCCGTCCAGATGTTCTCGACAATGGGGAGGGTTTTGTCTGTGATAATATGTGCTGTGTCTACTATCATTTGCAGGGCTTAATCCTTAGATGTATCGATGTTCCTATCACAGACCATGATGCAGCCGGTCAGCACACTTTCCGCCACATATTTGTAGAAATATGCCAGGGTTTCGTATGTCATACCAAACCTCGGCAAACTCCCTAGGAAGTAAACGTGATGACGTGCTTTCTTCACGATGCCATTAGTATGTTGGGTCCAAGAAAGATCCTCTGAGATGGTGACTCCCAAAAACTGAAATTTGCTCACCCTCTCCATTTCTGATCCCACAATGATCACTACATCGTACACTTCTGGTTTTCCCTTGCTGAAGTCAACAATCACCTTTTTGGTTTCGGTGACATTGAGTGCGAGGTTGTTGTTGATGCACCATTCTGCCAAGTGTTCAATCTCTCTCTCCTGTGTGCTGACTCATCATCCCTTCTTGTACACCACACTACCGTCGTATCATCAGCGAATTTGTAGATGGTGTTGCTGTCACACAGTCTTAGGTGCAAAGTGAGTAGAGCAGGGGGCTAAGAACAGCTCTGTGGTGCTCCATACTGATGGAGATTATGGAGGAGATGTTCTTACCAATCCTCACTGGTGTCACCTGGAAATGAGGAAATCAAGGATCCAGTTACACAGTTACTATGAAGGCATTGACTAGTGAAGAAGTAGAATTTTGATTCTTGAGTATCAAATATTCAGACATTTCATGAAGAAGTCTTGCAATAAAATTCTGAATTACAATAGGTGAATTCTAAAATTGTGATACTTGAAGCAGTAATACCATGGGAAGGATACAAATCAGATAAAGGCTTATTTGTTTAAATAACAGTCAGAAAATTGTAGTGGTCTGATATGCATTTTGATGCTAATGGCTTTGCACTAGGAATGCAAAGTGGAAAATTTTCCCTATATTTGTTTATTTTGTATCAAAGCATAACAAAGGAAATGCATTTGGCAGCTGTAAATTATGAGGTGTGAAATAGCCTTTGATCAGCAGAATATGTAATCACATCTGATGTTTTCAGTATCTGGAAGAATGTTAACTCTTAAGTGAATCACCTGGAATACATTGGACTGGATAAAACTTGCAGCTATCTTCCAGTCTCATGCAGAAACACTGGCGAGTTCAGAACGTACATTCCTCACTTTGCTGTCTGCTCAAATAAGACAACAAAATCCACCAGAACTTGAACGTATCAGTATCTGGGCTCCCTGAAAATCCCGGATTCACTGTGAATCCAGGGAAGGCTCTACAACACACTGAGCTCAGAGGTGAATACACTTCAAATCCAGCTCGTCAGCTTCATGCCGGATGTAGCAGTGACATTTAAGCCTTGGGTCACCAACTTTCACTGAAGTGCTAAGTGAAAGTAAGTTGGTCATTAGTTCTATTTCTTCAATTAATGCTTAGAATTACCCCTTCTGATCAAATTAACTGTGCTTCTCTTTTTAGAAATGTTGTTGGATCTGAATGGTTTTGCGTTTAGAAAAAAAAAATGCATTTGGTTGGAAATATAAAGTAAAAACCGAAAATGTCAGAAGTACTCAGCAGGACAGGCAGCATTTACAAGAAGAGAAACAGAGCTGACACTTCAGGTCACCTCTTCTTTTGAATATTTTATTTAAGATGAACACCTATATAACAAATAAAAAGCATCCATCACATTGTTACAGAGTAATACTTGTTGATTTATACGAAAAAAGGAAAAACCATAACTAACCCCCCCCCCCCACTTCTCAACCCCCAACCCCTACTACCCCCCACTTAAAAAAAAAACTAAAACAAACTACAAAAAGAAAAAGCACAAGTTGAAATGGGAAAAAGATTTAGGACATAAAATAGCTGAAGAAGCTTGGATGGAAATTTGTCAGAATAGTATTCGGAAATTAATTAATGCTAGACTAGCGATGATTAATTATAATTTTATTCATCAGCTATATTTAACGCCGGAGAAATTTTAAAAAATTGGTCTTAGTAAGTTGGATTCTTGTTTTCGATGTGATCAGACGGCCAATACTTTTTTGCATACTTTTTGGCTTTGTGATCGATTGCAACAGTTTTGGAAAGGTATTCAATCTATTTTTAACAGTTTATATAATACCATCTTGTATTAGATCCCGATATACTTTTATTAGGGAACATGCAATCATTAATTGATTTAGGTTTAGAGGATTATCAGATTTCATTTATCTATTTAGCTTTAGTCGTGGCTAAGAAATGTATAGCACTTACTTGGAAAGATAGAAATATACTAACTTTAGATAAGTGGTATTTGGAAATGAAATTTTGTTTGACTATGGAAAGGATATCTTTTTCAATTCAGGATAAGATGTCTTTTTATAAGTTAAAGTAGACTCCGTTTGCTAATTATATGCATTTAAGTTTGATTTAAATATATGTTTAAGCGTGATATTTTAGTATTGACAATTTTTTTTGTTGTTATAATTTTTTTTAGGTTAAGTTTTATCTCTTTTTTTGTAAGTAGGTATTTTTTCCCATATATAATATTGTTAATTTTATTAACTCTTCACTCTTTATTTTGGAGGGGAGGGATGGACTAATTTTAAGTTAGACTATTAATATTGTGTTACAATTAACAGGAGGGTGGTTATTTTGTGTAGTTTTCTGATGTAATATTGTAATCATACTATTTTATTTTTTTAATTTTTCTTTAAATGTAATTCTATTGTATTCATGTAATAAAATTTTAAATAAAATCTTCAAAAAAAAAGAAAAAGCACTTAAATTCGGTTTATTTAAGTCAAGAGAAAGGGGAACAAGATTTAAATATATTGATCAACAAATTAGGCAAAATTTATGTAAAGATGTTCTAATACAATTAATGTAAGATATAGATTACTTCAGTATAATTTGTTACATCAACTGTATAATATTACACTTCAGAAATTGAATAGTTAGAAATTGGACACATCGGATCAATGTTTTGGATGTGGTGAAGATATTGGAACTTTTCTTTAAGCCTTTTTGGATTTCAATTAGTAAATTTTTGCAACAGGTTACAAGTGTTGTTTTTTTTTTCCCAAAGAGTCCTGAGTTATTTTTGATGCGGAATGTTGAAAATATAACTCCTAAATTACATTTATCAAATTTTCAGTTGAAATTTGCTAAATTAGCTCTAGTGATAGCAAGGAAATGTATCCCTGTCTCTTGGAAATCAGATGTTTCTTTAACACTAGGAAGATGGCAAGCAGCATTGTATTGCATTTGAAAAAAAAACCCATATAATTTGAGAGGTAAATATTCTATATTTTTACAGATTTGGGGCCTATATGCTCAAACATTAGGTTTGAATTTATAACTAATTCCTTTGAATCCTCCGGACCAGAGAGGTCTTCCCTTAATAAATAAATAATGTTTTCTTGTGAAATGGTTTTGGGATCTTTGAGCATTTCCTAAGGCAGTGGTTCTCAACCTTTTTCTTTCCACTCACAAACCACTTTAAGTATGCCTTATGCCATAGATGCTCTGTGATTAGTAAGGGATTTCTTAACGTGGGATGTGGGTGGAAAGAAAAAGGTTGAAAACCACTGTTGTAATCGTACCTCATTGACTCATTATGTGCACTGTTTCATAACTCTAAAGGAAATGGGCCAAATACAATTTTTCTCAAGCAAAACAATTGGATCTAGAGCAGTAATTCTTAACTTTTCCTTCCCACTCACTTCCCATCTTAAACAATCCCTTTCTAATCACAGAGCACTGATGGTATAGGGATTACTTAAAGTGGTATATGAGTGGAAAGAAAAAGGTTGGGAACTACTGTCCTAAGGCAATCCTATTCAATATATATTCATATTCATCATGTATTTTAGTGAGTTAGTTTTGTTTTGTAGTTCAGGTCACCCCTTGCTGTAAAGTTTGTCTCATACACTATTGCCTTTATTAAAACAAATAATTGCCCTTATCTTGTCTGACCTGTCTGTGATCCCTGACCTCCAGCAGCATAGAACATAGAAATCTATCTCACAGTGCAGGTTTTTCAGCCCTCAGTGTATGCCACCCTAATAACTCACCAGACCAACTTATCAAGAATTTTCCTACTACCTACTTCAAATTTTACAGTTCAATGTATCTATCCAACAATCTTTTAAAAGACTCTATTGCACCCACCCCCACCACCACAGCTGGCAGCACATTCTATGCTCCCACCACTCTTAGTGTGAAAAAATTTGCCTCTCCCCTGTACAGATTGTATCTCTCTTACCCAGTGCACTGCGGTCCAGCAACTCCCATGGTCTGGCACACTTGAATATGCTGCTGTTCGAACAAATTCCCTACTGTCAGTGCAGCACTCAGACCCTGGTCCCAATCGCTAAGGCATTGTGCTAACTGCAACGCTAACTGTGTGGGCCCCACAGTATTATTTCCTGTTTTAAGCTTTGTTCTACCATTGATATGTTTACATGTGGATTCCCCTAGGGGTCAATTTGTATTTTCTGTGGTCCAGCAATAGCCAGGTCACTAAGTTACCGGATTAAAGAGGTACAACCTGTACTTACTTCCAAACACCTTAAATCTATGCCCCCTTGTGTTTGCCATTTCACCCATTGGAAAAAAAAAGCCTCTGGCCATTCACACGTTTAACTTTTAATTGCCCCTCTGAAATTGCCCCGTAAAATCATCAATTTAAGGGCAATGAGGGGTGGGAAGTAAATGGTGGCCTTGCAATGAAGGAGTAACAAGACACATCACTGGGCCTGCTGCTCTAAAGGCCATGAAGCCTCTAATGTAAATACCAATGAGTGATGGGTGTCAGCAGATGTCAGAGGCACAGTTGCGTGAATCCTCAAGTCTACAACATGACGCCTTTGCGCAATGTTCACGTTTTATGAAGTCTCAGCTTTATCGGGTCAAGCCTGGTGAGTGCTTGGCTCTGATTCTGAGTTATATATGCAGAAAGTGTAAAAGAATATCAGACAACATCAATCACTGCTGCATAACAGAGCAAAGTGATTGTGTCCTGGAAATTTTGATGATACCGAGATAAAAATCTTGCACTGCTACGCATATCAATAAAATGTGATTTGTGTTTTGCATATTCAATGAGTTCCCCTGAATGACTGGAAGGGGGAGAAAGTGAAATAAAATTCATTGTCGGTCCTTGCATAGCCCAAGTTGACTTTATGTTCTTCAATATTTATCATTGATGAAATTTATGTGGATGTACATATATTGCTTGCTTCTAACCCGGACGGCCTTATGTTCCATCTTATTTACTTTCATTTATTTCCTGAGCTCTGCAGATAGCTCTGACATCTGCTTTGCCTTTTCTCATCTTCATGTATCAGTCCCAGCAGATGTGCCACCACATGTGGAACCAAAATCCCTGCTCAGACAAGATAATTGCAGGGAAATCAGGAAAAGTAGGGAAAAGTAAGATTAAACTGGTGCTTCTCGCAACACATGATCATCCCGAGATCAACATTGTGCTTTCAAAATCAAACCTTCCTTTTTAAGGCAACAAAAAAAAGTTTTTACTTTTTAAACATTAATTGAAAATGAATTGAATCGGTCGTTGTCATATACTGAGGTACAGGTCAGCCCATCCTTTAGTCCGAGATAGTGCAAAATAACAGAAAAGTGCAAAAAAACAGCGCAAGGGCAACATCATTTTACTACTTGCTCAGTAGTCCAATACCAGAGTGGAGGAAACTGTCTTTGAATATGAGGTGTGCATTTACATACTCTTGTATCTTTTGCACAACAGGATGGTCAAAAGGAGAGAAGGATTACGCTGGGTTGATTCTCTCGATATCTTAACATTGTTCCATGACCTTGCAAAAAGTTTATCTAAGGTGCAATGTATAATATATTGGCCTGTATTTTTTTAATCATTTATCAATAAGCATGAACATACTATATCTTACCGTGTCTTGTGATAGAGCTTTAACACTGCTAATCAGTAATATATAGTGCCATAAATAAGAACATAACTACATAAGAAATGGGAGCACGAGTAGACCATCTGGCCCGTAGAGACTGCTCCACAATTATTCAATGAGATCTAGGCTCATCTCCACCTTACCTGCCTTTTCCCCAGTAAGTACTCCAGGGATAAAGCTGACAAGAATTAAATTACACTGGACAACTAAGATTTTGTTTCCTGCACACTTTTGGATTTATTTTATGGATTTTAGGCTGCTGATCACAAAAATAATCACCTTAAAATTTTCCTATCATGTACCGATTTTTAGATATAACCTTATTTTGTGATTTCGTGTCATATTTTAAGTCTACTGGTACATTGCCCACAAAGCAAGCTGTCAGTACGAGCATGCCTGGGCATGCACCGTGCAGGTGCTATGAAACTTTTGTCTTAAGCTTGGGCATACTTAGTTGGGATAGATACAGGCAGGCTATAAAAGCAGCTCACATATACAGATGTTGAGCATTACATTGATACGGATTGAATGCATGTTCTTCTGACAAAAGCATAGTGAGTGTACTTAACAATGGCATTTATTGCCTTTAATAAAGGGTTATTGTTCGAGTTAGAGATAGGATTAAACATGCTGAAATGTATTGTCTCTCCAACCTCCTACGTAAATCAGCAAATTTGAAATTATCTTTTTGTTCAACTTGAAGTTTTTTCAAGAAGCAAAGTTGTTGTCCAATGTTATAGAAACTGAATGGTTTCTTTGCCTTCGAGTATGTTGCAGTTACATGGCACACAGCAATATTATTACACTTTTGTTTTTGAGCATGCCTGATTTGGAGTCATTAAGAAAGGAGGAGTCCACATCAGGTATGCACTGGGTTACAATCGTGATGCTCATTAATTTGCTTCACATCGCACAAAAATAGTTCGCAGCTAAAGGAAATCTGTTGTGTTGATGGCATGAATGTTCATTAAAATTTAGTGTTGGAAATGATGCAAGCTGCAAAAGGATGTTGATTCAGTCAAACCTTTGTTGCATAACTTATAACTGTTAAACAATCCTGCACACAGCATCTTTCAGCTCTTCCTGTTGGGGAGAAAGATACAGGAGTATCAGAGCCAACACCACCAGGATGAGAAACAGCTTTTTATCCCCACGGGCAGTGAGAATGCTGAACGACCAAAGGAACTGCTCACACTAACCATCTGAGACTCTCGTTTTTACTAAACAACATTTATTTATTTATTTGTATATATGAATATTTGCCCTGTATATGTATTGTTTGTCTATATGTGTGTTATGTCTGGTTGGGTGTCTGTGTGCTTTGAACTGAAGTCCGGAGAATGCTGTTTCATTGGGTTGTACATGTACAATCGGATTACAATAAACTTGACTTGACTTGTGGATCCTCAGAATAGGTGGTTCTTAGTTATTTTGCCATGCAAGATATTTTCTCATCAATGTCAACTTTGGGATATAGATTTCACCAAATGCTCTCTGTTGTGACCTGTAAAATAATATTTAATGCAGTAGAGCATTACTCAACACTGTGTTATGTTGCATGCAGTGAACAAGAAAAATAGATGTACAGTAAAATCCCTGTTATCTGGCATTCAAGCAACCACCAAAAAAAATGCAGAAAATAAATAGGTAAAAAATAACAAAGTTTAAAAGTTTACCAATCAGGCAATACGCAATCTCAAAGAACCAGCAAATTCACTTACGTGGTATCTACCAGATACAGGTTTTTTTTTTACTGTACATGGATGTTTTATTCTATTTTTAAAATTTTATTTCATTAAAGCAAATAGAATTAAATTTCAGAAACAGAATTAAACACACACAAAAAAAAAACCCACTCAATTATGCTATTCACACAAACCACAGAGTTTGGATTTAAGCATAAAGGAATTCCCAATTCATAATCCCAACTGACAGATCAATTGTATTTAGCGATGATTTTCAGGTGAAATGTATAACTGAGCCTTCATCTGTTTGTTTGAGTGGAATTATTTGAATAAAAATGAGGAATAATTTTGCTGAGCATTTATACCATGGTGAACAATCAAAATAGATTCATTAATTTTTTATCTCACTGGAATTTCTAAGCTGTAACTCGTATGAGTTGGATGATGTATCTTACAAAATAATAGTGATTAATTTTCAAAATTACATTCTGTGAAGATGGGCAACAACATCTACACCATGATCACACTTAACACCAGCGATCTTCATGGACAGGTCCTTCATCCTTTAATATATGCTTATGCATCAGTGACTCTATATCTGTCCAAATTTTTCAACAACACCACGGCACAGGGCCAGGTCTAAAATAATAATGGGTTGGAATAAAGGAAAAAGATTGAATGCTTATCAGTAGCTATACTTTGTGAGAAGTTTGAGGAGATTTGATACGTCAGCAAAAACTCTTGCAAAGTTTTACAGGTGTACCGTGGAAAGCATTCTGACGGGTTGAATTCCTAACTGATATGAACGTGCCAAATCACAGGACAGGGAAAAAAAAACTACAGAGAGTTAGGAACTTGGCCAGTGCCATAATGGGCATCAGCTATCACTCCATTGAGGACATCTACAAGAGGTAGTGACTAAAAAATGCAGGCTCTATCCTTACCAGCCATTATACTCACGCTGATACCATCAGGAAGGAGGTACTGTACAGTAGTCAGAAGACAAACACCCAACAGTATAAAAACAGCTTCTTTCTCCTCCTCTATTAGATTTCTGAATGGACAATGAACCAAAAAATTTATCTCACTTTCTGTTCTTTTTGCACAAATTTATTTATGTTTTTAAAATTTATAGCAATATTTACACCTGTGATGCTGGCACAAAACAGATCTGTGGAGGGAGGGAGGTGGGTGGGTGGGTGTGTGTGTAAGAATTAACATATCAGGTCAATGATATATCAGGTCAATGCCTTTCCATGAGAACTAATGAAGGGTCATTGCAGAAATTTAAAATTTAAATTTAAACATACAAGCTCTTCTGGCCCATGAGCCCATAACACCTAAATACAATTGTTGACCTACATCCGGGAATGTTTTTGAACAGTGGGAGGAAACCGAAACACCCAGAGGAAACCCACACAGACATGGGGAGAATGTACAAACTCCTTTCAGACTGCTCAGGACCCGGTCATGGTTTCTGGTGCTGGAACAGCTAGTGTTGGAATGTTAATTCTAACTTCCTCTCGACTGAATGCTGTCTGAACTGTTGAGCATTGCTCGTTTAACACAAAATAACTTTGCATTACTAGATTTCTAAAAGTGCCTTTCATCTTTTCTAACCTTCTATGATATCTGCTGGTAAAGTGTAAATTTCAGTTAGAGCTACAAGGTATAGAAGCAGCTATATTTTATCTAAATGCTTCAACATTTTGGTTGAAATTCTGTTGACTTCGTCATTAGAAATTAGATTGAGTTCAGTAAGAAATGGAATGGTGGATTCAAGAAATTGAGTTGCTTTTCATTGGATAAATTTATAAAGATTGGACATTCCTGGGCTACTGAATCTCATGATAGTTTGTAAATTGTAAATATGAAATAAAAACAAAACAAAAACATTCTCTGCAAATTCCAATGCACTATTATTTAGTATTGGAAATTCCAACAGAAAATTGGGGCTTAATTACATGACAGTCAGTGTTAGTATCTGAATCAAACCAACTGCAATTATTGGCAACAGAAACCCAGTATGTTGTGTTGTGGGTCACAGGGAAATAATGTGTTTTAAAAAGTTGGATCCTCATTTATCTACTCTCACAGACAGTAGCTTAATTAGAACTCTTGTAATTGTTGTGAATAATACAGGTCAAAATTTCTGTATTGCCTTTTAGCCATATTGGTGTGAAGCAGCACCAATAACATTTAGATTTTCTGCTTGAGGTAATTTTGACAGTTCAATTAAAACAAAAAGTTGAATCCATTCAATTTAAAATACTTAATAACTTCTGACGTTTGGGCTTAAAATTGTATAGCATGTGAAAATATTCTCTGAATAGCACTCAACCAGGACCTACTGCAAATTTTCCAGAGTTTATGTGGGGCAAGGTACTTAGCTGCAGTGTGTGGAGGGAAGTCATGCCTGCGCGCACCACAAATCATCATTCTTCAGCGTGGCTATGAAAACCCACCATGCCTAATTCCCAATGTAGCCATGAGATCCCATCCTAGAGCAGGTCACCTTAAAGCAGTGGTTCTCAAAATGAACTTTATTGGGAATACCTTCTTCATTGCACTGTTGATGATACAGCAGGCCCTCACTTAACGTTGCTGCAGGACTGCACAGTGTGTATTTAGTGCTCATTGCAACAGGGATAAATCAAGGAATACATGACCAAGAAGAAAAAACATTGTAAAAGGCAACACCTACCAGCATTCGGTTCAAACTCAAACAAAAACAAGTGTGGTATCTTATTTTTTTAATATTTTTAATTTGTTTTCTTATCAAAGTTATAACAAAATGACATTGAACAAAACAACATTATTCAAGGACTCACTGTACTTCATTAAAAACATGCTGGTGACTGAAAGCAATCTAGTCAAACTTGATATTTTTTACTTTTCATGAGGAAATCATTGCTAACCAATATTCCATGACTGGACAGAAGCTAAATTGCAATAACCTGTTTGGTCATGTGATGAGTTTTTAGAAGCATAATTTGTCAGTGACAAATTTAGATATGGTCAGGCCCCTTAGCCTTTGTGTCAATTTAAAGCAGTGGTTCTCAACCTTTTTCTGTCCACTAAGTTATCCCTATGCCATCGGTGCTCTGTGATTAGTAAGAGATTGCTTAAGGTGGTATGTGAGTGGGAAGGGAAGGTTGAGAATCACTACTCTAGAACCAATTGCTACTGAAATATTTTGCTTGAGAAAAAATGTCTTTGGCCCATTTCGTTTGGAGTTATGAAACCGTGCACATAATGAGTCAATTAGGTTCGATTTAAAACAGTGGTTTTCAAACTTTTTCTTTCCACCCACATACCACCTTAAGCAATCCCTTACTCATCACAGAACACCAATGGCATAGAGAATACATAAAGTGATATGTGAGTGGAAAGAAAAAGGTTGAGAACCACTGATTTAGAGTCATGTAGTCTGAAAACCTCAAAACAGATATAAAAGTTCTGATTGTGTTTTTTGTAAAATATTTTAAAATCTTATCCAATCTTCTCACTAAAATAACAGAAATCACTTTCAAGTCGTCAACCATATTTCTTTCCATGGAACTTTAATTTCATTGAGAAAACTACTTTCAGATGGATAATCTGAATAATAAACATACAGAGTTTGAATTTTTGGTCAAGGTGGAAGACAGTGATCATTTAACAGTGAACGATGAATCCAGTAACTGGGTTCTCTGTTGGACTGCAGTATGAAGTGCCAAAATTTCACTTAGACCTCAGGAATGCCAAAGTCAATATAGTTCATCCCAATGGTTCCTTCACACTGTTCTTGGAAGCGTCTGCAGATAATATAGTGAACCAGAATGCACTCTCAACATGATCCCGTCCTTCAAAAGGTGATTAACTTTATGCAACAATTACTCATTTACAATTGATAATTAAATGATCAGAGTTCCAGGATACAAATCCATTTATGTTGTTTATCATTAATAAACAAATAAATGGTCAAAGAAATTCCTCAACTTGACAAATCAAGCAGGTTCAAATACAAGAGAAATCACATCTCTCCAGGTCACACAGGAAACGAGGAAGAAATTTCAAATTTCAGATTTATTGTCAGAGTAAAAACGTGTCACCACCTACAACCCTGAGATACTATTTTTCTTCAGGCAAGGCAGAATTTCCATTTATTGGTAGTGTATAAAAGACTGTACATAGGGTAAACATGTGAGCTAATAAAGAATTGTAAACAGATAATGAATGTAAACAAACTAAATGCAATATAGAGAGAGTTAAAAAAATGGATAAAATTTACAAGTAAGAGTCCTCAAATGAGTCCCTGATTGAGTTTGTTGTTGAGGAATCTGATGGTAGCTGCTTCACCTAAACCTGGTGGTGTGAGTCTTGTGGCACCTGTGCCTCTTTCTTGATGGTAGTGGTGAGAACAGAGCATGTGCTGAGTGGTGTGGATCCTTGATGAATGGATGGTGCTGGAGTGTTTTCTGTGATGTTCTTGGGCTATGTCCACTACCTTTTGGAGGGCTTTATGTTCAGGAGTATTGGTGTCCCCATACCAGACCGGGATGCATCCGGCCAGCTCACTGTCCACCACACATCTGTAGATATTTGCCATGGTTTCTGGTGTCACACCAAACTTTCACAAACTTTAAATGGGTAAGAAGATTGGCTCACTGGCATGGAGCCGGGCATGAAATTTGAGTGCCAAGTGGGCCACTTTTGGTATGCAAAACTGATATTGTGGGATGAACCGAATAAGGGGTTAAGGCATTCTATGCTGACACTCATCTTATGCTGATGCCCCCCCAAAAAATGTGTTGATTGATATGGACAGCAGGACAGAGGCCATGGAAGTTGGAATCTACTAAGGAGTGAGTAACAACTCACCTGCTGAATCATCTTGAAAATGGATGGTGCTGGAGTGTCAGGCCCATACCTGGAATCACTGGCAGTGAGGGAGTAGCCCACTTGGGGCTATGCTGTGATTAGTAGGAAGGATGCTCGATTAGCACTGAAGCCTTGGGCATGGGCTGGGTAGAGCTGCTGCAGGTACAGATCTTGGTTGCAGTAGCAAATATTCAAACAATAACTTTGAAGTCCAAAGTGGAGAAGTGAGTTCACATAGCTAAACAGTTGCTCAAGAAAGCATTAGTCAATGGCTCAGATTCATATCTAGTTCTATAATGATAGAGTACTAGTGATCCTCCTGACCACTAGAGGGAGTTGGAGACTAGTTGGTTGCAGGATCGGTTGGTGGTCTCCACAGACTGGAAGGACTATGCTGTAGCATTCTATTGTTCTATGGTTCTAAATTCCTGAGGAACTGACGTGCTTTCTTCATGATGTCATTTGTATGTTGGGTCCAGGAAATATCCTCTGAGATAGTGATTCCCAATAACTTAAATTTGCTCACCCTCTCCACCTCTGATCCTCCAATGACCACCAGATTGTATACCTCTGGCTTTCCCTTCCTGAAGTCCACAATCAGCTCCTTAGTTTTGGCGACTCATCACCTTTCTTTATACTACCCTCTACCGTGATATATAGTCAGTAAATTTGTAGATGGTGTATTGTCATACCAAGGCACACAGTCATATATGTAATGTGAGCAGAGCAGGGGCCTAAGAACCCAGGTCTGTGGTGCTCCAGTACTGATGGAGATTGTGGAGGAAATTTAGCAATAGTCTGAGGACATTGAACAAAGTTGTGAGCTAAATGTCTTTCTACATGTCGTAAGTTCTTTGCAATTCTGCTTAATTCTCACCACTTCAGTCTTACGAATATTTATGAAAAGTCTTATGACTTTACCATCCAATGTTTCCTTGTCTCTGGCAATAACCAGCAAAGATAGATGACACGACATGGCAAGTGGCTATCTTATTGCTTCAATGCCACTTACATGGTCCCAAAAGTGCTAACATGCATTTTAGGGAAAATGTAAGACTTCCCTGAAGAAAGGCTCAGGCCCAAAACATGGACTGTTGATTGCTTTCCAAGAATGCTGCATGAACTGTTGAGTTCCTCCAACACTTTTCTGTATTGTTTAAACTACAAGCAACCCTGAATATACAGCTTGAAGTTGGCTTAAAAAGAGTTGTAAAAGTGAAATTCTGATCTCTGATATGGATTTCCAATTAATTTCCTCTGTGCTATTATGCTTCGTAGGTTAGCAACTAATGCAGATAAACTACACACAAATAAAGCAGGGTACTGAGTTATATTAACAGAACTATTCAGTACTCATGAAAGGTGATGTCTATTGTATATTTTATTGGTTAGACTGCACCTGGAATTAATGCGCCCAATTTTATTCCTCCCATCTCATGAGTTTGTCGAGAAAGTTCATGGTAGCTTTCCAATAATGATTCCCAGCATATAGAATCTTAATCCACCCACCACTAGTGTTTTCTCGCCTAAGAGTTGTGTAGATTTTGACTGGATAAAATGGGTGTACATATAATAAAAGAGATTACTTCATACTGGCAAACAGAGAAAACTAAGAATGTGCGTTCAATGTACTTTAAGCTGGTGGTGGCCTGGCTATTATTCATTGCTTCTTTGTTCAGAGATTATTGAACCTCTGCGATGCTTTGCCAGTATACTGATCTGCATGCTTTCAAGATAGATCTGGTCCATTATTTGCACATGGGAGCAGTAAAGGCACATAAAAGGAGAAGCTTAAGAGCTAACATAAACAAGGCCAATGTGATCTACAGGACCTGAAGGGGTAGAGGGGTGGTCATCGCCGGGAATGGGAGGCCTGGAAGTAAAAGGAGGGATAGAGGTTAGAGGGGTGGTCTTGAGGAAAGATACTTGTCAAGTTGTAATTGGATTAAAAAAAGGTGAGATTGGCAAAGGTGGTGGAATGTTGCATCTTGAAGAGCAGTTACTTCACAATTCCAGGGACCCCATGTTCAGTCCTGATGTCAGATGTGCCTGTGTGCATTTTGCACATTTACTACCATGACTAAATTGGTTCCCTCTAGTTTCTTCACATTCCCCAAAACACTTTTGTGTGGGAGGTCAATTGACTGATGTATATTGCTCTCAGGTGATGGCAAATGGTGGGAGTTGTGGGAAGGAGAAGGGATGAAGAGAAATACCAAGAGAATAAAAATGGAGGTGTGTAGGTGCATGCTGCACAATTGATGTGGGTTCATAGAAGCGAAAGGCCTGTTTGGAGCAGTACGAATTAAGTTGTGTTGCTTGGATCTGGCAGGTTCTCTTGAAGGAAAGTGGTTGCAAGCTTCACAAGCACTGTTTACAGCTTGAGAAGCTCAAAATGGGTCACAAATGAATGTAAAATAAATTGGACTTACCACTACTGTGTGTGTGTGTGTGTGTGTGTGTGTGTGTGTGTGTGTGTGTGTGTGTGTGTGTGTGTGTGTGTGTGTGTGTGTGTGTGTGTGTGTGTGTGTGTGTGTGTGTGTATGTGTGTGTGTGTGTGTGTGTGTGTGTGTGTGTCTTTGTGCATGCGCGTGCACATATGTACATGGTGGGAGAGAGTCCCAGAAGGAAAATTTTGTTCTTTGCTTGACTCGCACAACAATATGCTGCTATAAAATCTGTTTCTGTGAGATCATCTCTCACTGTGACAAATGACTCACAAATTGATAGCCCAAACTCTTATCACCATCTGCAAGACAAATGCTAGGAGAATGATAGAAAACTATCCACTTATCTGCATGACAGTGGCTCCAGCTATACTCAGAAAGCTCAACATTATCTAAGACAATGTACGTTAATAATTTGAACTCAGTAAAGAGTAAAGAGTCATTCCCTCTACCATCCTTTCATCTGGAAAAAGCAATGGTTATTTACCGAGGTACTCTGACAGTATTTCTCAAATACATGAACTCTGCCAAGGAGAAGCAAAAGTGGCATGGAAGCACCACTTTTTGCAAACTACCAAATTACAGAGTATTTTGACTTGGTAAGATAGCCTTTCACATTGCTGAGCCTATATCTTGGGACTCCCTCCCAACCCCAGAAGGTTTCCAGCATTTTCAGAGGTCAGCTCTCCATTAACTTCCCAAAGGTAACTGAGAATTGAAAATAAATGCTGGTTTTATCAATGGTGTCAATATCCCAAATATTAAGTTAATAAAACCCTTCTAAATTCTTCTGAGTTTTTGTCTATCATAGAACTCTAGAACTCTAGAACACTACAGCAAAGAAAACAGGTCTTCTAGTCTGTACCAAAGCATCATTCTTCTAGTCCCACTGACTTGAACCAATTCCACAACCGTCCAGACCTCTCCCATCCAAGCATCTATTCCATTTATTCATAAAACTTAAGAGTGAGTCCGCATTTACCATGTCAGATGGCAGCTTGTTCCACATTTCCACTGCTCTCTGAGTGAAGAAGTTCCCCCTAATGTTCCTCCTAATCCTTTCCACTTTCACCCTAATGCCATCTCCTCTTGTATGTATCTTTCCTCATCTAAGTAGAAAGAGCCTACTCACATTTACTCTCATAAATCTCTATCAAATCTCCCCTCATCCTTCTATGTTCCAAGGAGTAAAGTCCTAACCTTTGTAACTCAACTCCTGAAGACCTTGCACCATCCTAGTAAATTGTCTCTACCCTCTTTCAAACTTACTGATATCCTTCCTGTAGTTTGGCAACCAGAACTGCACACAATACTCCAACTATGGCCTCACCAATGTCTTATACAACCTCACCATTACATCCCAACTCCTGAGATCAATACTTTAACTTATGAAGGCCAAGATGCAAAAGCTTTCTTCATACTTTTAGGGAATTATGTATCTGTATTCCCAGATTATTTTGTTCCTCCACATCCTCAGTGCCCAACGATTTACTGTGTATGTCCTACTTAGTTTGTCCTTCCAAATTGCAACACCTCACACTTGTCTGCATTAAATTCCATCTGCCATTTTTTGGCCCATTTTTCCAGTTGGTCCAGATCCATCTGCAAGATTTGAAAGCCTTCCTTGCTGTCCACAACGCCTCCAATCTTAGTGTCATCCGCAAACTTGTTGATCCAATTTCCCACATTATCATCCAGATCATTGATATAGTCAACAAACAACAATGGTGCCAGCTCAGATCCCTGAGGCACGCCACTAATCACAGGCCTGTAGTGCATTGAAGTATCAGTGAGAAAGCACAAAACCCAAAAGACTGTACAACAGGCTTCATTCAGATAAAAGTCTGAACACTAGTTCATGCTTTGGTGGCTCCCGTGTGACTGGCTCAGGAGGGACCAGCTCAGGTCCTATATTTGGTCGGCTGATTGAGAGCCAGCCAGGTGGAGTCAGCTCTTAGGTGGTCTTCCTGCAAATAGAGAGATCGCCCCTGCAGTAGCTTGACGGTCGTATCACCACAAGGACTCTAGTCTGAGAAGCAATCATCCATTATCAGTCTCTCTCTTTCCATTCACCCAATTTCAAATCCAATCTGCTTATTCTGACTTCAAATGCCTATCTCAGGAATCATTCCAGAAAACCTATGTTAAACTACTTTCAAGACAAATATGTCCTTACTCAGGCTGAAGAATTGAAACTGTTCATGGCACTCAAGTGAGGTCTTGTGAAAACTCCTACTAAATTGCAGCAAGACTTCACAGGACAAGAGCAATAGGGACATGGTGATATTATTGTCAACGGGTTACACTTTAAGTAACATAATTATATTGACTTGGAAACGATTCATAGTTGTCTCTGGATCTACTGCCTTTTCAAGGTTTTGAAGGTAACGTTCAGCAGATGGACTGCAGCTGGTCAAAAAGCCACCATCTTTTAAAATTATTTAGGATGAGGAATAAATTATGGCCTTTCCGACAATTGTTCTGAAAAATGATTGTTCTCTGTTGAGAAACTTCTACTTAATATAGAAAAAACAAAAGTATGAGATTAACATCCTAGACTTTTAAACAATAAAATACAACTGAAGTATTTTTAATAAAATGCCATTTTACCTCAATTATGTCAAAAATTATATCCCATTGCCTGGATGTAAAACATGAAAGTCTGCAGACACCATGATTGAAGTAATAACACAATGTTGGAGAAACTCAGCAGGTATATATTAGCAAAGATAAAGATACATGACCAACATTTCAGCTTCATCAAGAAATGAGTAAAAGATAGCCAGGCATCCAAATAAAATGGTGGGGGGGGGGGGGAAGAGGGGCAGGGGAGGTGAGGGGCAGGCGAGGAACACAGTCTCACAGGCAGGAGGAAATAAATAGGTGGATAAGGGAGGGAGGACACACCATAAAACAGGGAGAGAGGGGAATGGAGAGGGAAGGGGGTGGAGAGCTGGAGAATGGGGACAGAGGGATAGTGGAGGGTGGGAGAATGGGAAGTGGTCTAGCAGAAACCAGAGACAATGTATATTTTAGAACTTCTCCACTTAACATTTGGCATTGAACTTTCCCCACACAATTAACTATTTCAAGCACAATTACATTCAATTTACTTTATTATATTCATTAATAATTATTTCTATTTTTTTATTATTCCAGGCAAAAGTTTAACATGAAATGCTTGTCTGAACAATAAATGTCATACTCCCAGCAGATACTTCCAACTGTAATTTGTCACTATATCAATTTTGTTTCATACATTTTTTATTATAGTTTCACTTGCTATTATAGAGCTATGAATAGTTGAGGAAAAGAAATGACTAATCCTTGCCCCACAAGACATCAGAGATTGATCTGAAAGCTGAATGTGAGCCAATTAATATGCTGCAATGCCTCCAGCTAGCTAACCTGCTCCACTGTTCTCGTGCAACTTTTGAAAAATAATAGTGAGAAGGAATCAGTTGATGAGAATGGATCCTCTGGAAATAAAAAAAAATCATTGGCATTGTATTGGATAACTGTTGCTACTTACTGCATTTTGTAACAAAGTGCATGGAGATAGGAATTTATTGCCTGCTGCTTTTGGTCATGTTAAACCTTTGGGCATTTTAATAGAGAATCAGAGAGTTCTGCAGCATGTAATCAGGCCCACCAGCCCAACTTGTCCAAAAAACATGGCAATGATGCTTTAATGGCAGTACTGTCGCTGGTATAGGCCTGCAGAGAGCAAGGAGCGAAGTGATAGTGTTTCGTCGTGGAGCCCAGCCACCCAGTCCGACTGCTGTTGGCTCTGTAAGGCTTCAAATGGCCTGTTAAAAGAGCTGACTGATTAAAATGCCATGACTGCGAGGTCTGGGTTCCAAGATGTACATGCCTATGATCGGCAACAGCCATCAGGGGTTGCAGAAACCGGAGAAGTGGAACACTGGCGCAGGGCACCGTAAAACAGGGAGATTCCCCCTGTTGAGAAGGAGAAGCAGAAGAAATCACCCACGGGACGGTGACCTTGGTGGCAAAACCATGGGGGGATCTGAGGTCGAAGAACACGCAAGCTGCTGCCGACTGCAGTCAAGGGACTCACACTAGGCTGCGGACTGCTGGTGACTGGCTTAAGACTGGCCGGAGGGTTGTCCACGTATCGGAACCCAGATGCGAAAGGGCGCTGGAGGCTTCTTGATAATGTCAGAGGTGTTCCACTGGAGCTCAGGCAGCTTAGCTTTTTTTCTCTTCTACCTTCCCACATATTTCTACCTTTTACCTGTTACGCAGAGCTCCTGCCCCTGTCCTTTATTCCCTTCTCTGCTCTCTTGCTCTCCTTCCCCGTTCCCCACCTTTTTCTTTAGGTACTTTCATGTTTTGCCTTATATCAGGTCTGAAACATTGGTTACCCTTTATTTCCTATGGATTCTGATGTCTTGCTCAGTTTCCCCAAAATATCTGTGCATTGCACTAGACCACAGAACCTGCAGACTCTCTTGGAACCCCTTTACCCTTTTATGCATCAGAGAAAAATTCCCAGGCTATCCAGCCGCTCTTTTTATTCCAGCCTACCATTTCTGGCAACATTCTTGTGAATAATTTTTTTGCAACCTTTTCAGCTTAAAGTTATCTTTCCTACAGCTGTCTCATCAAAACTGTAAATAATATTTCAATTGGAATCTCATTAACATCTTGTGTGGTTGTAACGTGACGTCCCTGTTCCGGTACTCCATGCCCTGGCTGAAGAAGGCAATTCACCGTTCACCATGTAATTCCCGGCCTAGTTTAATCTACCAAAGTGAAACACCTCACATTTGTCCAAATTAAATTCCATCTGTCATTCTTTGATCTACTTTCCCAATTCATATTGATCCTGTAGTATTATTAGATAGCCTTCTTCGCTGTTCACCATACCACCAATTTTGGTGTCATCTGCAAACTTAGTCATCACGAGCATCATCCCTGTAGCACTAACCACTAGTCAATGATCTCCAATCTGAGTAATAATTCTCCACGACCACCCTCATATACATCCAGATTTAATACATTGGATGAGATGGACAAATCATGTGCTATTTATACTGTGTAACCCAACGGTAAACCTCTTTAATTGCAGAGTAAAGGCTTCAAAAGGTTCCCATTATCATGAAGTCATAGAGCACAGAAACAAGCATATTGGGCAACCAGACCCTGCTGACCATATTGCCTTCTTGAGCTACTCCCATTTGCCTACTTTTGACCTATCTCCCTCTCATCCCTCCTATCCAAGTACCTATTCTAATATCCTCTAAATTTTATTAATATGTCTACCTTTATCACTTCTTCTGGCGCCATGTTTCACTTACCTGCTACTTACTGCATGAAAATATTGCCCTCAGGACCCTTTGAAGTCCTTCTCCTCTTTATCTTGATTGCAAGGAACTGTATATCAGCAGTTCTCAACCTTTTTTCAGTCCAAGGCCCAACTTCCTAACATGCCAAGGCCCACTAGTGGCAATGACTGAGCAATATTTTCATGTCAAGGGCAGCTCGGTATGAAACACATTTTTATGTAATTCAAAGTATTTTATTTTTATTTAAAATTTTAAAGATGTACAAGGAAACATTGCTGAGCACCACCCTTCCCCCCACCCCCAGTTGGCCCTCTGGGTGAGAACCACTGCCTTAAGCCTATGCCTTCTAGTTTTAGACTCCACAACCTTGGGAAAAAGACTGTGCCCTTATCCATCCCCCACCTGATTTTGTATACCCAAACTAGGATGGCCATTCCAAAGGAGGACATGGTCATAGGTTACCATATATAAATATATATCCCCACACACACACACACACACACACACACACACACACACACACACACACACACACACACACACACACACACACACACACACACACACACACACACACACACACATATATGATGAAAGAACATTCCAATAAGGATAATGTGTGACTTGCAGGAAAATTTGCAAGTGGCCATTATCACATTTGACATGATCATAGGTTTGCATATGTAACTATAAACCTATGATCACGTCCTCCTTTGGAATGTCCACCCTAAAAACAAAGCAAAGATGTTCAAGTGAGAGCCACATAAAGAGGTTTTGGTGCAGATGAGCAAAAAGCTCAATTAATAACTAGGTCCTGAAGCATGTCTTACAAGTGGATAGAGAGGTAACGAGATTTAGGATGTGAATGCTAGTATTTAAGGGCATGGCAGTCATTGCTGGAATAGTTAAATTGACAGCCAAGAAACTAATATTGCAAAACTAGTTGCAATACAGTATTAATCTTGAAGGGCTGTAAGGTTGGAGGAGATGAAGAGTAATGAAGAGGGTGAGATAGTGGAGGTGAAATTGATATCTTGCTCTTTCAGATAGTGTGAAGCTTTCCTGTGGAATAAAAGTAAATATATCTTATCTAGAAAAAAGTAATTCATTGAATACTGGAAAGGTTTGCTGCACATAATAAGAGGACAAAGAGAAAAGTCAAATGTGATAATGGCCACTTGCAGATTTTCCTGCAAGTCACACATTATCCTTATTGGAATGTTCTTTCATCATTGTTGGGTCAAAAGTTTGGAAATTTGTAACCCAAATGCACTACTGTTTCAATAAGAGTGATTATAATGGTTCACGAAGGCACCTTATTATCAACATTTTAATTCAAAGTGACACACCTCATTAGTAAATAAAAACTATCCAAATGATCATGGCCCTCTCAATTTTGTTTTACTTAGTCAAGTTTATTGTCATCTGATTGTACAAGAACAACAGTGTTCACTGGTCCTCAGTGCAAAGCACACAGATACACAAACAGACATAACACAAATACAGACAAACAATACATATGCAAATAAATAGATAAATAAATAAGCAAATAGATAAGCAAACAAATAGATAGATAAATAAACAAATAATAAATAAATAAATAAATAGATAGATTTTGTTTCAAAAAGTGAGAGTTTTGGATGGTTAGTGTGAGCAGTTCCTTTAGATATTCACGCCAAGCAGTACTTTGATTGATTCACAGCTGAGATTATTACCACAATTAAGTATGTTACTAAAATTGAGAAATGTACCATGTAGCAGGGTTCTCTTGCTCCCCCTAAATTTAGACTAAATAAATTTGGGTCAGGGCCAAGGGAAGAGTGGTCAGTCATAGTTCTTATCGATGGAATTTTCCACCCAAATTTACGGAAAGCAGATGTGTGGCCTAAATACAGTTCCCCTGAGATTACCATCCAACCAGTATATGCACAGCACAGCTTGTGTGGGATGAGTCATATTTGGCAAATGATTCTCAATTGAATACATTCTCTATCTTTATCATATGTTATCTTTTGACACATTCAGTAGCTGAAAAATAATGAGATTCAAAACATATCGATGCAATCACGAAGAAAGCTCGGCAGCAGCTATACTTTGTGAGAAGTTTGAAGAAATTCAGTATGTCACCAAAGACTCTTGAAAACTTCTACAGGTATACTGTGGAGAGCATTCTAACTGGTTGCATCACTGCCTGGTATGGACGCACCAACGCTTCGAACAGGAAACCCAGGCCAAGCCCGCTTCACTCTGCTACCATCAGGTAAACATAGCCTGAAGATGAGCACTCAGTGGCACAAGGCCAGCTTCTTCCCCTCTGCCATCAGATTTCTGAATGAACAATGAACCACAGACACTGCCTTACTTTGTCTTTCTCTTTTTCTTGCACTTTTTAAAAATGTCATTTATAGAAATGTTTGCACTGTGACGCTGCTCCAAAACAATGAATTTCATGAAATGCTTATGGCAATGAATTCTGATTATGATGTTCAAGATTCCTCACATCAAACCCAAAATCAAGTTAAGTTCTTTTCCATTGAAACTTAGCGCAAGTAACTAACCATAGATGTCATAACTCTTGGTGGTCATGTTCAAATTCAAGTTCATGGTCTCATGTATGTAGATGCAGTGAAAGAAGTTGTTTTGTGAATACAAAAGTGCAGAATTATAAAGAGAGATCAATAGGAATGAACCAAAGGCAACTTAATTTTATTATTTTGTGGTTCATTCAAGAGTTTGATCAGGACATAAAAGAAACTGTCCTTGAAACTGGTAATTTCATACTTGTGGGTCTTCTTCCTGACAGGAATGCTAGTGGGGGTGTGAAGAGAGTGCGGATGAGATTTTACAATGTTGGCTGTATTTCCAAAGAGCAGAGGTTACAGAATGGATTCAGTGGAGGGAAAGGGTGCATGTGTGTTCACCTGAGCAATGTTCATGGCTGTCTGCAGGGACATATGATCTAAGGCAGTGCATTTCCTGTCCCATGGAGTATCATATCCTGATAGGATACTTTCAATGGTGCATCTGTAGAAGTTGTTCAGGGATGCTGAATGACATGGCAAAATTTCTAGGTTTCTGAGGAGGTTGATGTGATGGTGGGCTTTCTTGTCCATTGCATTGACAAAGGTGGAGATTCACTGGAGATGTTTAACTCCAGAAAATTAAAATGTTCTACTATTTCCACCAGCACCATTGGTGTGGACTAGGGAGTGAGCTCTACCCCTTCTCTGGAGTCTGTACTGAGCTTATTTGAGGGAGAGGTTGCTATCCTAGCCCCAAGACCTACACGTCCCTCTATTTTTCTTCTTTGTCGTTGGAGTTACTATCTTTGATGACAGTGTCATTCATAAATTTTTAGTTGGAGTTGGAGCTGTGTTTAACCAAACAGTTGTGGGTATATGGGGTGTATACTAGGGGACTCCATGTACAGCCTTATGGGACCCTAGTGTTGAGGATGATTACAGAGGAGAAGCTGTCAACAATGCTCATTGATTGGGGCCTGTGGAATATTAAATGACCATCATGAGCTGGTAAGTTTGATCCACAATTTTCTTGGTCATAGATGACACAGGGTATTGTGAATGGTTTTTGTTTATGATTGTAGGTCTGTGGCCAGTGTTATGGATCAATGTTGATAGTAATATTTAGGTGAAGATTAAATTATATTTCTTATAAAATGTCTTAGTAAAGTCAATTATAGAATTATAATACTGCATATGTATTCTTAGTAAGTTAGTTGGTACAGGGTCACACACAGGTCACAGCACAATTACAGAGAACCATTCTACTCAGAGAAGAGATTTCATTCTCAGAGTTGCAGCATCCTGGAAAAACAGAGCTAATGGATCTGAAGTGGTTCTTAATTATTCAAGAATAATGGAGTGTTATTTTGTGACCAAAGGGACTTTGTTATCACTAACAAAGGAACAGCAATGGAAAATTCACCAGACAATGGTAAATTCAAAATAATAGATTTTATTGAACTATCGATAACATAACATTTCTTATTTATCTCTAAACTTAACTCTAAATTTAATCCCACTAATGCTCAAATGTAAAGTGTATGTGTGTGTGTGTAAAATTAAAGTCCCGCTCTGAAAAGTCAATTTTAAAACTTCAGCTTCATTTTAGTCTTGCTTGAAGGTCTTAAGTTCTCAGTTCAGAAATAATTATAAAGCTCTTTTAAAAATCATATCTTCAGGCCTCTGTATTCACAATTCTTTTAATGAGATGGCTTGAGAGTTATTTTTTAAATAGAAGTGACCATCTTTTGAGCCTCCAATGTACCTCTTGTGAAAAGGAGAATACAATTCCTGTCTTCCCAGGGTCAAACCTTCTTTTTACAGAAGATTTTGGAATCTATTTTCCACATGAAGAATCTAACCTCTTTTCAAAGGAACAGCAACTGTGGCTATTTTCTCCCACGATTAATTCACAAACCCAGGCAATGGTTAAATGAAGTGGCCATAAAAAAATCGACCCAGTAGAATTCTGTCCTTTTTTTTCCAAAGAGACAACAAAATGGTCCTCCTTATTTCAAAAGACACTTATTTTGTGTCCTCCTTTTCCCAGGAGTAACATACAACACCACCTATTCTGGCTACTGTAACTTAACCCTGTTTTTCCCATGGATCCAACCCCTGTATCTGTCACAAGGTTTTGACCTCTGTACTCTCTAAAGTGAACTGATATGAAAATGCCTGAATTCGAATCATGTGACAGTTACATCATAAATTAGGTCAGTCCAAATTCTTGGAAACCATATGACTATTGGTTTTATTTCTACCAAAATTCTGATCCTTTTTCAAAACCATTCCATATCCATAACAACCTCTGACCTTATCTCTGTTCAAGAGGCCTAAGTGGTTTTGTTTAAAAACAGATGACTTCCTCAGCAATCTTATTGAGTACTTAGATACTTCAGTTTATTATTTAAAAAATTAAAAGGGTTGTTAGTTCGTAACACCAGTGATAATTAACATTGGGACCTTTTTTGCTTGTGATATACCTTCATGATTTGCATGAAAATCTGGGTGGTCTCATTAATAAGTTTGCACACAAAAATTGGTGGAATGTAGATAATAATGAATGCTGTAAAAAGGATGCAGTAAGATATAGAACCATTGAAAATTTGGATTGAGAAATAGCAGATGGAGTTTAATGCAGACCAGTGTGAGGTGATTCATTTTGACAGGTCAAATGCAAGACGAAAGTATACAGTAAATGGCAGGACCCTTAGGAGCATTGATGTAGAGAGGGTTTAAAGATGTACTAGGCAGATTTTTCCGTAGCTTGATGCCTAGGACATGCTGCCAGGGAGGTGGTAGAATCAGATATGATGGGAATACTTAAGAGGCATTTAGACAGATGACTGAACAGGCAGGGAGTATAGTGAATAAAAGACAAAAGTTTGCAGTAAAAAGAAAGCAATGGAGAAACTCAGCAGGTCAAATGGTGTACTTTATATAGCAAAGATAAAGGTACATAATTGACGTTTCTGGCTTATGCTCTTAATCAAGGTATGAGCAAAATGTAGACAGCCACCTAAACAAATGGTGAGGGTGAGGGGTAAAGGGAGGAGTACAGTCCCACAGGCAGGAGGTAAATGTTTGATAGGGGAAGGAGGACACACCTGCAAACTGGGGGAATGGGGGATGGAGAAGGAAGGGGTTGGAAAGCTTGAGAAAAGAAGACAGAGGGATGGGAAAGAGGGGAAAAGCAGGAAGCAGGCCAGCAGAAACCAAAGACATCAATGTTCATGCAATCAGGTTGGAGAGTGCCCAGACAGAATATCAGGTGTTGCCTCATTGGCAGCCCGGGTTTGACAGCACATGAGCACATGGACCATATGGCAGATGGGATCAGTTTTGGTTGACATCCTGATCAGCACCGTCCTGCTCAGCTGAAGGGCCTGTTCCTGCATTGCACTGTTCTGTTTTCTCATTCTGACTTATGGCTTTCACATGAAACATGATTGGTGGAAAAATCCATCTTTACAAGTCAGTGGCATGAAATCTCTAATGGCATGTGGTCTTTCCAGTCTCATGGATATTAAGATGTGAGCCAGCACCTTTTCAATCTGTAAATAAATTATGACAGACTTTCATTTTCTTAATTGCTCCCAGTGCACACATTAAGAATACCGTATATTCATTCATGCTCGAAGCTATTTTATGCAGACATTGTTCTTTGAATTGCGGCGTAAAATAAAATACATTGCTCTCATAATACAGGGGAACCAGACATTGTTTTCTTGTTGATAGCATTATCAATCTGTTGGAGGAGCATAGGAGTTCAAGAAGCATCAGTGAGAGGAAAAGAATGGTTATCATTTCAGGTTGAAAGTAGTCTTGAAGGGTTCTGACTCAAAATGTTGACCATTCTTTGTCTCCCACTGATGCTGCTCGACCTGCTGGTTATTTTTTCTTTCTCTTCAGATTGCAGCATCTGCGGTCTCTGGTATGTCTCAGTGATACTACTGTACTAGTTTATGGTACTGTGAACATACTAATTACTCTTTAACACACATACACTTTGTTGCCTTATGTGGATGTGAAAGTATCTAATCTGTTATCAGTCAGAAGAAATACTGAAGAAACTAAGGTAATTTAACTGTCAACTACAGTTCCATTTGTTTGTACCTCACCTGAATCGGCAATGTTTTATTTCTTTCAAATTATGTACATCATAATTTTAAAATTATAAATTTAAATTTAGACATACAACATGGTAGCAGGCCCTTCTGGCCCACGATCCCGTGCCACCCAATTACATCGAATTGACCCATATGTTTTGAAGAATGGAAGAAATCTGGAGCACTTAAAGAAAACACGTGCAGAACATACAAATTCCTTACCGACAGCAGTCATTATTTTTACATTTGCTTACAAGTTAGATCAGGGATTGAGGAAATATTTCTTCTTGCAGAAAGTCATGTATCTTCCTACCTGGGAGGGTTGTGAAGGCTAAACCATCGGGGTATGTAAAGATGAAGTAGATATATAACATAGAACACTACAGCACAGTACAGGCGCTTTGACCCTTAAAGTTGTATATGCCTAGTACTAAACACACCCTTCCCCATAACCCTCTATTTTTCCTTCATCCATGTTCCTCTCTAAGAGTCTCTTAAATGCCCCTAATGTTTCGGCTTCTGACTTTTAGAGACAACTGCTCCCCTGAATCACCTCCCTATCACTGCCTAGGCCTTCTGAATCATCCTGAGTCATCCAGCTCCAACTTCCTAACATTGTCTCGCAGGATCTGCAGATCAGTGCGTCTCTTGCAGGTGTGCTCATCAGGGACAATTGCACTGTCCCAGATTTTCCACATCCTGCAATCAGAGCACTCAACTGACCTAACTGCTGACTCTATTAATTCCTCCCAATTTAGCCGTTGCTCCCGCTGGTCCTTGCCTTGACCAGGCTCCTCGCTACTTGCCGAAATTCACCAGGCCTCACGGTGTATATTTTTGAATGGGTACAACAGCACTTCCTGAAATGACTGAAGCAGGCAAGGCTACCTGTCACCATTATGTCAACCTTCTATCGAAGCTCTTCTGAGAGCGTCCAGTCCGGCTACGTCACAGTATGGTAAGGCTGCTGCAGAGAAATGAATCGGAGGTCAATCTATAGGACCATAAGAACAGCAGAGAGGATCACTGGAGTTCCCCCTTCCCCCTCCACCCCCCCCACCCCCCCCCCCCCCCCCCCCCACCATTGACATGATCTACTGAGATCGTTGCCTGAAGAAGGTGTGCAAAATCATTGAGGACACCTTCATCTTTCAGCTGCTCCTGTTGGGAAAAAGACACAGGAATATGAGAGCCAGCATCACCAGGCAGTTTATTCCCATGGACAGTGAGAATGTCGAATGAGCAATGGAACTGCTCACATTAACCATCCAAGACTCCCATATTCACAAAACAATATTTATTTATTTTTAAATATGAATACTTGTCCTGCTTGTGTATTATATGTCTATGTGTATTATGTCTGGTTGTGTGACTGCATGGTTTGCACCAAAGATCAGAGAATGCTGTTTCATCAGGTTGAGGACTGCCTAAAGAAATCTCTTGATGCCTGCCACATTGACCACCGCCAGTGGGCTGATATCGCCTCAAACTGTACATCTTGGTGCCTCACAGTTCGGCGGGCAGCAACCTCCTTTGAAGAAGACCGCAGAGCCCACCTCACTGACAAAAGACAAAGGAGGAAAAACCCAACACCCAACCCCAACCAACCAATTTTCTCCTGCAACCGCTGCAACCGTGTCTGCCTGTCCCGCATCGGACTTGTCAGCCACAAACGAGCCTGCAGCTGACGTGGACATTTACCCCCTCCATAAATCTTCATCCGCGAAGCCAAGCCAAAGTAAAGTATTTGTGCAATGAATTTGACTTGGAATTGCTGCAATGTAAACCTTCAGCTCACGTAGTATGTGGCCATCTGTCACCATGTTTGAAACACCACACTATTATTATTTTTGGTTGTCCTTCAGTTCGAAGAAGACGCATTGTGCAGTTCATCTATGGACACAAAGGTGACTTTGCAGTCCCAGTCTGGAAGCGCAAGCTCTAACACAATGGAGCCACTGGATGACAGTTGTTGCTGCTGTATTGTGATGCCGTTTTACATCTGTTTTTTGACAGCGCCTGTCTTCTAAACTGGTGTCGGCTTCATCGCACAGGTCTCGCCAATGGGATCTGTCAGCAGCTGCAGTTTCTAGTTCTCGGCTGGATGTCACAGTAGCGTAGGGTTTCCTTCACACTATCTTTTTAGCGCTTATGTGGATGAACTTCAGGTTTCCTTCTGGTCTTCAGTTCAATATAGAGCAGCTGGCGAGGCATATGGTGGTCATCCATTCTGATGACATGTCCCACCCACCGCATCCGGGCTCTGATGATCAGGGACTCAATGTTGGTGGACTTCACAGGACTCAAGACCTTGAGTTTGGAGGCACAATTTTGCCAACGGATGCCAAGGATAGAATGGATGGTGCTCGTGCAAATTTGATGAGATGTCAGTATCGAGTCCAGGTCTCACATCCATATAGGAGAGAATGGATGACCACAGCTCTGTAGACTTTCAGCTTTGTGGAGATGCTGATGTTGTGCTGGTACCCAGCTTCCCCAGTGCCTTGCTGATCCTGGAGTCAATTTCTTTGTCAAAAGATCCATCACTCGAGATGATGCTCCCCAAGTATTTGAGGTTGTTTACATTTGTCAGCTAGGTGGCATCAACAGTGATTTTTGGTTCTATGGTGTTGCCGTTTGGCATGAACTGATGGTACTTCGGTCTTGTTCAGGTTGATAGTCAGGCCAAAGAGCATAGCAGCATCTGAGAAGTTGTTCAGCATTAAATGTGCCAAGAGCACAATGTCATCAGTAAAAAGTGGTTCTTCAATGATTGTGTAGAGGCAATTTGTGCATTCAAGTGGGGAAGGTCAAAGAGAGAGCCATCTAATGGGTACCTGATGTTCACTCCCTTCTCCAGACCTTGGACGGCACATGACAACATGTGATGCGTCTAGTACACATCCCTGCTGCACCCCTTTAAAAATGGCAAATGCAGCTGATGTATCACCACTGCAGAGGACCTGCCCTGTCATTCCATCATGGAACAGCTGAATCATCTTAACGAATTTCCTTGGGCATCTGCAATGTTTCAGGATGATCCAGAGAGCTGTTACAGTGTCAAGTGCCTTGGTCAGGTCAATAAAGACAAAGTAAAGAGGCTTGTTCTGCTCAATGCACTTTTCATGAACTTATCTCATGGCAAATATCGTGTCCACTGTATTCCATTCTGGCCGAAAGCCACACTACCTCTGGGAGATTCCTTTCCGAGACAGTGACAAGTCTGTTCACAAGGATGTGGGTGAAATCTTGCCGGCAATGGACAGCAGTGAGATTCGCCTGTAGTTTCCGCAGTTTGATTTACTTCCCTTGTTTTTGTAGAGAGCCATGATGAGGGCAATGCAGAAGTCTATGCATTTGGGCTTACAGCTTTTTAGATCTCGGCAGAAATACCATCTTTCCCTGTTGCTTTATTTGAATTCATCTGTAATATCACTTTATTGATCTCATCAGTAGAGGGTGAAAGGTCTAGGTCATTCAGGACTGGCTGCTGAGGGATGTGCTGTAGGAGGTCAGGATGAACTGTGGACGGTCTATTGAGTTGGTTGGAAAAGTATTCAGCCCAGCAGTTTTTCAGTCCTTCCTGATCTTTGATCAGGCTTGACCCATCTGATGCCAGCAAGGGGGAGCATCCTGATTTAAAAGACTATGAAATGACTTTATGGCACTACACTACCTACTGATAGAGTAAAGATCAAGGATAACTTTATTTAATCTTTTCAATAATCTGCAACCCTTTCAAAATACAATAAATCCCCTGTTTCCACACTTCCAGGGATTGGTAGATGCCGAATAAGTGAGTTTCCCGGTTGCTTGAGACTGCATGTTGTGAGAATAGAGAACTAATGGCGAGGAACGACAATTTTAAACTTCCATATATTTACCCATTTATTTTCCACAATTTCTTCTTTTTTTTTTGCAGGTTGCTTGAATTCCACATAACAGGGACTTTACTGTAAATCATTTTCTTTTTACTTCAATAGTTGAGTCTTAGTTAGCCAACCATTTGATGATTGCCGAACGTGAATTTTTCAGCAAATTGCAGCAGCTCTGTGAGGGGACACAGAATTTTGTTTCTCTGATGTGATGTTTATAATGAACTAATATTACAGTATTAATAAGTTGTGGACTAAGAGCTTCATGTCATTAATATATCACAAATATAATTCACCCATAGTGAACCAAGTGCTCTCTGAATGTTTCGGGCATCTTTTTTTAAATTTTGGATTTCCTGCATCTGCAGTTCTTTTCATTTTAGGATCAGTTATGAAAGTTGGTGTGTTATTCAGATTAATATTCGATTAAAGTGGAATCACAACACTGTTCTCCTCTTTCCACATCCATCACAAAGCTTTGATCTTATTAAGAAGCTGCCTTAGGGGCTGAGTGGTCTATTCTTCTCCCAAATTATGGGTTTAAATGTTTATACTAAATATTTCAGTTTATTGACTTTTTTTTATATCAGAACAGTTCTGTTGATTGATCATTGGTGTGCAAAGTTAACTTTGGTTCTCTCTCCAGAATCTTGTCAGACTTGCTGAGCAGTTAGTAAGTCTGTTTTTTTTTAAATATTTTACTTGGCCAAAAGTTTCAACATGGAACCAATTTTCAATCCTGTATTTTTGTTCAAGATTCTAGTCAGAGTCCATAGAAATTTGCAGCTCAAAGGCAGGCTCTTGGGCCCAACTTGTCCTTGTCAACCAACGTCTACCTGAGCTAGTCACATTTCCTTGAATTTGGCGGAAGTCTCTCTTAACCTTTCCAATCCATGTACATTTAATTGTCTTTTAAATGTTGCAATTACACCCATCTTCACTGCTTCTTTTGGCAGCTCGTTCCACATCCCACCACCCTCTGTGTGAAAAACATGCCCCTCAGTCCCCTTTTAAACTTTTCATCTCTTCACTTAAAACATATGGCCCTCTATCTTTTGACTTCCCGAGCCTGGGAAAAAATACCATTTTCCTTATCTATGCTCCTCAAGATTCTGTTTAAGCTCATTCTGATATCATCAAATGTTAAGTACGCAACAATAAACGGAGACATGCATGTCTTTTCCACCAGCATAATGATCCAGGTACGTCTGTATTCCGTTCTGGATGCCCATTTGTACTTCGGAATCGATGTATGTCAGAATTGCATACTTACCTTTTTAGTCAACGTCCTAGGGTCCGTAGACTGGGCGCAACCATCTTGGTTCCTGTGCGCATGCGCAAGTCTTTGGTAGGCACATGCATCATTGTTTCGCTTATTGGAGTTCATTTGGTTCATGCACGAGAGATAAGCACCCTAACGATATTGAATTTGCACCCTTAACTCTCATGTATGTGCCATTTTTGGCCCTTACATGTCTTGTATCCCTGTTATAGTTTGTCAAATACAACATAAACTGTTAATTTTATATTTTTTCTTCTATATTTTTTTAATTCAGTCGTGTGTGCTGACGGACGTAAGATGTAGAGGTCATAAGTTGGGGAGTACCTGTAAATGAGAATGCATTCTTTTCCATTGAAAGTATTTTTCTATTTTATTAATGCTTTTGGTAATGGGCTTATTACACAAAAAAAATATTTAAATTGGGGAAGGTTTACAACCTCCATGTAATCTGATTTCAAGCAAATGAAAATGACTGGAAATCTATGAAAAGCTACCAACATGTGGCTAATTCCTCAGCTTTAAAAAAAATGTAAGGGTTTTAGAATGTTTTAGTTCCTATGTACCAGAAAAAAGGCCTAATTTTAAGATGAAGCACTTTTAAGAAATCCCAGTGACAATTCAAGAGATGCATGAAGTGGTACAGTGTGTCACTGCAGCAGGTTGTTCAGTGCTGCAGCCTCACAGTACCAGAGATTAGGATCATTCCTGTCTGTAGTTTGAACCAACTCACTGCGACCTTGTGAGTTTCCTCTGGGTATTCCTGTTTCCTGCTAGTTCCCAAAACTGTGTGGGTTGGCAGGTTAATTTGTCATTGGTCTGAGTGTGTGGGTGAGTCATATAATCTGTGGGATGGGTAGAAGGGAGTAGATGAAAATTTGGTGAGAATAACAAAAATGAAATTAATATAGGACTACATTCAGATTTCAAATTTATTGTCAGACTACATACATGACATCACATACGACTCTGAGATTCTTTTACCTGCATTCGAGGCAGAACTTCTACTTATTAGTAGTGTAAAACACTGTTCACAACATACACATGTAAAGAAATAAAGAAATGTAAACAAACTGACTGTGCAATAAAGAGAGAAGAAAAAAATTAATAAAATGCTAAAGTAAGAGTTCTTAAGTGAGTCTCTGATTGAGTTTATTGTTGAGGAGTCTGATGGTAGAGGGGTAACAGCCATTCCTGAACCTGACGGTATAAGTCTTGTGGCACCTATACCTTTTTTCCTGATGGCAGCAGCGGGAACAGAGTGTGTGCTGGGCGGTGTGGATCCTTGACGATTGCTGCTGCTCTCTGATAGCAGCATTCCCTGTAGATATTCTTAATGATGGGGGGAGTTTTGCCTGTGATGTCCTGGGTTGTTTCCACTACCTTTTGCAGGGCTTTACATTCAGGGGTATTGGTGTCCCCACACCAGACCGAGAAGCAGCCGATCAGCACACTTTTCATCACAGACCTGTAGAAATTTGTCAGGGTTCCCGATATCATACCAAACCTCAGCAAATTTCTGATGAAGCAGAGATGCTGACATGCTTTCTTTCCGATGCGATTAGTGTGTTGGGTCCAGAAAAGATCCTCTAAGATGGTGACTCCCAAGAACTTAAATTTGCTCACCCTCTCCACTTGTGATCCCCCCAATGATCACTGGATCTCTTCCTGAAGTTAACAATTAGCTCCTTAGTTTTTGTGACATTGAGCGCGTGGTTGTTGTTGATGCACCATTCAGCCAAGTTTTCAATCTATAGAAGAGATTGTCAGTATGGACCAAAGGGCCTGTTTCCATCTTCTATCGTTCTTTGATTCTATGACTCTTGGACTTGAGGTGAAATGTATGTGATCAGGTAATGTGCCTGAGCCGATACACAACACTGGCGGTGGAGGGAACTAATATTTAGGATTGCGGATGGTATGCTAAAGATATTGGCTGTTTTATATTGAGTTCTTTGAACTACCCTCATCAGTCAAATGGGATCATTTCATCACCATTCCTGGCTGAAATTGATCTTGTTGATGGTGGAAAGCCTTTGAGGAAATTAAAGGTGCGCCACTCACAATACAATATTTGGAGAGATATTTAGACATACGAACAGCATGGTAACAGGCCCTTTCGGCCCACGAGCCCATGCTGCCCAATGACACCCAATTGACCTACAACCCCCTATACATTTTGAACGGTGGGAGGGAATCCCATGCAGACCTGGGAGAACGTACAAACTCCTTACAGACAGTGCGGGCTTTGAACACCCAGTCTTAATTGCTGGTGCTGTAACAACAGGGCGCTAATTGCTACGCTGACCATGCCGCCCAATATACTCAGCTACAGATCTCCTTGTGTGTTTGTTCTGTTTATGTGGCTGATTCAGTTGGATAGGTAGATAATCACTCTTGCTGCAGCCTGCCATGACATGCTTCCTTTTCAATGAAATTGCAAATGGAATTGAACATCGGGCAATTGCATGTGAGTACCTCCATTTCCGCCTTTATGACAGAGATTAGGTGAAGCAACTGAGGACTTGGCTCTGATGGGTGTCCTGGTTTACATGATTGCCCTTCAGCAATCACACCCTTACCCATCATGCCAGGAATAGTTTTAACCAATAAAGAGTGTCTCCAATGCTTCCAAACAGTTTTGTTTCAGACTAATCACTTTCACTTCACCTGGCTGGAACTCACCTTTTTAGTCCACGTCGAGTGAAGGCTACAGTAAAGTTAAATGGGCCTGCGAAAACCTGAACTGGAAAGGTTAGTTGTGACTGAATATCATTTAATAGCATGGTCACTGACACCATCCAACATTTTGCTGCTGAGTGGGGACTGCTCAGAGTAGACATTTGAGACAAATTCAATTGATCCTACCTTTTGGAGATGGTGCATTCCTGGATATTTTTCCACAATGTCAGAAGAATCCAGTGTTGTGTATATACTGAAACAACTTAACTGAAAGCATGGATAATTCAGGATCACATCATTACAGTTGGGATTTTATCTGGCCCCAGTGGTTTTTTCTGTAAATGAGGCTCACAGCTGTTTCCTGATCTGGAATTTATTGAATTGAATTGACTAAAACTCTCATCTATGGTAACAGGAGATTCAGGCTGCTCTTAATCATCCTGGCATTTCTTCTGTGAAAATGCTTTGATGGACAAATGCTGAACGCACCCAAGCTTAAGAATGTTCTAGAAGCCTTCTCTTACTCCAGAGATGGGGGGGGGTTAGCCTATGAGGAGAGATGGGCTCGTCTGAGACTGAACTCACTGGAATATCGAAGAATGAGAGGAGAAATATATAAAATTATGAAAAGCATAGATAAGATAGAGGGAAGTTGTTTCCATTGGCAGGGGAGACTAAAACTGGGTAACATAGCCTCAAGATTCAGGGTAGTAAATGTGGGATGGAGATGAGGGGTGACTGCTTTTCCCAGAGAGTAGAGGCTACATCAGTAAATATATTAAATATATTTGATAGATTTTTACATATTAGAGGAATTAAGGGATATGCAAAAAAGGCAGGTATGTGGAGATAGCCTATCATCAGATCAGTCATGATCTTATTGTACGGCAGAGCATTCTTGACAGGCTATACGGCCTACTCCTCCTATTTTTTATGTTGTTAACTGGCAGTTATTTAATATCAACTCATTTCACAGCAGCAAGGCAACAAGCCTATCTTCTCTGTTAATTGTGGAATTCCTTCTCTCTATTACTTGATGTTTTTTGTTCGTAAGCTCCTATATTGTCCTGTCTGATCATTTACTTTTGTCACCTTAAGGAATGGTCTTTTCACCAAGCCAACATTTGCAAAACAATGGCATGGGGGAGATTTCAAAGATGTTCAAAAATACTATTTGAAAGGACATTTTTTAAAAACTACTTCACTCAGTGCCTTATGTCTCAGGGATTTGGATGAGGCAGGAAGGAAGACGTTGAGCAAGCTTAGTAAATGAATAAAATGATCAAAGGAACTTTCATCTTAGGTGGGATTGTAATCATAGATGAGGTGGTGCAATGGAACAGGAAAACAATGAAAAAGAGTGGGGATTGAGAGGGAGGTGCTCTTATTAAATGAGTGAACAAAAATTGGAGCAGTACGGTTAGCATAGCGGGCACTGCAACGCTGTTACAGTGCCAGCAACTGGGGCCAGGATTCATATCCCACACTGTCTGTAAGGATTGGTAGAGTCTCCCTGTGTCCATGTTGGTTTCCTCTGGATGCTCCGGTTTCTTCCCACCCTTAAAACATACCAGAGTTTGTAAGACAATTGAGTGTAATTGGGTGCCACAGGGTTGTGGGTGAAAGGGCCTGTTGTCATGCTGTATGTCTAAATTTAAATTTAACCTGAACCAAATTTGAAAATTCACTTGTTCATTTGGCTGTTGGGCCTCCTCATAGAAAAAAAGAGTGAGAAAGTTTCTCAAATTCAATCTCAAGATGGCCTAATAACCAAGTGTGACTATTTCTTCCTGTGTTAGGTGGCATAATGACAAGGTGAAGCTGGAGGCAACTATAGCAAGAATAAATGTCTCACGAATTTGACCCCGGTGGTTGCTGGGAGCACAGAAAATTTTGGGGGACAAACAGGCAAGTCTCAGATTTCCCATTGCCCAATGCTTCCTCCAATATAATTTAATAAGTTGATGGTTAAATTTTAGTAGGATATCTTTGTGCAAAGGCTAAACTTGGGTCACTGGTGTTTTAACCACAGTGCACAAACTGTGCCACCCTAATAATCACGTATATTTCAAAACAGCTTATACCAGGTCATTTAAAATAAATACTATGAATAAAATTTTTAAAATCTAATTTAAAATACTTCAAGAAATTAGGTAAAACAATAAGATTTAAAAAAATGAACAAATCATTGTGTAAAACCTTGGTATCCGGCATCTATGGGGATTGGTAGATGCTGGGTAAGTGTATTTCTGGTTGCTTGAGATTGTATGTTGCATGATTGGTGAACTAACTGTGAGGTGTGCCAAATTTTAAACTTCCATATTTTTTACCTATTTATTTTCCTTTTTTTTTGGCGTGCTGCTTGAGGCTATTGGTCGCTTGAATTCTATATAACAGGAGTTCAATGTGTAAAAGATACTGCACTGATCATTTTGCTTGGAGATGAAGAATTCACCATTGCAGTAAAACCTCCTGAGTTCTCATAGATTTAAACATTTATGACATAATTTTATTACAGGAAAGATTATCTGCTCACAGCGTCAATTTTTATTATCCAGAAACCTTCCGAATACCATTTGACAGTCACTTTATCAAATTTAAACTCTGCAGTTCCATAAGTGAATATGAGATGCTAAATTACTCTGGCCACCAGGTACAACATTTCATACGTCAGTGCATCTGGCATCTGCCTTCACTGCCGGGTTTACCATGGAGTCCAGAAGTGGAGCATTGACAAACAGAGCTGAGCTTGATTTATTTGAATGAGATGCTGTCCAGGAATAAATGCAGGTGAATGATTTGTTCATTTTTCTTATTGTTTTACCTAATTTCTTGAAGTATTTTAAATTAGATTTTAAAAATTTTATTCATAGTATTTATTTTAAATGACCTGGTATGAGCTGTTATGAAATATACGTGATTATTAGGGTGGCACAGTGTGTGCACACACTGTGGTTAAAACACCAGTGACCCAAGTTCAGATCCGGCGTTGTCTGTAAGGAGTTTGTACATTCTCGCCGTGTCTGCATGAGTTTCCTCTGGGTGCTCTGGTTTCCTCACACCCTGCCAACCTGCATATGGGGTTTGTATGTTAATTGATGTATTTGGGCAGTAAGGGCATGTTACTCTAAATTTAAAAAAATATATAAAAATGGAAAGGGACAGCACCCGTCAAAAGGCCATCAGAGATTATCAGAGGAGGGGCTTTAAATTCTGCCCTCTGATGTTCACTATTCACAGCCTGGTCAACTTGTGGAAGCACGATGAAATATGAAAGATCAGCGTGGTCAACCCTCTGGATCTGGATACAGATGGAACTGGCAGACAGGTGCCCTAGCTGGTGTGATTGAGACATGGTCTGGATGCTCCATTTCTGAAAGCAATCCTATTGCTGTGGCACACTGAGCCACTGATCTACAGGCTTTTTATTCACACTGGACAGAGACCTCATTCTGTGCCATGACCTGGACTTTCTGGGGAAGGATCAAGGTATTAGAGGCTTTGTACAAGGTCAAAAGAGGGAGGGGCCACAGGTACCATCACAGGACAGGGTGGAGCCAAGTCATCAGGATTGCTGCTGTTCACCACATGCTGCTCGTGGGATTCTCTTCAGTAAGTAGAGTTTGAATCGGATGTGCCGCAATATCCCATGCTTAGTGCTTTAGACCTAAAAAATACTTCTATGTCAAAATGTTTTAACTTAATGATGGCTCTGAATCAATCTCCAGCTTCACTGGGTTTGATGAGATTGGACGTAAATATATGAGATTTGTCTGTAAGATTCAGTAGCTTGACTGTGTGCACAAGCTTGATGAATTACTTGAGCTTTAAATTTGGGGTGGCACGGTTAGCACCATGCTATTAAAGTGACAGTGACCCAGGTTCATATCCAGCATTGTGTGTGTGGAATTTGTACATTCTCCCCGTGGCAGCATGGCTTTCCTCCCACCCTTCAGAAACATAACAGTGGTTGTAGGGTTAATTGGGTGTAATGGGGCAGTGCAGTGTCGTGGGCTGGAAGGAACGCTTACCTTGCTGTATGCCTGCATTTTTAAAAATTAATTTCAACTAAATTATCCAGTCTTTCTAAGAGCTACCCCTGTAAAATTCCATAAATATCTAAGCAGAAAACCTCATGCAACAGCCATGAATTTCAAACCTGTTAAATTGTTACAAATATCTAACATTAAATCTTCATTTCACCAGGTTTTTTTGTGGCTTTCCTTCCACCAAGGCCTTGATGTCTTTTATTCATTTAGACTACGTGTGCCTCGGAAGGGCTATCCTATGGAATTAAACACTCGCAGCTGACAAGACAAATATGCTTTCAACCTAATCTTTGCTTTATGCTTGGATAAGGCTAGTGAACCATGATTAGTTAAACAGTGAACATCCAGAGGAATACAAGCTTAAGTTCCTTTTGATTTTTGGACTGTACGGTTAGAATAGCAATTCACACAATGCTATTACAGTGCCAGTGACCCAGGTTCGAAACTACCATTGTCTGTACGCTATCCCCATGACCTCGTGGGTTTTCTCCAATATTCGAGATGTACAAGGTCAATTGGGTGTAATTTGTCATCGTGGACTAGAGGGCCAGAAGGGCCTGTTACCATGTTGTATCTCTAAATTTAAAATGTATTTTGAAAAGTGGAGTGTGTAATTGTTGCTGTAGGGCACTGGATAAGAACAGCTGAGTGGATCGGGGGTCTCCCTCCCTCCCCCCCTCCCCACCCCATGGACATTATCTACTCGGATGGATGTTTGAAGATCCCTAACTCCCCGCGCACAATATCTTTCAGCTACTCCTGTTAGAAAAGAGATGCAGGAGTATCGGAGCCAGAACCACCAGGCTGAGGAACAGCTTCTTCCCACAGGAAGTAAGAATGTTGAACGACTGAATGAACTGCTCATACAAACCCTCTGAGACTACTATTTATTGAACAATATTTATTTTATTTTAACGTATGGCCTGTGTGTGATGTGTGTTATATCTGGTTGTGTGTTTGCATGTGTTGCATCAAGGACACAGTTTCACCAAGTTGTACTTGTACAATCGGATGATAATAAACTTGAACAATAATTGAGAAAGGACAAAATCTTTATGTGACTCCTGGAAGGTGTGTTGTTCTTGCTGATTTATTTTGATGTAATGAATAGCAATGTGAAAAAGCATCATTGTTTGTGAGATAGTTCCAATAAGCTGGAGAAGAAACAGATCAAATTCATACAGAGTTGCTGTGACTGCATGGCTTGAGTTAAAAGGAGAGACTGGATAGACTGGGATTGTTTTCCTTCAAGCAATGGAGGCAAAGGGGTGACCTTAGAGAGATCTATAAATAATAGGCATAGATAAGGTGGATTATCATAGTCTTCTTCATAAAGAAATCGAAAACTAGAGGACATAGATTTAAATGGAACCTGAGAAACATATTTTTCAAATATAAGTTGAAAGGTATGTGGAACAAGCTGCCAGAGAAACTAATAGAGGTAGGTATAATTACGATGTTTAAAAGGGATTGGAAGGACATGAGCCAAGTGCAGGCAAATTGGAACAGATCGAGAAGAAATCTTGGTTTGCGTGAACTAGTTTGGATCGAAGGCCTCTTTCTGTGCTGTGTAATTCATTCTGGCCAGTCACCCAGTTCCTATTCTAAGACACTCTTGGTTATTTGCTTTACGAAGTGGTGTCGTCAACAGGTATAAGTCATATATCCAGTACATTCAGCAGAAGCTCAGGTTTGTAGCTGGTCAAATTATTCCTTGACATGTTGGAGTGCTCTGCCACAGAGGGTGGTAGAGGCAGATTCGCTGATTATGTTCAAAAGAGAGTTAGAGAAGACTCGAGTGGGCAAAGGAGTTAAGGGTTATGGGGATAAGGCTGGAAAGGGGTACTGATGGTAGTGATCAGCCATGATCTGTAAAATGGCGGTGCTGGCTCGACGGGCCGAAGGGCCTACTCCAGCTCCTATTGTCTATTGTCTAAATGCTGTTATATCATGGGAATTAGCAACTTCAAGCGTTTTTATTATTTCCAGTTAAACTACAAATCCAAAAGCTGTTTAATAGTGGAAGGAAGCAGAAACATTAATCGTACAAGATTTAGCTCAATCCTTACTGCAGCATTCCTATTTACAGGATTTCTTCGATGCCACTTCCTCCGTTACTTGCCTGAACTCTTTAATATTCCACCATTTTAATGAAATAACGCAAATAACATATTCAAATGCTATTGGTAAGCTGAAGTATTTTGAACATGTTTCTGTGCCTGGTTTGTGAGAACTGTCACATTTAGAACCTCTGATTAAAGGTGAAAGGAAGTAAAACTCCTGGTTTCTAGAATTCAAGCAACCAGCAGCCTCAAGCAACTGGCAAAAAAATATCAAGGAAAATAAATTTAAAAATTAAATATATAAGAATAAATAATAGATAAAAATACATACGTTTAAAATTATAGAAGTAAATGTTCTTTGAAGTAACGCATAAACCTTTGGTGAAGATGGGGGGCAAATATTCGGCCAGCGGAGGGCCTTGATCAGCCTCTGCATACAGCAACTGTTTGAATAAAATTGTGTAGATTTGCCCAGGGTGAAGAGGAACTTGATACTGCTCACCATTATGGTGACTCTCTTGAAGGGTTTCTTTATTCCTGCTTAGTAAGAGGTGCCCCAGTTAGAGGCTTTATCTGTAAATTTGGGCAAGGTGGGGGGCGGGGGTGGGGGTGGTGGTGGTTAATTATCTATAGCATTATTGTTTGTCTTTTGAGTGGCTCCTTGTAGGGCGATGAATCTACAGATGCAGCAATGGTTAAATGTGTTCAAAGAATGTGACTGAAAATAAAGTAAAATACTTTAAGGTTCATGCAAGTAAAGTTTGATCAGAATAAATACAGGATAGTATTTCTGTCTTATCTTTTAAACTGTTTATTTTTAATGCAGATGTATTACTTGGGAGTTGTCAGCATAAGTCTCAAAGAACTGGAAAATACACTTATCCAGCATCTAGCATTCCCCATAGGTGTCAGATACCAGGGAAATTACTGTATTGTACTTTGAACCTGCCAGTAATTTCAGTGTTAAACAGACCCTCTTCTCTCTACTAATGATCCTCCAGAGAACCATTTATAAGGCAGAAATTTCCTCCAAACAAATGCCCACAATCTTGAAGATTTTGTGTAATCGCTGTGTGGAAGGAACCCATCTTTGCTCAATCCCAATGAGTAGAATCGGAGTCCATATCTTTGTTGAAACCATGCCAACCTCAGGACCCCCATTCTGTACTTGTGCCTGGTTTATTCACTGATAAGCATTTGGAAAGAGTCTGGGAAATACAATTTTCCAATCAAGGCTCTGAATTGTTGAATGAAACGCCTATTGTATCCCTCTGGGTGCAAATAATCTGATGGATAGAAAGAAGAAGGTTGGTAGGAACATAGTTCATTTATGGAAACTTTTGATTTGTTCCTTCGTTAAAATACACCAAAAACGAAACCATCACTACAGTTACATATGACGGAAGATGAGTAGAAAACAGCTTCCTCGTAAAATGCTTTTCGAGTGTCTGTTTGAATATTATTTAAAGATTAACTGCTGCATAAAACACACAAACAAATAAACGGATTCTCATCTTACCACTGCAGCAGAAAATAATGAAAGCATTAGTATTGAGGTCACATGCTTCATGACAGCATCCATTACTCAGTTTTTATTTACTAATCAGATATCTAATTAACTGCATTGAGATTCCCAATTATCACACTCAGTTGCTGGCTAAGGTCTCTGAAAATGCTGATGGGGAGTAATTGAACAGCTCCATTGCACTATTGTCCACCTTTCCTTTATGATATTCCCTGCTAATACTTTAAGCTAGTTGGTGTAGACGCTAGATATACCCACGGTTTTTACATTATTGCGATGCACTGGAAACTTATTTTTGAATAAAATATCCCTCTTTAATATTCATCTGCCAAAATGATTGTTATATGGGCTGTAACCCTCAATTTTTTCCTGAACTTTAATTCCTCCTTCAACTCTGTTTTCTTGGCCACCCAAGTCAAAAAATGGAGCTGCTGTAAAGGCAGATGCAGCACCAGAGAGAGTACAGAACACTACCACAGGGCCCAACGGCCCAGTCTAACTGCTATCTGCTCCGTACAGGCTTTGAGCGGACCATTAAAAAAGCTGACAGTAGTTTTATTTAAAATCCCGTGACTGCGGGGTCTGGAACCAAGATGGCGGTGCCTATGATCGGCAGCAGCCACAAGGGGTTGCAGACTACATGGAAGCAGAGAACTGGTGCAGGGCACCAGCTAACAGGGAGGCCAACCTCCGTCTGAGAAGGAGAAGCATAGGAGACAACTCATGGGACAGAGACCGCGGCAGCAGGTCAATGAGGGCTTTTGCGGCTGAAGGAACTGCACAGGCTGCACTCTGTTGGAGACTGGCTTGAAACTGGCTGATGGGGTACCAGGTATTGGAACCAGGAGGTGGGAGGGTGCCGATGGCGCTGAAGGATTCCTAATCGTATCGGAGGTTTGGATCTGGTGCTCAGTTTGCCAATTGTTTGGACTGAACTCAGTGTGGCCACGGAGGCTGCGGGAGCACTGGGGTGAATTCATGGACATTCGGTGATGCTTGGAGAACTCCCTTTTGCTTCTCTTTCTCTGACTGTAAGAGGCACTTCAGGAAATTTCTGCCAAAGCGAATCTGTCTGCCTTATAGAAGACAAAAGCAATTTCATGTAACGTGAACTGTTTTTATAACTTGACAATAAATTGAACATTGAATTCTGAATTTCGAGGATACTGGTCAAATGCCTGATCTTCCTTTTGAGGACTTAACACTTGATTATCAATTGTTATTCCAACCCAATTAATTTTTAGAAGTAGCTGAGCCACGGAAAATTAGTTCACAAATTTTGATTCAGTTCTTAGGTATTTCTACTTGTTGAGGAAGGTGGACCCATCTTGAAACATTTCTGGTGCATAACTCCCTACGCACACTGTTTCTCCAACATATTTGCATATTATAGGTTCTCAAACAACATTTTCCACTTCCAGGATTTTTTCCTGGAACTTCCTACCAATGTTTTGGGCCTGAGTCCGTCAAGGTGAGGGGTTGGTTTTATACCTTTACCTCCTAGGGGATGCTGCAAGAATTGCCGAGCTCTTTCACCTCGGTCTTGCACCCAAATCTTTACCTCCTATGGACACTGAGAGTCCTGCTGTCTTCCTTGATGAAGGCTCAGGCCCAAAATGTTGGTTATATAATCTTTACCCCCTTAGGATGCTGTGAGACCTGATAAGACCAGTATTTTCGTGTTTCTCCAGTAACTTGAGGTAGATTCAAGAATTTTAAATTGATCAAAGTAGAGAAGGTCATAAAATAATCCTGCTCTATTCCATCTGCCAGTGTGAACTTAACTTCTTGCATGTGTTTTTTTTTTGCTTCTGAATGGGCTCAGCCACATGTCTGACAAATGTTTCTAACCTGAATTATTAACTGTCTTTTCACATATGCCGCATGACCTGCTGATCTTGTCTTTATTTATAATCTTAAATCACGTGGCGTGTGGAAGGCTGAAAGCAAAATTATGAACTTTGACAAGAGCCTTTTCCCTGACATCTTTTCCTATCATTGTACCTAACCCGAATCAAGTTTAATTTACCAGATAAAGATTCTACTCCCATCATGATATTTTACCAATATTTAAGAATATTTTTTTTACACAATGGATGTTTTCCAATATTTAACTAATTATGTCATTATTGTTGAATGTTCATTATTGTTGAATGTACATTATGCTCACTTGTATTTCACATTTAGTGGTTTTAAAGTTCAAACAAAGGCAGTGAGAAGATTTTGTCTTAAACTATTTGAAATTCACACTTAAGAAGGTAAAGTTATTCGTTATCAGGATACGCTGAAGTGTAATTCTAAGCTAACTCACTGTAAGCAACAATCAGTGGAAATTGGAGACTGTCACCTTCACGTATGCTCCACTCCAATTCGAGTATCAAAACATTTCCACGTGATGCTCCACAGATAATTACCATTGAAAATTGCTCAAATTATTGGTTAACTAGGATAAGTGGATCCAAGTGGCATGGAATGCCAACTTGAATTGATGATAATCTAGATTAAAGATCAGCTCTATGTAGCTTTTATTAGTTTCTTGCCTCAGAAAGCTATTTTAAGACATTTGTAAATGTCTGACATGTAGAATTATAAACAAAATGACTAGAATTGAGATTTGCTGGATAAATATAATTATATTTTGAAACTGTTTTGAAGATAGCTTAGTCTAAGAATACTTTATTTGTCCAAAATTTTTATGTAGAGCATATTTAGCAGGTGGGAACATCTTTAGTATAGATCGCCATGTCAAAATTAAATAAACACAGAGGAACACAAGAAATAGGTGCAGGAGTAGGTCATCCAGCCAGTCGAGCCTGATCTGCCACTCAATGTGATCATGGCTCATCTCTTCCTTCCTGTCTTTTCCCCATATCCCCTAATTCCCTTACCATGTAGAGATCTATCCAACTTTATCTTAAATATGTTTACTGAGGTCACCTCCACTGTTTCAATGGGCAGCAAATAGCAGAATGATAACAGAGACTTTCCTGATCTTCGTGGCAGAGTCCTCAGCATTCAGCTGATGAAGCGGAGTAAAGCCCAAACTTCCACCAACATGCTGGTCAATATGGAGGTCAGGTACACACTGACTGGTTCAGAAAGTTGTACTCAGAATCTTCCCCACTGCACCGTACACAGCCCAGTCTTTTCATAAATTCGCCAAACCAACCATGGGGAAATCCCATTTAGATGCTGTTATCAAATTAATCAGGATCCTGGATCCAGTTGACTTGAATTGAGATACAGTACAAGGACTTGAGGAGCAAAGGAAATGAAAAAAAATCTAAAAAACTTTTTTTTTGTTTCAATTACCATGGTTTTGATTATTGATCTAGGTTTTTATGTGATTATTAAAATGTAAAAGTGAAAAAGAATTTCAATTCTAGTCATTTTGTTTATAATTCTACATGTCAGACATTTAAAATTAATGCTTGCTTTTATCCCTGGCAAAACAGAGCAACCATCTTTGCCCCAAATATCAAAGGCTATCAAGGGTGTTTCTTGGGTTGGGACTCTGCTGCAAGCTATTGGAGGCCAAATTTCCACCAAGATCATGGTATTGAACGGGCAGGTGTAAAGCTAGTGTGATGTGCCCTTCAGATTTCTCCCAGGTAAATGTGGGATCTGGATCAAAGCAAGTTTACCAGGCCTGCACAATGTGGTACATTCTGTTTTGGAGGCTGAAAGGAGAGAAGATTTATTTTACGGTCATCTCTAATTGAGTTGTTGTGGCTTTGCATTGGTTGCAAAATGTTCCCGTAATATTTATGTAAAGTATGAACCTTTAATAAATGTAGATGCTACATAAGGCATGGAGAATATGACAGAAGAACATTGTTCTGATCTACTTCTCCTGATATGTGGCAGATGGCTGCATCTTATCCGATACTCAGCTATTTCTGTTATGACAAGGAGAAAGGAACAATCTATTTACTCTCCCTTGCTGTGGACTGAAATTAAAATGATATTCTTGAGGGACATTCAACGTGCTATTTACTCACAAGCCATTTCTCGTTGGTTCACAGGTTTCCTGACACATGCATCAAAGGAGAGATCCTTACCAAGGCAGCTTATCCTGTGTGTGCCACTTACCTCAAAAAAAAAATTTCGCTGCTGTGAGTCCCCATCTGTTGTCTGTCACTCTGTACGTTCAAGCTACACTGTGGGATCAATGTTTTCTCCAGCATGGTACTAAGCCTGACATGCCCAGCTGTTAAATGCACAAGCCGAGGAGATGCAGATGCCTGAGCCCCATAGGAACTGAGGCAACTTCTCCCTTAGTGAAACTATTACTGTTGAACGACTATTCCTTCCTGATGAAAATTGTCTTGTGTATGGTCCAATTATTTTCATTTATGGTCCTTCATAAACACTGAAGTCGAATAGCGAGGAAACAAAAAAACTCTACTAAGCAAGAACAATATGTCATCATGATAGGAATTCAACTGCCTTTTCCTTCAAGGCTTCAAACTAGACCAAAGAATGAAAGATCTGTGCTGCATTTGAAGGAAATATGATTGCTCAATGACCCTGAGATAATTATAATTGCTTGCAATTTTCTGTCAAAGGTTTGCAGCTGATCCTGAGGAAGAGGCTTTACAAATAAGGCTTTACACTGGTGTGCTAATACAACATTCTTCTTGGAGAAGTTGAGGCTGGGATTTGCAAAGGCTTAATTACCCTGAAGAACTAAATAGCACATGAATATAAATGATGAGGATGGATTTACACAAGCATAGGAGGACCCCTCATGCAACGAGGCACATGCTCATGCTTTTTGTCACATCGAACATCCTGCAGTTTTCATGCTCTTGTCTTGACATACCATATAATTGCAGAGCATTAGGTAAGCTCTAGACCATTTGTCCAGGACTGTGATCTATTAGACATCTTGCAGAATCCAATAACCTGAGTGCATTTCAAAGACATTTTTTTTTCATTTTGAACGTGGCATTCAAAACAAGTTTATCATTCAATGTGTTTAGGAAAAGCAAATCCTAATTTGTAAACCTCTAACAGATTTTGTATGTTGTATCTTTGTAGGAAGCCTATTTAACTGTGTCTGTGCTCATCATGTAAGGCCTGCAATGCCATGATGAAGAGCTGTGATGTGAACAGAGTACATCTCATGCTGCCAAATAAAGCTGTTACTTTACTGAGCAAATATGTACCAGAGAAATTATTGCGTCTTTGTCAAATGAAAGCACAAAAGAAATTGCCAGGGAATTGAACTTTCGTTCAGACTTGTTCTGATTCTGTTAGTTTGAGTGAAAAATAGAAGTATTAACAAGATAAGAAAGGTTTTCACCAACTGCCTACAAAATGCAAATTTCATGAAAATAAGCAACTCTTTAAAGTCATTTTTAACATTTTATGAAAATGATTTACACATAATTACAAATATATTTCATGGCTCAGTGCTTCGTGTATGAATGTTAATTTTTTTTCCTGATTTTACATGCACAATCACATCTGTTTGACGTATTGAATATTTTTCAACTATTCTTACATTTTACTGTTTAAATTCATTAATATAAACATTCATTCATAGAATATCCTTCCATCAAATTTGATCATATTTGGATATTAAATGTGCATCCATATAAAAATATAGTTTACAAAATTTTGTGATTTTAGTGGGAAAGTTACTGTTGCTGGAGTCGTTGGTTTTGACTTGAGCGGACAAGGTTGCTTCATGTTTATGTCATAAAAAAATCTTGGCTGAGCAATGTATATGCCCTTGATATGGATGGTATGAGATGGAGAGCTGGGGGAAATGCTTTCTGTGGATATCAGTAAACCAAGATTAAACAATGGAGTTTGGAAGATAGATAAATATTCTATCATTTGATTTGATTGTGTTTTGGCACAGTACAAAATAAATGTTAGATTAACTGAGTTAGATGGAATTTATTGCAAAAATCAGTTGCACATTTCACAGAAACAATTGACCCCTCTCAGTCCATATTTATTTTTTACTCAAACTGAGCAAGGCAAACTCATTGTGTTGAGTAACTATGTTAAATCACTTACATACTCTTTCCTTAAGGGATTATTGCAGATAAAACCAGTGGTCCTAAGATTATTCTATTGCCCACTACTGAGTGGGAGACACAAATACATGAGAGAAATCTGAAATTTCAGGCAACCATTATCTTCCCCCTGATGTGTGCCCGTTTGCAAATTGGAAAGCAGTGATTTCCATGCGTCAAGGTGACGACCTGCAATATTTTGCCTCTGGTCAAATGAGGAAACTTTCTGTACATTCTCTGCAATTTGAAGAGATCCTCATTCCTCCAAGTCACCCTGCTCTCATTCCCCATTCATAGGGCATTTAAGAGCTCTTTGGAACCATGCTGCCCATTTAACATTGTGAACATGCAAATATTTTAATTCTGGCACTGTGACTTCATTGCTGTAAAGTCTCTGCATATTTGTGGGCTTAATAATACTCCAGATATTGGTTAAATGCAGGTAAATTTAGTGTCTGTGAATCAAACTGAACTTGGCTTCCATCCGAGGTGATGTGCTATCGACTGATTATTACCACAAGTTTGCTATTTGTGACCAGACGTTTGATTTCATCTATTTTTGGGGGGATTTTAAATTACACCTTTAAAGCCCAAATGGATCCCTTACAAAAATGGCTGAAGATATGTCAGAAGCAGTGTTAAGATAATTTAATCCAGAAGGATTAAATTTCCAATGGGAAATGGTCCCATTTCCAATGGGACCTCTTTCAATTGGCACAACTGGAAATATTTTTAAACAGCAATCACAGAAGAGTGACACAGTTAACATAGCAGTCAGTGTGATGCTATTACAGGCCAGCGACCTTGGTTTGAATCTGGCGTTGTCTGTAAGGGGGTTGTATGTTCTCTAAGTGTCTGAATGGGTTTCCTCTGGGAGCTCCAGTTTCCACTCTCCCTTCAAAATATTTCTGGTTAATTGGCATGCTTGGATGGCGTGGGCTCATGGGCCAGTAGAACCTGTTGCATTGCTGTTTGTCTAAATTTAATTTTTTTAAGGCCTCGGGCTTTAAAGACATTCTTCCCACAGCAGCGCACAAATTAAGGGTCCAGAAGAGGACCAAGGATTCCTTGGTATGAGGTAAGTCCGCTTGCCTCCTCCAGGTAGGAATATCTGAGCAATGTGGGGTAGATTTTAATGATTTCACATGATATTTCAAGGAGAACATCACTTTGGCAGAAATACTGTCTTTTCATTCCTATGCATAATATATCCCTCTCCCAAACCACTTCAGGCCCATTCCACCATTGAAATTCTAACCATTCTACCCTCTCATAGAAGTGCAGCTTTTCAAAAGATGACTGAAAAAAAAATCTCAGTATCGTACATGTCCTCCATTGGAAGAAACATAAAGGAATAGGAAGGAGAATTCCCTGCAAGGGAAGGGGGTCCTAATGTGTACAGAACCTGGTGTATATTAATTACCACAGTGGGTCTGTGGAATCCTCAGGAACAGGTGAGATTCATGTATGCTTACTGCCAGTGGTAAATTGTAATCATTACCTTCCCTTTGAGTTGAGCTTTATTAGACACCCTCACCATCATCTGTGCTGTTATATCATCATTCAGGAGCTTTGTTTGCTGCTTTCTAGTGGAACCATCCTCTGATTTCTATTTGCAGGCTACTTGAATCAGCCACATGCATTTCCCTGGTCAGAAGAGGACTAGGCAGGGCAGGTAGTGAGAAGAAGGGGGATGATGACCTTGTGTGTTATTCCACCTGATAGTCCACAGCATTACTTAGAAACTGGTAGAGGGATACTCAGCAGACATGAGCAGCAGTCTTGTTTGAATCATGGGCAATTTACTCATACATACATAGAGTATGGTAACAGGCCCTTTCCACCCACATGTCCATGCTGACCAATTACACCTAATTGACCTAATTGAACAGGGCGAGGAAACCAGAGTAGCCGAAGGAAACCCACACAGACACGAGAAGATTGTACAAACTCCGGATTCGAACCCAGGCCACTGGCACTGTAAATAATGTTCCACTAACCGTTATACTAACCCTTATAAAAATCTGTGCTCCAGGTGAGACAGAAACTCACAAGTTGGGCATCACTTACTGTATGTACCATTGTACAGCTACAGTGCACTAACCAACTGTGTCACTGGAACACTTGTATCGCACCAGGTAAGAACATGCAAGGTGCTGTCAAAGCTGGATTGTGTAATCAGTACCATCCAGAGGATTCAAATGAGATCACGGTTGGATTTCTTTCATGTCGAGGCTGACGTGGACACAATCGTGAGCTGTTAGCTCGGCTTCCCTGGAAACAGATGGTGAATAGAAGAATCCATGTAGAGGGAAGTTATGGGGAACTAAGAGAACAAGATCTTGACTCTGGATGTCATCCAGGATTTTTAGGAGGCTGGCCACCATCCCAATTAACCTCCTGGCTAAGGTGACAGCTGCTGTGGATGCACAGGCAAAGCCTGTGCAAAATCCATCTGTTTCTTTGAAATCATGTCACGATCCAGCTTAATGACTGGTCTCTGTCACATGGGAGTACCTTGAATCTCTGAAGCATGAACCATAGACCACCAGGGAGCAGCTTGATGTTCTCACTGAACAGTGAGATGCCATTTGTGAACTGAGAATGCTGACCTCAATGGTCATAAAGATGTCATGCTCGAACAACTCCCCACTCTGTAGGAACAATGAGATGCTGCAGGTTGGTAATGGAAGACTGATGATGTCACCACTGAGGCACTGTGTGCTTATCTCAGCAACTAAATGCTGAAAAATTGACCTTCTTATTAGTTTAAGAATGAATTTTCATTAGCGCTTAAACTATCTGCAATGAATTCTGAAGCTAACCTGTCAGATATCTCAACATCAGCAAAGTGCATTAAGAAAGTTCTGCAAAGGACATTGCTTTCAATCAAAAGTTCCAAGTTACGTCGATAAAAGAACATTGGGCTCCTGCAATATTATTAGGTGAAACACTGATTCCAAAGGCACTGAGGTAAGTTGCACATATCTTAATTTCCAGAACTCCAGCCAGTTTTCTGATGGATGAGATTTCACCCAGAAGTGATCACATACGTGATCCAACTCAGGTTAAATCACTTTTAAGTGCAATTTGAACAAACTGAAACAGCCTCCTAATGATCCAGTTGCTTGGCCATAATGTCAGCCATTCAAATATTGAATTTCAAATGCTGGGATGGAGTCTTGGCTGGCAGCATACTCACATTCTAAAGCTAATTTAGTTCCTGGAGCTCAATTTTATTTTCAGGATTGGGCACCTGGTAAACCAGGCACTCCTTACATTGGACAACAATGTTTTTCAAAATGTTTGCTTCTTGAAAGAAAATTGAGGATTACAAGCTGAACTGTCAGGTGGAATGACACATATGAGCAAAGATACTTTCAGATTTGCGATAGCATGTAGGAAGTTGAAGAAATATTAAATTAACTTTTTTATTGAGTTTAGCATGTTTAATCACATAATGATATGTAAACGTTGCCTTTGTTCAACTGAGCTAAAAACGTTTTGCTGCTGATTTTCATTTGTACTCAGCATCTGATGCCTCTCATGTCAGTGTCCAACAATACTCAGCCGGCATTGAAGGATTCCAGTTGCCCTGATACCATTTTTCCATGGTCGCAGCATCTTGGTTAAAACCTTTCATCATGTTCATCACTGACTGCACCAAGATCAACAGGAAGGATCCCCAAGTGTGAACGTAGAATATGAATTTCAATGACATGCTGCACTTCATGGTTTTGCATGCTTGAAGAAGACTGAAAATATGACAGAAAGTCACAAAATTAGGCAAAATTCTAAGGTAATTTTTGTGATCAGCAGCCCAAAATCCATAAAATACACCCAAAATTGTTCAGGAAGCAAAATCTTCATTATTCGGTATTATTAGGTGATTGAGGCAATCCTTTTTATTTCATTCCTTGAGAAAGAGATCGGTCCTGAAACATCAATAATATATCTTTACGTCCTATTGATGTTGTGACACCAGCTGAGCTCTATTCAGTGTTTCTGTGGTTTTACTACAATCACAGAGTCTGGAGGTTTCAGCCCTTTTTGTTATTTCATCTGATTTCCACCTACGCAGAAAGAGGGCAGGAAGAATTATGTTTCATTTGAAGGTTAATTTCTTCTGGAATTTGAACTTAGTATTTTTATTTCTCATAAACAAAGGTCAATGTTCTCCTGTAAACTGTTTTTTATGTTTTGTTTGTAAAATTATTCAAATAATTTTCTGATCCTGTCAAAGAGAAATGTTTTGTGATGACGCCATTTAAGGTCTTAATAAATCTCTAGACCTGGCTTTCATTCCCCATCACAACTGGCATCTGTCCTTTCACCATAACATCTCTCTAAACTACAAGAATAGACCATCCTCCCTTCAAGGAGTCCCAACATTTAGTTCTGCACATGGCAAAAGACTCTGGCTGGTGTAAAACATTGTCCTGGACACAAGAAATTGAAGTTGGATCTCCAAGGAATGGCAACATTTTGCATCAAATGGCACAGTGAACAGAAACTCTCATCACTTTATTGTGAGTACTTTTCAATCATATTTGTATGGACGTTTAGAGTTAGAAAAAACAATTTATACATGATGGCTTCATAATCCATGTCTAAAATGTACCAGTTGTTTGTCAAAACTCTGAAAGATGTCAAGCAGTAACTAATTCTTAATTAGTTGATGATCCCTTAAATAGCTTAGTTGGAGAAAGTAAATGATGGATGAGTCCTTCCTGCAGAATACCATGTTCAGCCATGCTAGACCAAGAGAGACTAAGCACAAAAGTTCCCAGCTCATCATGTGCTGTTGACGTTTATCAAGGTCTCATGCAACTAAGCCCAATTTAGTCCATTTACTTATCTTGATTTTTAAAGAGCATAAAATAACATGTAGGAATTATGGCTGAGTTTTAAGGCTGTCTCAATATACTACATGCCACAAAGAGCTTTCTATTTAAAACTACAGGTGAAGAAAGTAGTGAGGATAATTTTAATAGAGCAGGTGGGATCTGGATTTCTCAAAATGTCAGATTGATGCCTCAGTGAATCTTGCTATTTCACTGCGTAAGCTGCCAGGCATTAATCACATTTCATTTCCTCATGTTTAAAATATGTAAGGAGGTCACATGACCTCTTTCATGTTATGAAGTCAAACTTACAGGCATTGCATAAATTAAGTTTGTGCAGGTAGTGGCATTGCAATTAGCTTTCCAATATGACAGCTGTTGTTTTTCATGTAACCTTTGAAATAGCAGCTGGTACAATGTCTCCTTATTTCAAGGTTAACTTGAAAGCTCAGCTAAACAATACAATGCTGTCATTGTGGAAGTAATGATGGTTGCAGAACAGAAACTCAAAGCCAAACAAGAAGTTTGATCTTCTCTACAATTGATGCTCAATGACCTGATGCAACTACCTCAATAGCACAAGGACTTTCAAGGCGAGGTAAGCATCAACTTGTCACATCTCCTATGGAAATAATAATCATGAAAAATGTATGAATTATATTGCATTAAAATATTTGAGGCATGGAAACTTAACCCCAAATTAACCCACCATCAACCTATTTGGGATTAAAATTGCTTTAACAATTTTTTACCTGCAATTCTCTGCAACTTCCTCTCATTATTTCCACTTGTTTATTTTCATCAGCCCACAGCCGAGGTCACCATGTCTGGGTGGAGATATTCCTGAAGTTTTGGACATGTGATATTTTGGATTTGCCACTGCTGTGATTGGCCAGAAGTATCAATCCCATTAATGGTATTCCATAAGCTGTGGTGAATTTTAATATGCTCATCCATGGGGAAAAGTCAATGAACATAACAACAAATTTTGTCCACCACATGAACTACAACATACACAGACTTCCCCCTATTAGAGAAATTCCCTTTTTTTTTCACTCATCACTCTCCCACCAACCCCCCCCCCCCCACCACCAACTTTTCTGCTCACTGGGCTAAACAATTTCTCTCTTTTAATGAAAGATCCCAGATCTGGAATGTTAATGTTTTTCTTTCCACGGATGCTATTTGACTTACTGAGTTTTGCTACCATTTTATTTCCAATTTCTTGCAGTTTTTTTCTATTTTCTATTTTTATCAACTGTTGATTTCATCTCACAAACACAAATTGATGGAAATATATTTTGTTGTGAATGATCAAGATTCATTATTGTTGGCATAGATGGTAAGCAGGAATTTCTCATGTGGAAACTGGAGATTAGGGGACAGTTTGACTGTCATTCAAACTGGAGGTGCAATGACCATGACAAGGTCAGTTACCCTTTCAGATCACACCACATAGGGTCTCTGTGTTCAGAGAACTGGGGTCTTGAGAAAAAATTTAGCCAGGTTCATGAGGACAATGATGCAGTGGAGCAAGAAGAGCCACTTGAAATGTTTGCTGGCAAATCCTGGGTCATCTCAAAGGCTGCCACAGTCAACTGGGAAAGGACCTTCACATTCCATTGCTGTGGTCCGTAATTGAAAGGAAACCACCTGTGAAAGTATTATTGAATATAGTGCAATGCACTTGCCACCATTGAATAGCTGAAAGTAGATGTAAAGTCTGAAAGATGTTCGTGGGTATTGGATTTAAAGAAAATAAAAGCATGGATGTATCAACTCGACAGTTTAAATAAAAACTCAAATAAAAATGGATTCGACTTTAGACATTTATTCAAAATTTTATCAGTTTTAATTTTCATGATTGCACAAAATTGGTGGCGAAACCTTGAGGATTTATCAATATCTACTCACTACAACATAGCATCACTTCTTGACAACTCAGGGCTTGCGATGAGATAACATGTTGCCATCTAGCTTTGCTTGTTATGATCAGGACAGCATTTTACCAGAAGGTCAACATTGGGATATTGATACATTTTTTTTGCATTGGTGATAAATGTAGGTGGCTCATTGTGAGCCAAAAGGTTCAGCCCATTGATTTAAAGATGGCCCAATGGACTTTATGATCATGGAAGTATTTTTGCTCAACGGTCTGTTCAATGATTACAGATTAATCATCCATGAAGAGAACAGATAAAGGTAAAGCTGTGTTAAAAATGAATAGTTCTTTAAGATCAATTTTATTTTTGTGCATGGCTTGTCTTTGAGTACACTTTTGAGAATGCCATGGTCTAAATGGGCAGTAAGCAAGACACTTTGAATGAGCTAGCTCTTGTGAACCTTCCCTAAAGCACCAATGGGTCTTTCAAGACTGCCATTGGATTTTTGAGTAGTCTTCATCTACAGTTACAGGTGCAGATAGAAACTGCAAATTTATCATTCTGGTGTATATCCTTAATGCCTTAAAGTCTCATTCAGGTAGCCTGCAAACTGAACCAAATCATTCCTGCTTCGTACTTTGTACAAATCTTTCAGTTCCACTTTTTTTCTTGCATTTGTGGACCAGACTAATAATACTGCACTTTACCAAAACCAGGCTTGTGAATCACCAAACAATCGATGGACGTTGAGAATTACGGAAATGCAGTCAGCATCCGGAGTTCCTGCCCCCAATTTTTCAGCGACTTTTGATATGCAAATTGACACGCTGCCATTGTAACAGGTTCAAGTTATCGTGGGGATGGGGTTTATTAGAATTAATAATGAATTTTGGATAGTTTTAAAAAAAATAGTTTAATGTTAGTTGTAGGGAAGTTCATGTAATCTGGGATAAAATTAGTGAGATTGTCCTTAATAAATCCAGAAAGAGGAGCTGAGTTTGACAAGTTTATTAAGGGCATTTTAAAGGAATTGGTGATTGATGGAGCAGATAAAGGGGATGTAGGTGTGATATATTGATTTTTCAGAAGATGTTTAATAATTTATCTCACAGCAAGGCACTCACAAGAATTATAAAAGGAACTAAAGAAGGATGAAAAGACATTTTTAGGGGTCAGAGAACAGAGTTAAGGGTAATACAGATAACGTTCAAATTTTACAAAGATCGCATTACACCGTATTTCAAAACTACCTGAATTTATTTTAACCTCGCTGCATAAGGGATCATTTTCTCTTGTGCACTTATTGGAGATGGATGACAGCAATAAAGAGTGAGGTAGCGTTTTGGCTACATTATATGTCATTTAACATAAAATGTAATTTAGTGCATTTTTGCGGAATAAAAGCAATGGTTGGATAATACACTGCATCAGAAGATGTCCAGGTATAAGGATGGACATGCGTACCTGGACTCCAAAAGCAACCCTCCCTGAAGGTGCCTGTGTAAGCAGGTAACACTGAAAATAAGGACAACAACATTGTATAGGTTTTATAAATGAAGTCAAAAGAGGGCAAAATTAAATACATAACTATAAAAACATAAGAATTATGCTTAGGTACTTAAAGAAGCCTTTAGTAAGGCCACATTGCCGTTAACAGGTTTAATGTCTTGTCACATGAAAACCAGGAAGGGAACATTCTATTTGTTTTATCAAGGATGGCACAAGAGTTGAGCAATTTCACTTACAGACAGAGGCTTTAGCTACTTGAGCTTATTTATGAGAAGAAAGAAAATTAAACAATGCATTTGAATTTATGAATGATTTGATGGAAAGATTATGTCCTTCTTGATGGTAAACTAGTGCAGAAATGCTTTCAATTTTCAAGAGGAAACAGAATGATAAGTAGGGTTGAGAAAAAAATGTATTTACCCAGAAGGTTATTAGAATGTGAAAGGGTAATTGAGATCATTTGAGAGGATTAATTCAAAAATATATTTGAACTAGAGTGAAGTACAAGGTGATGATCTGTGGGATTAAATTTGGACTATTTTAGTAAAATATTGATGTAAATATCACCATTCAGACTGGTGTTCTAATGATGCAAAACCGGTGAAGTAAAGAGAAAATTAAGTTAAAATCCTTCATGATCTTTGCCACTCTACATCTCTAGAAGTTTCTGCGCTCATCAAAATGAGTACTCTCAATTCTGATTGTTCTATCATTGCTAACTGTGCAATGAGCTCTCCAATTCCCTCTCATCACTGTAATCCTGTCATCTTTTACCTTCCTTTCCATCTTTCTGCTTTCTTACTATATCTCTTTGTTTGAGTTACTGCATTTTATTCCTGTGAATAAACAATAAACTATTTTTTACAGTCATTTTAATGTAGCAATACATCACAAAGCATTTCCAAAATGATTATGATCAAACAATGGGTGCCACGGTTAGCATATCAGTTAGCGCCATACTGTAACAATGCCGGTGACTGGGGTTTGAATACGGCACTGTCCATAAGGAGTTTTTACATTTCCCCCTCCCATGACTGCATGGGTTTTCTCTAGGTGGTCTGGTTTCCTCCCACCCTTCGAAACATACTGGGGTTGTAGGCCAATTGGGTGTCATTCGTGGGATGGGTTTTTAGGTTAACAGGGGCAGTTACCATGCTGTATGTCTAAATATTTGACAATCAACCACTTCAGACAACATGGGGCAAATTACCTAAAAAGTGGTAAAGGAGGTAGATTATATAACAGAAAGGTAAAGCGGTATGAGTCAGCTTAGGACCTTACCAACTGAAAGTACAAGCCACCAAAAGAGGAGAAATTAAATTCAAGTTGATCAAAAGTTTTAAAAAAACAGAAGGGCATGGAGGACTCCGAGGATGATAGGACTGGAAGAGATCACAATGCCAGGGTGAGAAAACAATGTAAGATTTGAAAACACGAGTGAGAACTCTTGCTCCACTACATTGACAACTACATTTTTTCTGCCTCATGAACACATTATGAGCTCATCAACTTGATCCACTTTGCTGTTAACTTTCATCCCGACCTCAAATTCACCCGGTTCAACTCTTAATCTCTCTGTCTCCACCTCTGGAGACAAACTCTCTACAAACATTTTAATCAAATCCTCCAAGTCCCACAATAACATCTTCATACCTTGTCCCCTGTAAGAATTTTATTCCTTTCCATCAATTCCTCTGTTTCCATTGCATCTGGACCTAGCTCTTCCACTCCAGATCATCCAAAATATCCTCCTTCTTCAAAAATGTGCCTTCCCCTCTTCCACCATCAACTTAGGTCTTACCCACATGTCCTCAATTTCCCACACATCTGCCCTGGGCTGCTCCACTGCTAGATGGAACAAGGACAGGATTCTAAGTGACCTCGTCTACTATCCCACCAGCCTCCATATCCAATAAATCATCCTCCACAATTTCTATCACATAGAACGTGATTCCATCACCAGATACAACTTCTCCTCTCCTCCCTTCTCTGCCTTCTTTGGAGATTGCTCCCTCCATGACTCCCTCATCAACTCCTCCCTTCCTGCCTATTGTACCCTTGGCACCAGACCCCTGTGACTGCGGGAGATGCTCCACGTGCCCACATCTCTTCCCTCACAGCCATTCAGGGCCTCAAACAGTTCTATCAAGTGAAGCACATGCTGTGATTTTAGAAAAACACACAGTAAATGCTGTAGGAACTCAGCCGGACTCACAGCATCCTTAAGCGGTAAAGATATATTACCAATGTTTTGGGCCTGAGCCTTTCTTTTGAGGAATAAGCAATGAGTGGAAAGTTGTCTCAAAAAAGACTGAGAGAGAAAGGTGGAAGCATGGGAAGGGGAGGAATCCAGACCAACAAACAAAATTTGTTAATTGGATATGATCAGAGGAAAGGTGAGAATTGATTTTGGCTCTGTGAAAGGAGATGGAGGAAGAAGGGAAGAGAGAGACAGAGCTAGAGGAAAGGAGACACAGGGACAAAGATGGGGGTGGGGGTGCAGCTAGTGGTTTAATGGAAACTGGAGAAGTGGGTGTTTATGCCATTTGGTTGGAAGATGCCCATTGGAAGAAAAGGTGTTGTTCCTTCAGTTTGGCAGAAATTCACTTGGTCCATCTCTAGCAACACTCTCCATTTTCTTGATCTCTCTTCCTCCATCTTGGGAGACCTACACTTAATAGACATCTTCTACAATTCCACCAACTCACACAACTACAGATACTCCCAACTTCGATCTATGCGACTTCTATCTATCCGTACATACGATCAATTTTTTTTAAAAATTGATAAGAAAAAATATAAAATTCATGCCCTTTATGTTGTATTTGACAAACTATAACAGAGATAGAGGGCATGTAAGAGCCAAAATGTGCATACTTACCTTATTAGTCGGTATCCTGGAGTCCATAGGTTGGGCATGGCCATACGGGAGTCTTCAGTTGGCACATGGGCAGTTGGCTCACATATTAGAGTTCAGTTGGCACATCTGTGAGAGTTAAGGGTGCGAATTCAATATTGTCAAGATGCTAAACTCTCGCGCATGTGCCAACCAAACTCCAATACAAAAACCCACCGTGTATGCACCTACTGGAGACTCGCGCATGGGCACATCTATCAAGATAGCCATGCCCAGCCAATGGACCCCAGGACATCAATTTAAAAGGTAATCATGGATCAGAATGAAAAAAAAAGATTTGATTTAAAAAGTTTGCTTTAAAACATCGGTACTCCCACTCGCACGGGCAAAATTCTGATTTGTGTCCATTTCAAGATATTGACCAATCCCTTTTATCCCAATTACAGTCGTAAGTCAGGGAGTACTGTTACCTCAATTACACCTCTTCACACCCTGTTCCCTTTAAGGATTCTATTCCTTCCATTTAATTCCTCCATCTCTGCCACATTTATTCCCGGGTGAGGTCTTCCATGACAGATCATTAGATATGTGCTCCTTCTTCAAACAATCTGGTTTTCCCTCTACCACCATCAACTCGACCTTCACACACATATTTTCCATTGCCAACATATCTGCCCTGGCCCCCTCCGTCCCCCTCCCCACAACAAAGACAGGATTCCTCTTCTCCTCTGTTTCCAACATACCCTCCACCACAATATTCGCCACCTCCTACGTGATCCCACCACTGGACACATATTCCATTTTTCTCCCCTCTCTGTCTCCCTCTGTGACTCTCTCATCCACTCCTCCCTCCCCAATTGTCCCCTTGGAACCTACTCCTGTGAATGCAGGAGATGCTCCACCTAGGCCCACAGCTTCTTCCACATCACCAGTCCTTCTAAGTGAAGCAACACTTCACTTGTGAATCTGCACAGGTCATCTACTGAATCCGGTGCTCACTTTGTGGTCTCCTCTACGTTGGGGAGACTGGGCTCAGACTGCGAAAATGCTTTGTTAAAGCACCTCAGGTCCGTCCACCACAATAGCATTGATCTCCCAGTGGCCACCCATTTCAATTCACTATCCCATTCCTTTGCTGACATATCTGTCCATGGTCACATGCACTGCCAGACTGAGACCTCCCACATATTAGAGAAGCTGCACCTCATCTTACATCTGAGCACCCTTCAACTGGATGTCATTAACCTCAACCTCTCCAGTTTCTGATTAGACCCCCCCCCCCACCCTCATCTTCATCCCCCTATCTCCTTCCATCTAGTTCTGTCTCTCTCTCTCTTCCCTTTTGCACCTGTCTCCTCTCACAGAGCCAACATCAATTTTCATCTTTCCTCTTATCATATCAAATTAACACATGACTTCATTCCCTCCCATACTTGCACCTTTCTCTTTCAGTCTTTAGTGAGATGGCTGCCTGTTTTTTGATTATACCTTGAAGAAGGGCTCAGGCCTGAAACATCAGTACTTTGTCTATCTTTACCTGGACGCCGTGAGATCAGCTCAGTTCCTCCAGTATTTCCAATATGTTTTTATTAGCTAGATACCATTCCTGTAGAGTTCATTCAAGAGACAGATAGCTGTAGGAATAAAGTGAGATATGGCTGCAATCATTGAGTATTTTGGTCTAAAGTTGCCTTCATATTAAAGACCATCACTCTCACCTCTGGAATTGAACTCCTCGGTCCATCAAGGCAGCATTTGACCAAAATACTCAGTATATCACATCCTCGGACAAGTGAGCCAGTGTAGTTCCCTTTGCCTTACTTAGTAATGCAAGTGGTGTTAACAGATTCAACTTCCCATATATATTTTGAGCACCTGGGCAACATTCCACTTTCCTTATTGTCAATTAAGTGCCAGGTTTGGATCTGTGTACCTCTATATCAGCCATTCTCAATGCAGGCCACAGCACATTTAAGTCAAAGCTGTGTTTTCTTTCCACTTCGTGCGAAATAAATATCCATTTGGTAGGAGGGAAGAATGGAAGAAACCAAAACTTGACTGCTTGATTGGGAAGGGGGCCATAAGTTTGAGCAGAATCCAATGGGTGGGGGGTGGGGGAGGGAATAGCTTGAAAAATATTGAGAATGGCTGTTCGAGATTTTTATCCTTGCTGGCATGGTTAATGTAGCGGTTTGTGCAATGGTTTTATACCACCAGGTTCAAATCTATCGCTGTCTATAAGGATTTTATATATTCTCCACAAGTCTGCGTGGGTTTCTTTCAGTTTCCTCCCATTGTTCAAAACATACTGGAGGTCGTAGGTCAATTGGGCAGCGCAGGCTCGTGGCCCGAAAGGGCCTGTAACTGCGGTATGTCTAAATTTAAACATTTAAATTTGCCTTAGCTGAGTTCCACCACTGCTGAGGATGGAAATGTTCTCGCCTCTTCTCATTGGCTGTTCAGTTATCCATCATGGTTATAAATGCTACAGGAGTTTCTGATTCATGAAGGAAGATTAAAAAGTAACTTGTGCGACTCAGGGCATTAATAATTGCTCCAGAAACTTTGGAGTGATAATTTTTCTCTTTCATTCATGCCAACCCTTCAAGCATGAAGATAATGAATGTGCATTGGCATGCTTCTGCAAATTTTAATGCTTAGTCAAGTATCTAATGGCTGCCATGCATTAAGGGACCATGAAGTGAGAGTAATTTTGTACATTGAATGAGGTGATGAAATGCATCATTATGACATTTCTCATTAGTTTGACTTTTTTTTCTAGACAGCTCACAACTAGTTATATAGAATTGTTAATTACATGATTTCAGGTTTGCCATCGATTAAATAAATGACTGCAGTTGGGGAACCTAGGTAAACACTATTTATTTAGTGTGTGTTTGATGAATGCCATTGGTAAAAAGAACTCTCACACACCAGAGTAATATGAAATATAGCTCAATAGCATAATGCCTGAAACCACTTTTCCCATACTGATTATTGACTTCAATCTACCCATGTCATGTATTTCATCCAAGCAGTGCAACACTTATCAAAGATCTGCACTGTGGATATTAAGCAGATGAACAGAATTTATTGTATGGCACTCAGCAGTCAGCTTGATGTACGTTTTGCTTACTGATTGCATCTCGCACATAAATAATGATACAAGAGCTTAAGCATGCACTTGTAATTGGGGCAAGGATGGCATGATCAATTTACTACTTTATTTTATTGAAACGAGCAGCTCAATAATAAATGAGGAGTAAGAAGACCTGACTCAGGTCACAAAATTAAAATCAGTGCTAATAATAACCTGCATTAAACTAATGGGAAATAGCAGCAGTTCCATGCCAGAATTCATCCCCCAACAATATTCCCATCAAATATCAAGATATTTAGGACTCCCACGTGAATACAGAAGTCTAAAATGCACCTGTCAAGCTGTCTACATTCCAACTTTGAACTACTTAGAGGGAGCAAGACAAGCTAGGATTTCTGGGAAATTTGACCATTGACCCCACAGGAACAGTGTTCTCATTCGTTTGAATGGAGAGGAATAACAATGAGGGGATTTATATTATATGTTTTAAAGCAATTTATTTAAATTGAATGAGTTGTATTGGTTTAATGATTTTAGTTGATTAAATGTGTTTTCAAATGAAGAAAAGATATTGGCACTGCTCGCTCGAGATTATGTAACGGCAGAGCTGCCGCAGGTGTGGACCCGCAGAGACACAGCACTCCTTCGCAGCAGTTCACTCTGTACAAACGTTAACTGCTCTGTTAAAGGAGCTGATTTTAAAATTCTGCCACCACAGGTTTGGGGCCAAAAATGGTGTTTGGCAGCAGCCTCGAGGGGTTGCAGACTCCGGGGAAGCAGAGGGCTGGCGCAGGGCACCAGAAAACAGGCAGAACATCCTCCATTTGAGACGGAGAAGCAGAGGAGACTGGCTCAAGATTGGTTGAAGGGGTACCAGGTATACAAAACAGATGTGAGAGGGTGCTGAGGCCTCCTGATCGTGTTGGAGGTTTGGATCTGGAACTTGGGTTGTCAATAGTTTGGACTGAAATCTCTGTGGCTGCAGGAGGCTGGTGGCAAATCCACATACACTCAGAGACTCTGGGGAGGTTCCTCCTTTGCTTTTCTTTCTCTTTTTCTGACTGGACAATTTCTGCTGATGGCTAATCATTATCTGACTTATGGCAGACTAAAGTCAATTTCACACAATATTACACTTTTTTTTTTAAAAATCACATGAGCGAAAAAATGGAATCCTGAATCCTATTTTGTTATTGAATCATTTTGGAAATGTTTGAATTCCCAGGACATTCAAAAGTATTCACAGTGCTTGACAGCATATTAGATTGGGAGAGCACTTATCCAGAAAAACATCAAAAGATCTGAAATGTGAGTTTGCTGTTTTATGTACACTTGGCACACACACAGGCAGCTTGCAAGGGAGTTCAGTGAATAAAGGGAAGCTGGAGGGATTCCCTGGGTCAGGCAACATCCAAGTTTTGAAATGATCAGTCAAGATTTTGCATTGGGAACAAGACCGGGGAACGATATTGATTTCAATGGTTATACTTATAGTGAATACAATTTCCAAGCTCTTGTCACCCAAAATAAAGTATCATGGTGGTCATTATATTTGGGAAGGAGCCAGTAATGGAAATTACTGGTCTCAATGAAACCAAGCCAGTAGGGTGATCTGAATGTGGAAAGAGCTGATTAGAGGAGAAAGCAAGATTATATTTTTTCAAGATTCAAGATGTGATATACATTAAAAATTTACTTTAGCTTAACATAAAACAGACAAAGATTCGCGAGAGAGAAAGAGAGGCCTCCCAGAGTCACTGAGTGTCAGTCGATTCATCTCCAGTGCTCCCTCCTCCTCCAAAGTCATGCAGCCTTCAGTCCAAACTATTGGCAACCTAATTTCCAGATGCAAACCCCTAAAATGATCAGGAAGCCACCAGCACTCTGGACTCCCTCTCACATCTTGGTTCCAATACTTAGTACCCCTTCAGCCAGTCTCCAGCAGTCTGAAGCCTGGTGTGAGTCTGACTGCAGTCGCCAACAACCTGCTGCCTACATGGGTTCCTCATCTCGAGTTACCAACAGCCAGCTGCCTGAATGTTCTTCAGGCTCACAACCCTTCACTGGTCTGTCGCTGTGGTCACTGTCTCATGGGTCATCTTCTCTGCTTCTCCTTCTCAATTGGGGGTGTGGTCTCCCTGTTCTCTTGTGCCCTGTGCCAGTCCTCTGGTTCTCCTGAGTCTGCAACCCCTCATGGCTGCTGCCATTATTGGGATTTATGCTGCTCGTTGCCCATTTCAAACAAAATTAATAATGTTTCCAAAAAGTTCCAGATTACTCATCGGTCAGCTCCATTGGTTGAATGAGAAGAGCCCCTGTACCACTAATTGAAATTCCAATCCAAAACATTCAACAAAGTGCAAGAGATCTCTTGATATTTTTTTGAAGGAGTCACCCTGCACCACCCTAATTTGGGAATATTTGAAAGACACAGTGGGTACCACAGTGGCAAAATCTTTTAATACTACAGTGGAATCCCAATTTAACGCGAATCCAGATGCAACGCAATGAGTCGTTGGATTTGGGTGATGGGATGCCACGGGGAGCAAGGACCTGGGGCTGCTGTGGGAACTTCAGGCTATCACTGGGAGTGGGGACTTTGAGCAGCTGTGGGGAGCATGGATCTTGGGCTGCCACAGGGACTTTGGGCTGCCACAGGGAGCGGGAACTTTGAGCGACCGCAGGGAGCGGGGACTTCAGGCTGCCGCGGGGAGTGGTGACCTCAGGCTGCTGCAGGGACCAGACTACCGCTGGGAGCGGGGACTTCTGGTTGCCCCAGGAACCGGGGACCTCGAGCGGCTGTGGGGAACTAGGGCTTCGAGTGGCCGGGAGGAGCGGGGACTTCGGGCTGCTGCCAGGTGCAAGGACAGTCGGTTTGCTAAAAATTAATTTGTGTTTTAATCTCAACTGTAACTGTAACGATTTATTGAAATCCCAATTTAGGGCGTCCCTGCTGTCTTCACTATCCAATATTTTTGGACCCAAACTATCGCATTATAAAGGAATTCCCCTGTAGTTCCACTATCACCCATCGTCTTTGTTATTGGCGTGGCTATCCCTCAAAGTCGAGGATGATGGCCTTGGTTCCGTTGATCTATTTATGGGCTCTCAAGTGGTTTATAAGTTCATAGTCATATTGGTAAAGGGCACCAGTGTACAGAAAATTGCATCCAATATCAGACAAGGAACTGAATGAAAAAAAATTATGATCTTGATATTTTTTTTAATTTCCTGTGAAATTTTAATTCATTGTTTCACTTACAAAGACCTTTGTATATTTTTTAACAGCAACTATTTTTAATTAATTTCAATTTGTGAAATATGTTCTTCTTCTTCTTTGGCTTGGCTTTGCGGACAAAGATTTATGGAGGGGGTAAAAAAGTCCACGTCAGCTGCAGGCTCGTTTGTGGCTGACAAGTCCGATGCGGGACAGGCAGACACGGTTGCAGCGGCTGCAGGGGAAAATTGGTTGGTTGGGGTTGGGTGTTGGGTTTTTCCTCCTTTGTCTTTTGTCAGTGAGGTGGGCTCTGCGGTCTTCAAAGGAGGTTGCTGCCCGCCAAACTGTGAGGCGCCAAGATGCACGGTTTGAGGCGATATCAGCCCACTGGCAGTGGCCAATGTGGCAGGCACCAAGAGATTTACCAAAAAGGTTAATGTTTCAACAAGTGAAACACTCTGGGCTCAGACTGGTGTATCTCTCCTTGTCTTTACAGTTCTCATTCTGTGCCGTTCTGCCATAAGGTATTACTGTTCATAAATATTTAGGTGCTGTGATTTTAGCACATTTTCAATACTGTCATCCTGAATAAATGTGAGGTGTCCTTGATTATTGAAAATATTCACAGCTCCAGCTTTTGAATGAATGACATTACAGCAATTTCTGCCAGTGTTAAATTACAGTAATTGAGTAGAAGGCAAACAGAAACCAGAGAATTCCTCCAGAGGAATTAAGATTTCCTCGATATATATAAAAAATCATAATTCCACTGTTAAATATTAATTTGAGCTCTGGTACAAATAATTAAGAGAATCCTTACAAATTGGTACAAGAGCAATTTTATTGACATGAAGAAAGCCTGATAGCTTTATTCTTATTTTGTCACCTGTTATGTATTAGAAGACATTTAAGGTGAGAGGGGAAATGTTTAAAGGAGATGTGTGAGTGAACCAACTGTTTTACACAGATGTTTGGAATTTGTTGTGTTAAAGCCTCAAAGCAGCAACAAACAGAAGATCAAATTCAAAAGGGTTAAATTTTAACTCTAAATTTATGAATGACTATTAACAATATAATGTCTTAACACAATTAACCCCGCATTGTTGCTAGGTTGTCTCTCTCTCTCTCTCTCTCTCTCTCTCTCTCTCTCTCTCTCTCTCTCTCTCTCTCTCTCTCTCTGCAACTGTTTTAACTTTAGCTGCCTGCTTATTTGCAGGCCACCTGTGGTTTAGAAGCGGACATTTAGCTTTGGTCAGTCCTTCTATTTGGCAATGGTTGCATTTAGAATTTTTGGAAGAAAGTTTTCTGGTCGGTGGCTATATTTCTCACAACTGAAGCATTGTTGGTGGGAAGACCTCCCGACCAGTCTGTCTGGTTGACTCACATCCAAGTTCTTATCTGCCATTTCAGAGCTGCATGCAGTCTTGTATGCAATTTGTAATGTAATGTCTTCATCCATTGCTAATAATTTTTGCCTTGCTTGGCAATTTGCCAGCCCCATCACTAATCTGTTTTCACAGTGCCTGATTTAGAAACTGCTCATTGACAGTGCTCCGCCAGTTTGCGCAACAATGCCAGATACTCACTTACCGTTTCTCCTGGTCCTTGTCTCCTTTCATAAAATTGTTGCCTTCTTGTCATATCTGGTAGTTTGGGGCTTAACTGGGTCCTTAGAGCTGTGCATAATTCATTGAATGTCTTTGTCCCTGGATCCTTCGGGTACAGCAAGGACTTAAGGAGGTCGAATGTTTTGCTGCCAATTATACTAAGGAAGAGAGCGTGTTTGCAGTTTATTGGACCTTCCACAATATTGTGGGTTATGCAGTAGTGGTTAAACCATTCTACGTAGTTATCCCAGCGCTTCTTTTACTTTGTTGAATTCTCTGAACTTACCCTCCACCATCTTGCCGTGCTTTCGCCTTGATCTTTTGGCAGGAATTTGTTGGGTTTGTTAGGTAGTTGTTTTCTACCTTTCTTCTGTTGTTTTCCTTCTCACGATTGGTGCATGGAGTATGTGTAGGGTTTGTTTTGTTCCTCATTGCCACTGCTGTGTATGCACTCACACAATTAAGACTTGGAGATCTGATGCTTTTTTATTCTTTACTTCTATTAGACTAACATGGCTACTGAAACACAGGATTATAGATATGGAAGGGTGACATCATGATGCCCACATCATGATGTCCAGCAGAGGGCAGCCTTCTACCCAACAAGTATCCTATAACAAATGTACAAATAGGAGAAAGTGAAGGAAAAGAGTGTCCATTTAGAATCACTGAGTGCCCATGGATTCGCCTCCAGCATTCCCATAGCCTCCAAAGCCGCACAGACTCCTGTTCAATCCATTGGCAACCTGAGCTCCAGTTCCAAACCTCCGATACAATCAGGAAACTTTCAGCTCTGGAGGCCCTTTGGGAGTCCTTCTAGTCCTCAGCACCCTCTTGAATCCTGGTTCCAATGCCTGGTTCCCCTGTGCCAGTCTCCAGCAGCCCACAGCCTGTGCAGATCTCTCGACTGCAAGTCGCCTAGGGTCTTTGTGGGCCCCTCAATCTGCTTTAATAATTGCTTTTAAGGAGAAGAAACTATCATACACTTGGCGAAATATGCCAGTCGATATTTGAAGACTGCTGGATAGATATCTGGTGAAAATTGGAATAATTAGATGCATTAACCAGGTATAAAAATGAGTAAGAGGTAATTCTGCACATTGAACAGTTGGAGTGGAAAGCCTGTTCTCTGCATTAATGTTTTAATGCTGTATTCTGTAAGTGACAAGCTCTATAATGACATGCATTCTTCAACCAATTAGTCAATTTGGGGCAATCATCCCCTTTATCTAAGTATTCTGTGTGAATGATCTGCCTAAATGCAATCAAAGGTTGGACAGCAGTATGTTTTCATCCACATAAATCAGCTGATTTTGATCATGTGCCATCTTCTCTTGAAGGTAGAGAAGTGATATTGAATGTGTCATGGAAAAATAAAGAGAAACGCAAGTGCTATTTCTACAGTTCCCTGAGGGTGTGAAAACTTGCATAAGCATCATGCTTCTGGTTATTTTAGAAATAAGTTTGGATGGTACTCTTCTTAGAAGTTTGCCTATCAAAGCTTTGTAAAGTTTTGTTCTGCCTTAAGATGTACATGCTGCTATTTTTGAGTAAAATGTATTTATGTCATGAATACATATGCATGTGGCACATTTTAGTCATCTTAATTTAGCTAACATTAAGTCAAATTTTCAATGTTATTCTTTTTATTCTAAAACCTTTCTGGTTAACTAAAGGGTGAATACAAAACAGGTATTGTGCCACTTTCCTTCCCAGGTATTTTTATATTTTCACTCATGCTTGTTCTTCTCAGTTTCCAATGCGTGCAAAACACTTAATTTTTTTTAGATTAAGTCAGGTTAAATTCTGCTGGAAACTTAATTCATGGGCCACTTAATCTGTAAACTCATGAGCATTTGCAGAAATAATAGGGGTTTTTGACATTTATTCCATAAAAAAATCCTTAATGTGAATATTAGTGCATTACTTTTTTAAAAATTTAGACATGCAGCATGGTAACAGTCTATGTCGGCCTATGAGTCTGTGCCGCCCAATTAACATTTCAAACAGTGGGATAGGACTGGAGTCCCTGGAGGAAATCCACACAGACATTATGCACTAACCATGCCACCCATGTTCATTCAGGGAGAAATTTGCCATTCTTATTGAGTTTAGCTTTTATGTGTAACCACATCCAGAAGATGGTAGGTGACTCTTAACAGTAACCTAATTCTGTTTGAGCGCCTGTCTATATTTTGTCATACCTTGATGAAGGGCTCAAGCCAGAAACATTGGTTATGTATCTTTACCTTTGCTGTTTGACTTGCTGAGTTTCTCCAGCAACGTGTTTTTAACAGTACCAGGAGCTGCTGGCAAAGAAGCGAGCTGCCCACCAGGCTCACCTTACAAAGCCGTCCTGTCCAGAGAAGAAACAAGCCTTCCGTCGCGCATGAAACCATCTTCAGCGCAAACTCCGGGAGATGCAAAATGAGTGGTGGACTAGCCTCGCCAAACGAACCCAGCTCAGCGCGGACATTGGCGACTTCAGGGGTTTCTACGAAGCTCTAAAGGCTGTGTACGGCCCCTCACCCCAAGTCCAAAGCCCGCTGCGCAGCTCAGACGGCAAAGTCCTCCTCAGCGACAAAATCTCCATCCTCAACCGATGGTCAGAACACTTCCAATCTCTTTTCAGTGCCAACCGCTCAGTCCAAGATTCCGCCCTGCTCCAGCTCCCTCAACAGCCCCTAAGGCTAGAGCTGGATGAGGTCCTCACCCAGGATGAGACATATAAGGCAATCAACAACTGAAAAGTGGCAAAGCAGCAGGTATGGATGGAATCCCCCCCAGAGGTCTGGAAGGCTGGCGGCAAAACTCTGCATGCCAAACTGCATGAGTTTTTCAAGCTTTGTTGGGACCAAGGAAAACTGCCTCAGGACCTTCATGATACCACCATCATCACCCTGTACAAAAACAAAGGCGAGAAATCAGACTGCTCAAACTACAGGGGAATCACGCTGCTCTCCATTGCAGGCAAAATCTTCGCTAGGATTCTCCTAAATAGAATAATACCTAGTGTCGCCGAGAATATTCTCCCAGAATCACAGTGCGGCTTTCGCGCAAACAGAGGAACTACTGACATGGTCTTTGCCCTCAGACAACTCCAAGAAAAGTGCAGAGAACAAAACAAAGAACTCTACATCACCTTTGTTGACCTCACCAAAGCCTTCGACACCGTGAGCAGGAAAGGGCTTTGGCAAATACTAGAGCGCATCGGATGTCCCCCAAAGTTCCTCAACATGATTATCCAACTGCACGAAAACCAACAAGGTCGGGTCAGATACAGCAATGAGCTCTCTGAACCCTTCTCCATTAACAATGGCGTGAAGCAAGGCTGTGTTCGTGCACCAATCCTCTTTTCAATCTTCTTCAGCATGATGCTTAACCAAGCCATGAAAGACCTCAACAATGAAGATGCTGTTTACATCCGGTACCGCACGGATGGCAGTCTCTTCAATCTGAGGCGCCTGCAAGCTCACACCAAGACACAAGAGAAACTTGTCCGTGAACTACTCTTTGCAGACGATGCCGCTTTAGTTGCCCATTCAGAGCCAGCTCTTCAGCGCTTGACGTCCTGTTTTGCGGAAACTGCCAAAATGTTTGGCCTGGAAGTCAGCCTGAAGAAAACTGAGATCCTCCATCAGCCAGCTCCCCACCATGACTACCAGCCCCCCCCCCCCCCCCCACATCTCCGTCGGGCACACAAAACTCAAAACGGTCAACCAGTTTACCTATCTCGGCTGTACCATTTCATCAGATGCAAGAATCGACAATGAGATAGACAACAGACTCACCAAGGCAAATAGCGCCTTTGGAAGACTACACAAAAGAGTCTGGAAAAACAACCAACTGAAAAACCTCACAAAGATAAGCGTATACAGAGCCGTTGACATACCTACACTCCTGTTCGGCTCCGAATCATGGGTCCTCTACCGGCATCACCTACGGCTCCTAGAACGCTTCCACCAGCGTTGTCTCCGCTCCATCCTCAACATTCATTGAAGCGCTTTCATCCCTAACGTCGAAGTACTCGAGATGGCAGAGGTCGACAGCATCGAGTCCACGCTGCTGAAGATCCAGCTGCGCTGGGTGGGTCACGTCTCCAGAATGGAGGGCCATCACCTTCCCAAGATCGTGTTATATGGCGAGCTCTCCACTGGCCACCGTGACAGAGGTGCACCAAAGAAAAGGTACAAGGACTGCCTAAAGAAATCTCTTGGTGCCTGCCACATTGACCACCGCCAGTGGGCTGATATCGCCTCAAACCGTGCATCTTGGCGCCTCACAGTTTGGCGGGCAGCAACCTCCTTTGAAGAAGACCGCAGAGCCCACCTCACTGATAAAAGGCAAAGGAGGAAAAACCCAACACCCAACCCCAACCAACCAATTTTCCCCTGCAACCGCTGCAACCGTGTCTGCCTGTCCCGCATCGGACTTGTCAGCCACAAACGAGCCTGCAGCTGTCGTGGACATTTACCCCCTCCATAAATCTTTGTCCGCGAAGCCAAGCCAAAGAAGAAGAAAGAATTCTGCACAGCAAGTTACTTTCTTGTCACCCACTATCTTCACTGGGGCAAATTACATGGCCAATACCCACATTCCAGAATATTGTTTCCATCCTCTCTTTCTTTCATTTTCTTCCTCTCCCTCCCCCTTTATCCTTTCCCCTTCTCACTGAGAACACAACATAGAAGAGTACATAATAAGAACAGGCTCTTGGTTTACATATTTGTTCCAAACATGATGCTAATCTTAATTAATTCCTATTGCCTGCACATGGGCCACATCATTCTATTCCCTGCAGTCCATATGTTCATTTAAACATTCCTTAAACATGCTTCCATCAGGTCACCCCTCTGGCACTCTGGAGAATGCAATATGAGTGTGTCCAATCTCTCAATGTAGCAAATGTGCTCCAATCCAAATAAAGTCCTGGTAGAACTTAACTGCAACCTCTCCTAAGTCTCCACACCCTTCCTATGGTCTGGTGAGTGAATGGCACACAATACTCCAAATGTGGCCTCACCAAAGTTTTACAAACTTCCCCACTTTTATATTCAAAGTTTTTTTTACCATCCTAACCACCCATGTTGCTATTTTCAGGGAGCTCTGGACACTTCAAAGGTCCTGCCATTAACTGTATACTTTCATTTTGCATGTTATCTTCTAAAATACTGTGTAGTGCACATAAATTCTGATGTGCACACTATTTTCTGGGCCATTGATCCTTAAGACTTCTCTATAGCTATAGCCTTGATTCTTCACTCCACCTTGACTCACCTGGAGAATGACACCTCATACGCCAGGCTGCTGTTCATTGACTTCAGCTTAGTGTTTAATACAATCATTCTCCAGAGGCTGGTGGAGAAGCTGTTCTCATTGGGACTCAAAGCCCCTCTCTATAATTGTATTCTGGACTTCCTAATTGAAAGACCGTAGTTTATGTGGGTTGGCAGAAGAAAGTTGAGCATAATGACACTGAGCACTGGTGCACCTCAGAGCTGTGTGGCTCTGGTCCATGATACTGACCCTCTACTGCAATGCTAGATCCAGCTGTGACAGGTTTATCAAGTTTGAATATGACATGACAGTAGTTGGCCTCATCAACCACAATGATGAGGTGGAAAATGTCATGAAATGGTGCGAGAATAACAACTAAGTCTCAATGTGTACAAGACTAAGAAGATGATGGTGGACTTTAAGAGGATCAAAGATGACCACACTCCACTATACATTATTAGATTGGTAATGGAGAGAGTAGAGAGCACCAAGTTCCATGGAGTCCACTTAAGAAGTGGCCTATCCTAGACACATGACTTCTCTCTTTTCAGGAAGCTGCAAAGAAACTGGACTTTCTTCAAAGACTAAGGAGAGTGAGGCTAACGGCTACCATTCTGCCAACTTTCTGCAAGGGTTCTGTTGAGAACATCCTGGCCTATTGCATCGCAGTGTGGTACATATACTGTAGAACATCACATCGGAGGTCAATCTACAGGACTATAAACCAGCAGAGAAGATCACTGGGGTTTCCCTCAACCCCACCCCCCACCCCGCCCCATCATCAATGGGATTTACAAGGATCATTGTTTAAAGATGGCTCAGAAAATGAGGGAGGACCCCTACCACCCTACTGAATCTTATAGCTAAACCCGTCAGGAAAGAGATACAGAAATATCAGAGCCAGAACCTCTAGGCTGTTTTGACAGCCGATACTGATACAGTCAGACAAATAAACTTGAACTTGACCTTCTCCTAGCGGGTGTTAAAGTAGAAATCTGTTTATCAGCTTGTATCACTTTCCTAATTATTAACTCTCCTGCAAGCAACTTCTCTGTAACTCAGATACATCCAAAATCTAAAACAGATGTAGGCTTTGTTTCCCTATAGATTTTACATTGTGTTTTGGACAAAAGATAACCTTCTATCAACTTCAATGTGTACAACACAAATTGAAAAGAGACACAAAACAATGGCTTGAATGAACAAAGAGAAATTGAAGGGACTGAACAGGTCAATGGCATCATGGATAGAAATGGTCAGTCAACATTTTGGGTTGCAACCCTTTAATGAGACACTTTTCTTTACATTTTCACGACACAATAAATGAGCACTAAGCAGTCAAATTATAAAGAGCTGCCTGTTTCTTGTGGAAGAAGGTGAGAAAGACATAAAGGCTGAGAGGCATCAATGGGACCTGACCTGAAGCAATTCTGATCTTTAAATCGTATTCAAATTTGATTATGTCTTAAAACTTAGTAAGTCATTGAGAACTGGATCATTTCAGATGTCATCTAAATTTAATGCAATTTTCTGACAAGTTTCTCTTCCAGAATTCTCCATCATCTTACTTGCGAAATGAAATAGAATTAACAGTGCAGAAAGCACCCATCACTTCCGCGATCTATGCTAATATTTCAACTCCATCCAATTCCCATCTACCTCTAATAACATCATCTTACCCTGTTGCTTTAGGTTCATCTTGGTTAGTATCCCCTTAAATACATCAATACTTCCTTCTTACAGTGAAAACATCTATCTGATAATGTTGGATCCCATTTTTTTTAACTTTTGGGGCGTGAAATATAACCTGTGTAACCAATTATACTGTATCAAGCGTAACCTTGTGTTTATTATATTCTTCACAGTTCCAGAACATAACTTTTTCCCATGTTTCATTTTTTATCTTTATATTTAAATCTTTTTCCCACTTTTGTTTGGTTTATAGCTTATTTCATCATTTTCCTTCTCTTGCAGCTTGATGTATATGTTTGTTATAAATCTTTTTATTATCATTGTGTCTGTAATCACATATTCAAAGCTACTTCCTTCTGGTAATCTCAGTCTGTTTCCCAATTTATCCTTTAAGTAGGCTTTCAGTTAATGGTATGCAAATATTCTACCATGAGTTATTCCATATTTGTACTTCATTTGTTCAAATGTTAACAAATTATTTCCCACAAAACAATTTTCTATTCTTTTAATTCCTTTTCTCTCTCATTTTCTAAAGGAAAGGTTATCTATTGTGAAAGGGATTAGCTGATTTTGCATCAATAATAATTTTGGTAGTTGGTAATTTGTTTTTTTCCTTTCTAAGTGAATCTTCTTCCATATATTGAGTAAATGATGTAGTACTGGTGAACTTTTATACAACTACATGCAATTTGGGCATGTGAGAAAGTGGAAAAGTTTTGGGAAGATCTAAATCAGGTATTAAATAAAATCACAAAAAGCAACATACAAAAAAATCCAGAGATCTTTCTTCTAAGTAATATAAGAAGTAAAGAATTAGGCCTCAAACTGGATGAAGCGCAAAAAAGATTTATTATGATAGCCTTAGCTGGAGCAAAAAAATGTATAATGTCAATGTGGAAATCAGAAGAGAGCCTGAGAATACAGCAATGGTACATGGAAATGAATAAATGTATTCCATTGGAAAAAAATAACATACAATTTAAAAAATAAACTCACATTATTTGAACAAATTTGGGAACTGTACATGCAACATAACAGAGGGCTTGCCTCGGACCTCCACCCCCTAAAATGATAAAATGATAAGAAAACAAAATAACTTGATCCAGTGTGTAAAAGTAGATGATACAATTTTCTTGTTTATTTTCATTGTGTGATGACATTGTTTAATGGTTTTATTGTATTGTATATGTTGAACGTTTAATGGGTTTGGAGGGCGGTGGGAAGGAGGAGGGAAGGTGGGGCGGGGGGGAGAAAAGGGGAGAAAATGCCGTGCATATTTAAGATGGAAATGTTTGGGATTGATATGGTTCACAGTGTGAAAAATAAAATTAAAAAAAACATCAATGCTGCCTCCTCCAGACACTCAAGGTACTTATTCTCTACATTATTCTCTACAATAGTCAAATTTCACCTAAATGCTTGATTTGACCTCTAAGCCAATATCTTCTATTTTACTTCTTTGTTCTGGTGTTTCCCACCAGCAAGAACTTTTTTTTTTCTATATTAGCATTATTGAACTCCTCCTCTAGCTATGACAAAACACCTTAGTCCTTCCCTATAATTTATATCTATGTAGTAATAAGCAATCCTGCATATGGTCATAACTATATATTCTTTATTACATTAATGTTACAGATTCCAATAATGGAAATGGGAGTAAGTTGTTCAGTTCCTTAAGGTTGTTCTCATTCATTTTAGATTCTTCACCATTAGCTCCAATTTTTCTTGCTAAAGTTATTGATTTCCTGCACATTGTTCATTAGGCAAATGCAGTAGGGTAGATTATCCACCAATATACCAGATCTTCTGTCAGACTAGCCTGAATTTCTCAACAGTCGCCACTTAAGGGCTTAAGTTGGCCGCAAACATTTCCAGTCTACTGCCAAAGTTGCTCTCGAATGACATGGATCATCTCCTTGTAGATCCAATGGGACAGTAGGAACTTTGTTATCTTTACTGATATTGGATTTGGACATTTGTCTGTTGAACCTGTGATCAATTGCATATGGGACAAGTAAAGCAGCCTAATGAGAAGGAATAAAGAGTGGAAGGATAGTCAGTGATGATAATGTATTTATTGTTATATACATTATATGAAGTACATACATACCTGAGAAGTAAACCACTTGTTTTCATTGAATTCAGTTTGTCTAAATATACTTGATTTTTTAATGCATGTATTTTAGTGTTTTAACCGTTTCAACAATGTTGTATTTTAATGTTTTAAATTGTTATTGGTATCCGGTATTTCTGAATCTTTGTGTATGTCAAATTGCTAACCACAGCAACACAAGAAAAAGAAACAACAGCAAGACAACAAACTAAGAAATTGCCATGGCCATGAGAGAGCAGGAGATGCAATGGAGCATCGTGTGGGTCAGTAAGAAATAGATGCATGGGTGCACTGTCACGCTGCCAGAGGGTGTTAAGGGGAACAAAAAAGTAAGTAAAAGTTATAAAACAGATTGAATACAATATTAACATTTCTAATAAATATAGAATTCCTTTTTGTGAAGTGCAGAACTTTGTTTCATTCAGGTGAGACTGATATTTGAATGATTGTAGTCTACCACTGGAGGTGAATAGTTTATCATAATTATTACAATATTTTAATTGCATGGTGCCAATTCTTGAGATGTGTTAAGATAACAATTGCTGACTGAAGCATGGCAAGATAGAAATATTTTTGTGTGTTGTTTTATTTTAACCTACCCCACTGTCCACAATAGCCTCTAAAAGCAAATACTTGTACTATTTGTAAAATTGATTTATTAATTTCAGATTCAAGGATTTTGTCACATTATGTCTGGTACAAGTCCTTTCACAAGCATTCTAGAAAGTTATTTCTAGCATTGAAGGTAGCCATAGAATGCAGTTACAAAATAAAGATTTACAATGAAAAAGATAATTTAAATCAGTGGAAGGGCACTGTTGTGGGGTCATCCTGGAATCTGATAGCTGTGGGAAAGAAACTTTCTTTGAGCCTATTGGTGAATAATTTCACACTCTTAAGCATTTCCTTGATGAGAGGAAAGTGAAGTGTCTGGAGTGGGGTGTATCTTGCAGAACGTTGGCTGCCTTAACTCAGCTGCAGGAGGTATAGATAGACTCGATGAAGAGGGGGCAAGTTTTCCTGGATACTACTAAGTTCATTTTGGCTGGATCTCCATTAAACTTATTTTCTCAAGTGTTTATTTTTCCTAAAAGGAAAGAGTTAACAAAGTGTATGTTGATCTGGCAAAAATTGTCGGGAAATTAATGTAAAACAAGGAGACAGAAGAAGAATTCAAAAGTTATTAGGCATTCCTGCCTTACATAACCAGAACTTTCTGTAAATAAGGGAGTTGGAAGGAGGCAGGAACTTAAAATATTTCAATCTGTAGGGAAGTAGTACTGAGCAAGCAGAAGGAATTGTGGATGAATACATTACCTTCTCTTTGTTAAGGTTGGACACTCCTTCATGTATTAGACTTGGGCATCACTGTTAGCATAGCAGTTACTGCAACTCTATTACAGCTGTCATGTGCTCCCATTTTCAATTCAATTTATTTGTGTGGAACTGTCACTTTAAGAGAACAGATTTGGCAAATCTTGAATGCTTTGGATTGTCTGAACTGTCAGGCTGAAGACAGCATATTCCTAAATTGGATATATTTGAAGAGAAGCAAGGCAGTGTTCCTAAACACCCAGGTACGACTGAATACACAGTTTTGCTCGGGGGCCACTTTAAGGAGACAGCACAGGAGCAAACAGCTCTCTGAAGAAGAAATTATGTGCTGGATTAGCTTCATACATGGCTATAGACAATCTGCCTTATTTCCTCCTTTTTTTAATAGAGGAATGAGAAATCCACTCCATGACCCAAAGAGGGAAGCTCACTTTTTGTTTGACTGACCCAAGAAAAGGGTTCTGAAGGTAGAAGAAATACTGTGCCTGGATAGTATCCAAAAGAGGGAAAGTCACTTTTGTTTGATTGACCCACGAGAAGGGTTCTACTTCCAGAAGAAATACTGTGCTGTGACCAGAGTGAGGGTCACCTGAGTTCGGATGACCCACGAAGAGGGTTTTGGAAGCTTTCACTTGCTTCGTGTCCCCCTATGCCAAAGAAGAGGAAAGATTTGGTTGGCACTCGTACAGAAAGGACGTTTTGTTGGGAGCATCTCATCAAGGGTTTTGTGAGTGAAAAACATTCTGACACCCCCGGTCTCTTCCACCCACTTCATGCGTGTCACATCAATTTCAAGCCTACATGTCAACATTGGGATTTTCTGAAGCTGAACTTGGAAGTGCCTTTTGAAAATTGGGCCTTGACCTGCAGTTGCTTTGGCCATTCCTCACCCACCAGAATATTCACGCATAGTTGAAGGCTTTGTTAGATAAGTGTAGATAAGTTTAGTTATGTTTTAATAAGGGTGAATAAATTAGATTTAGTGTTATATTGTTGTTTAATGATTAAAAATATTATTTTAAATATAACATTGTCTGGACTAATTTCTACTGCTGCTGTCTGGTACATAACAGCACATGGCAACCTGGTCTGTAAGAAGTTTATATGTTTTTCCTGTGTCTGCATGGGTTTCCTCTGGGTGCTCAGGTTTTGTCCCACCTTTGCAAATGTATGGGGGGGGGGGATTGTATGTTAATTGATATATTTGGGTAAGAAGGGCTGGTGGGTCACAAGGCCGAGTAACCATGCTGTATGCCTACATTTCAAATAACTAATTGAAAGAAATATGAATCTCTTATTATTTTGGAATTAACATGGTGACACAAAGAAAATTGAAATATCATTCGAGTATTATTTAAATGCAACTTGTACTAGTTGTTAAATTTTATTTTTTTTTTAAATTAGACACGCAGAACAGTAACAGGCAATTTCAGCCCATGAGCCCATGCTGCCCCAATTACACCCAATTTGCCTACAACCCCTGGTACGGTTTATCTTTTGGTTAATGGCCATAACATAATCAATGGCTGTTTCCAAAGCTATTCCCCAGGAATATTGTTCCATTTCTTATAGCGCCTGCCTTCTTCTTCATGTTTATCAAGTTCTCATTAAAATATTCCACAAGTTTTACAACTTCCCTTGCATCAGTTTAAAATGGCCTATTTAAGAAGAAAAGATTCAGTGTGATTTCAAAGCTGCCAGAACACAATACCTTTGAAAATATTCTGGGGTCGTAATAAGCAGGGAAGAAAACAACTAATTGCCCAGCGTAAAGTTAAATCTAATGGGAATAATTATCAGAATTCAGAAATATGCCTTTTTCTCTCAATTTTCACTATCCACTTGAGTTACTGCAAACAAAAGATGTTGACAAGAGGATTTGAACACAAAACAAAGCTAACCACTACTTCAAGTTTTTTTTAAACCTACATGATCATTGCAGATTTTAAACCATATTTAAACCCTTTTACATTATTTGTAAGTGCTTTGTGGTTCAACATGGTTTGGGAAATGAAATGCACATTTTTACTATTATAATTTAGTAAAATAGTAAAAAACCCACAAGGAAATAGGATATCATTAGGTTTCATTTTACAGCATTTCATGGCATACAGAAAAGGGAAAATTAAAATTTGAAAATAGTTAATATGCTTAAGTATCTGGAGTTTCACTCAACTTTTGGAATTCATACGTGGAGTTTGTACTTGGAATGTATGGGTTTGGATGTTAAGTAAATGTATTTTTTATAAAAAGATGTAAAAGGATGGCACACCAAACAGCAACCATTTAAAACCTGATATAGCTATTTTTTTTAAAGCTCCAAAAGAGGGTGGGTTGGTGAGGGCAGATTAGATGGGAGGTGGGAGGAGGGGGGGTAGCAGAGGTTTTTTTTTTGATAGGCTATATTGTATATGTTTATTTTGCAAAATTCTTAAATAAAATTTTCAAAAAAAAAAACTTTGGAGTTCATCAAGTCTAATTTGTTCTCTGCTACACCCTGTCGATTGTTCATTTAACTCTTCCAATAATCTTAGCGATAATTTAATTTACAACCTTTAAAAACGCAACAACAACAAAATCTTTTGCCCATTTATCCTAACAGTTCTGTACTCATGCTCAACTCTGGGCTCATGAGTCATTTATCTTTCTAATGCATTGGCTTGAACATTATTCCCACTTCAGTTTTGACACCGATCACTAGCAAGCTCTTTGGTACATCAGTTTTAAGCCATTATTTTCCCATTCTAATGGTCACCACCAACTACTGGCTGAAACCATCATCCATATTCTTTAATATACTGTATCTCTATCGTTTGAAATACTTAAACTTAAAGATTTCCTTTCTCTCTTTCTGCATGAATACTTGATGTTTCAGATTTCCTTTGGCTACGTAATTGTAACACGAAGTACTCAATGAATTACTCAAATATAGAATTATAAAAACATCAATCCTTTCTGATATCAGGTGTTTTATGCTGTACTTATTTGATAGATATCTAAGTTAAGAACCTCTTAGAATTTAATTATTTCTTATACTCCATTGATAATACTATTTCTTATATTCCATTGATAATACAATTATTTCAGATCTGATATTTCCCCTTTCAATTAATGTTGACTAATATTCAATCTAGAATATCACTTGCATTTAAGAGAATAATTTTGATCAAAGTCTTTCCTCACCTTCTGTTTAGGGCAGAGCCATTCACAAAGGCAGGGGATGAGAAGCAGGGAGAGGAAGGTAAGAGGTAGCTGGTGTGAAAGAGTCAGAGAGTGGTGAAGCCATACTACACGAACATATGCTTTTCGACCCTTCATGACCATCAAGTTTATTGTCATCTGATTGTAAAAGTACAACCCGATGAAACAGTGGTGCAAGCAGCAGTGGGGAGGCACAGTTGGCGTGGGGTTTGTGCAACACTGTTTCAGTGTCAGTGATCTGGACCGGGTTTCAAATCCCGCACTATCTTTAAATGGTTTGTACGTTCTCCCCGTGTCTGCATCGGTTTTCCCTGTGAGCTCTGGTTTCATTCAAAACATACCAGGGGTGTAATGTAGGTTTAATTGGGTGTAAATCAGGCAGCACAGACTCATGGGTCAAAATGGTCCGTTACTATGGTGTATGTCTAAATTTAAATTAATGTTAAAAACACACAGACATAACACACATACAAACAATACATATGCAGGACAAGTATTTCCTCTACTTATACAAATAAATAAATAACGTTTCATGAGAGCCTGGGGTGATTAGTTTAAGTAGTTCCTCAGGTCAAAATAACCTCATAAAAAGCTGCCAAATGTAATTTTCTAAGCATGTTCCTGATCTTGCGAGTCAGACGTGGAATTAAAGCTAATTTAAATACCGCTAGAATTGCTTGCCATTTTGATAACTTGAAGAACTGCGGAATATAATTTGGTAAATATAATTCCATGGGTGAAGTCTGAGTGTTATTGATATTCATTAGAAGCAAGGCAGTGTTTAATTTCTTGTAAAACAAATCCATCAAGGAAATAAATATTGACAGCTAGGTCCAAAATTTTTCATTTTTAAAAATTTGATTGCAAACAGAAAGACAATGCAAAGCAGTGGCAAACATTGCTGGAGATGTTCAAAGAATTTATAATTAAAAGCTGACCCCATCTGCCTGCACATTCTCTATTTTCCTCCATTCACTGGATGTTCATGTTCCTGTCTAAATGTCTCTTAAATGTTATGATTGTATTTGACTCAACAGTGCATTCTAGGCATACACCGCCCTATGTAAATAAATTGTCTTGCACATAGCTTTTAAATTTTATCACTCTCTCCCAATATTTATCATTGTTACCACCAGAGAAAAACCTCTTACTCTCCAAATTATGTCTCCCTTAATTTTATAAACTTCTCCCTCGTCTCCCCTGAGCCCCCAACACATCACAGTAACCAATTCATTTTCATTTAACCTCTCTTTGTACCTAATACCCTGGTCACATCCTGGTGAACCTCTTCTGAACTTCCTCCAAATCTTCCATATCCTTCTTCTCAGGAAACAACCAGAACTGCACACAATGCTCCAGATGTGGCCGAATGAAAATTTTATGCAGCTGCAAGTGACTTCCTGACTTTTATGGGGTGAAGATCAGCATGTTATTTGCCTTCTTCACCACACTACCTACTTGTGTTGCCATTTTCCGAGAGCTATGGACCTGAGGCCCAAGATCCCTCGGCAGATGACTTTCCCTTTAACATTAGACCTTCTATAATATAACATGCTCATTAAATTCCATCTGCCATTTTTCTGCCCTTAATCTCCAACCGATCTATATTCTGCTGTAGCATTGATAACTTCCCTCACTCTCCACAACTCTGCCAATTCTTGTGTCTGCCTGTCCCGCATCGGACTTGTCAGCCACAAACGAGTCTGCAGCTGACGTGGACTTTTTACCCCCTCCATAAATCTTCGTCCGCGAAGCCAAGCCAAAGAAGAAGAAACTTACTAATCAGCCCATCTACATTTTTGTCAAATCCTGCAGAATACTCTAGTCACTGACCATCAGTTAGAGAAACATCCTCTACCACCTTCTATTTGCTATGCCCATGCCAATCTTGGATATCATCTACCAAATAAATGTGGATGTTTTTTAGTTTTCAAGATCAGCGTACAATGAGAGACCTTGTCAAGCACTTCGCCAAGGTCCACCTGGACAATATGTACTGAGCAGTCCTCATCAATCCTTTGAGATTATGCCAGAACTTGTTGGAACAATGCATGAGACCAAAGGTAATGACTTTCAGTACATACTTGGTCCATCAAATACAGCCTGAAAATCAGTTTTAATAATAAAAATCTTTCTAACAGGACAAAAAGCAGAAACAAAAAGATTTATAGAATTAATGTATTGGAATTGAGAGGGTGCGCTTTGAACAAGGTGGAACATTCTTATCTAGGGCAGAGAATGCCGGACAGCGTGAAGGAGCTAGAGAATGCAGTGGTGGTGATGAACTGATGGAGATAATTACAGAGATTAATTGAAAGGGCACTGTACTTCCAATCATTTGAGAATCTATACCCGGACAGTAAATACCCTGAATAAATTAGGTGTCAACAAACAAGGTTTCTTTTCAATTCTTTTCTTCATTTATTTTTGTTTATTTTTAAGCAGAGATTTCTGCATTAAGAGAGTGGTTAGAATTTGCAACTTGCTATCACAAGGAATAATTAAAGTGAATATTATAAATGCATTTAAGAGAAAGCTAAATAAATGTATAAAATAGAAATAGAATTTTGTGCTGTGATTAAGAGGGTTGTGAGTGGAGGCTTGTTCGATATATCAGATGAACAAGGTGGCCTATTTCTGTGCTGTACATTTAATATAATTATGCCATTTCTATTTATAAATAACTTTTTGAGAGGAAATAATAAAGTCAAGAAAATATATTTCAGTCAGAATCTATTTCCCAGGGTAAAATGCCAAATACTTGAAGCCATGCCTTTAAGATAAGGGAGAGAAAGTTTAAGCAAGGGTTGTGGGGCAAGTTTGTTTTACACAGAAAGTGGTACAGTAGTTGCCTGGAACAGGGTTGTGATGGAAGCAGATACAATAGTTTATACCAGTGATTCTTGACCTTTCTTTCCACTTATATACCACCTAACTAATCCCTTACTAAACACAGAGTATCTATGGCATAGAATAAAGGGCTTCCTCCTGGAATGTGATGCTCTTTGTTCCATTTTCGATGTGATAGCTACCAATCTGGTTTAGCTTTAACACATAGTTGAATTAAAATCAGATAAACATTTTAAGCACAGCTTTTAAATTTCAAATACTTGCAGAAAAATGTGTTTAGTCACTCTAACAATCACTTAATTTAGTAATGGTCGAAAACACCCGAAGTGCAAAATAATGCAGCTGGCTTGATTATTTTGTGAAGAATACTTAGGAGTAGAATTAATCAAATTAAATAATTGAGCTAAGCCCCAAACAAGATCTAATAATATGTATGTTCATCTTCTGGAAATGATGTTCTCTTGACAAGGGTATAGGTTCATTTAATTCAAATTTAATCAATCAACTATGTTTCCTTTTGTCTATTTGCTATGAATTTTATTTTCCAAATCACACTAAAATTCCCTCTTCGTTCCAAATTATTTTCTAATGAGCACTTTGCACTTGGCACCCTGCTTTACTTACCTTGGGGACATTCCATTTATTTGTCGTGTCGAATGAACTAACCATTCAGTAAGAGATGACGATTGTATAACAGTGTCGTTCATTCCTTATTCCACTGTGTGATGCAACGAATGAGAAGGTAAATGATAAGACACAGAATATTGTTTTTTTAGCAAATTCAAATCGATTTTGGACATTAACAGCTTAGAACATTAATCACAATTTTTTAAATTGCCTTTTCTCAGGTGGCCACAGCTCAGGAAGATACAACTCTATTTCAGGTAGCATTGCAGTAGCAGAACATATACAATTCATCAGATATTCTGATGTTTCTCTCCTATTGTGAATAATTGTCAAGCTCTACAGCAGTAGAAAAATCTTTTTGAATCTACATATTGAAAGACAATTCAAACGTGATGGATGGAATGTTATTTCTTAGCAATTAAGTTTTAACAAAATAATTCATTGAGTGTTTTAGATGTCCTGAAAGCCACATGAAATTTGCTGTTACAATTCTGTGCTTTCTTTCATCCCACACGCAAACCAAATTAACAATATTCAGTACTAGGTAACATGACACATAGGAAGCCATGTCTCGCTGAATCTACCAATGAAGTGGCCATCTGATCATTTGGTATTTCTGTTTGCTGTTTTATTGTTGCCACATCTTCAGGTGTCAATCTGTGGGCTGAAGCCATGCCTCATATTCCCCAAACTATCTGTAAACAAGATTTAAACCTGCTCCCATTACTGTCACTGAAAGCATAAAGCACACACTTGACATTTTTAAAAATGAGGCTCTAACATTTATGTTGCGTAACAGCAGCCCCAAAACATCTGTGACAATTTTATTTCCTGTTGTATTGTGTACAACATGGCAGATCATCTGCCTACAAGTGCTGACCTTCTGAAAGGCAGCAACAACAGATGGAGGGCAGAAATGGACAACCAAATGGGAATGTAACATGCAGATTGTTTAACCAGCAGGGATATCTTGATGCCATCAACCATAATTATTTTTATTTTTTGCTGAGATTGACTAAGTTGTACAGTTATACAGGTGCATGCAGAAGTTTGTATCAGAGCGAAATAAAAAGCTTTAATCTCCATTAAACTACAGAAATAATGCTTTATAAACAGGGACTTTAAAAGTAGAATATAAGTGAAGATAGGTTTAGAAGGGAGGAGATTTAGATGAAAAATAATGATGAGACCTTGGGATAAAAATCAATATTATTAAAGAGTAGTACAATAAAGATTTACAATGCATGTAGAATTGCACCTTTGTTCTGAAGTAGGTAAATCTACTTGACCAAAAGATAATAGAATAAAACATGTTCACTTTTATGAAGCATATCCAGTTAGTTCATGCAATGGGGTTAAAGGATGAAATGATGAATATAATTTGAGATCAATATGAGTTGTATTAATTGTGGATTGAATTTTAAAATCATGTTTTCTTTCCACACCTTATTTAATGTTGCCCTGGGGAGCATGTTTATGAAAATAGCTTTGTAATTGTGCTGGGGTCTATGTAAAGTACTGCTGGAAGTAAGCTATTTTCTTGACCCTTAAGTGGTCGAAACAGCATTCAAAAATCTGATACAGAGAGACTGTAAAAAGACTCCTCATGAAGTAGCAGTTTTGCTCATCAGCAGATCCTCAAAGTTTTGTCTTTGGCTGCACCCAACACAGCTAATATTTGGTTTTCATAAGTGGTAAATAGATGGAAAGAATTAAAAATAATTGAAAAAGGCAAGACAAGAATGCAAGCTCAAGATGATGGCTATTTCTACTTCCTCATGGGGTATCAATAATGAGGTGCATGCCAGTGATACCAACATCTCCAAATAAACTAAAAGCAAATCTCTCCCTCATTATCAGCTGATCAAATGTTATATCCACAAAATCACATCATGTTATGATTTAGCATTACAGCTCCTAGTATGAAGGAAGAATATGGTGATCCTCCCACAGAGCAATATTATTATCAAAACATCCTACAGTGCCACCCTGTTCCAGCTCATGACATACTTATACCACCTCAGCAACTAGATCAGATTCAATGGCCTGAACAGTTCAGATTGTAGGAAGGAATATTGCAGAACAGTAAGATTTCCATTTTATTCAACTGGCAGTTTGGATCAGTTTCTCTTCAATATTTTAGATGAAAGTGTCAGTGTTTGATATCATTATGGTGCCAAACAGAGTTTTTTGAAATTGACGTTTTAATCACTACCAAGAACACACATGATTGGAAATACCCACCACACATTAGGATTAGTCAGGTTTGTTTGTTTTCTTGCCATTGCAGTCTCCGAGAGAATGTATTGATTATTAATTCATAGATTTCTGGATAACCTTTAAAGATGCTTCAGTGTCCTTTGAGAAGGAATAAGTAAATGAACGCACACAACATTATTCATATCCAAAGCACAATCGTGAACATATTGCCTGCAATCCGAAATTTTAATTTATCTTTGACATGAATCATGCTGTATCTCATTTAGCACCTCAAATTGGTCCCATAAATCAAACTGCTCGTCAGATAGTTCCTGTTTTATTAAGATAGGAATTCCAACTTGTTTTGCTTATTGTGCATTTAAATTGCTTTATACTGTAAGGTACTTCGGCATATGATGAGAAACTCGCTCTTCTTTATCTACTCAATGCAAATGATTAAGGTGTAACTATTGTGAAGTGTCACCATAAATCAAAGTGGTAATTTACACTGCGTATTCTGATTTATTCAGGAAACGTTGGACTTAGTCCAACATGGTCCATTTCAGAGTCATCCTTGTACATCTCCTGGGATGAGTAAAGGTAAGCAAAGGGGGAGGAAGGGAGAGATTTTCTTGATGTGAAAGAGGAATTTGGTCTTGTCATCAAGGAAAGAAGGGAGAAGAGAGAGCACTTTGATAGGGAGCGAGCAAGGTTTGAGGCAGGCAATGGGGAGGTTGGGGAGGGCTTTGATAAAATAGTTGTTACAAAGGAAGTAGTGATGGAGAAACTAATGGGACTAAAGCCAGACAAATCACCTGGTCCTGATGATATGCATCCAAGGGTTCTGAAGGAAATGGCAGAAGTTATCGTTGATGCATTGATGATCATAGACCAAAATTCCTTGGATTCTGGGCAGGTCCTGGCAGACTGGAAGACAGCAAATGTCATGCCACTTTTTAAGAAGAGATGTAGACAGAAGACTGGAAATTATCGGCCAATTAGCTTGACGTCTGTAGTTGTAAAAATGCTTGAAGCCGTCATTAAAGATGAAATAGTGAAACTTTTGTGAGGTAGCCTACCTCACTGACAAAAGGCAAAGGAGGAAAAACCCAACACCCAACCCCAACCCACCAATTTTCCCCTGCAACCGCTGCAATCGTGTCTGCCTGTCCCGCATCGGACTTGTCAGCCACAAACGAGCCTGCAGCTGACGTGGACTTTTTACCCCCTCCATAAATCTTCGTCCGCGAAGCCAAGCCAAGCCAAGTGAAACTTTTGCAACGTAAGAGTTCGATCAGGCAGACGCAGCATGGTTTTAGAAAGGGAATATCTTGTTTGACAAACTTGTTAGGATTCTTTGAGGATATAATGGGTGCGGTGGATAGAGGGGAACAGGTTGATGTTGTGTATTTGGATGTCCAGAAAGCGTTTGATAAGGTGCCGTACAAGAGACTTATCAGTAAGTTACAGAAAAGTGGAGTCCGGGGAAGTATATTGGCCTGGATCGAAAATTGGTTGTCTGACAGGAGGCAGAGAGTCGGGATAAGTGGGAGTTTTTCAGGTTGGCAGAGAGTGGTAAGTGGAGTGCCGCAGGGGTCGGTGCTAGGCCCACAACTGTTCATCATTTACATTGATGACTTGGAGAAGGGGACAAAATGTGGTGTAGCCAAGTTTGCGGATGACACCAAATTGAGCGGAAGAGCAAATTATAATGAGGATGTGGAGAGTCTGCAGAGGGATATAGTTAAGCTGTATGAGAGGGCAAAGGTCTGGCAGATGGAGTACAATGTTAATAAGTGTGAGGTTATCCACTTTGGCAAGAAAAATAAGAGCTGAATATTATTTAAAGGGTGAAAAACTACAGCATGCTGTTGTGCAGAGGGACTTGGGAGTGCTTGTGCATGAATCGCAAAAAGTTAGGTTGCAGGTGCAGCAGGTTATTAAGAAGGCAAATGGAATGTTGGCCTTCATCGCTAGGGGAATTGAATTCAGGAGTAGGGAGGTAATGTTGCAACTTTTTAAGGTACTGGTGAGACTGTACCTGGAGTACTGTGTCCAGTTTTGGTCTCCATATTTGAGGAAGGATATACTGGCTTTGGAGACGGTCCAGAGGAGGTTTACTAGGTTGATCCCTGGGATGAAAGGGTTGACATGATGAAAGACTAAATCATCTAGGATTGTATTTGCTCGAGTTCAGAAGAATGAGAGGAGATCTTATAGAAACATATAGGATTATGAAGGGCATGGATAGGATAGATGTAGGAAGGTTTTTTGAGCTGGCCGTGAAAACTAAAATGAGAGGACACAGTCTCAAGATTCGGGGGAATAGATTTAGGACAGAAATTAGGAAAAATAGTTTTTGCCAGAGAGTAGTGAATGTTTGGAATTCTCTATCCAGGGAAGTGGTTGAGGCTGCTTCATTAGACATATTTAAAAATCGGTTAGATACATTTTTACATGATAGAGGAATTAGGGGATATGGGGAGAAGGCAGGTAGGTGGAGTTAGGTCATAAATTAGATCAGCCATGATCTTATTGAATGGCGGAGCAGGCTCGATGGGCCATTTTTGGCCTACTCCTGTTCCTACTTCCTAGGTTCCTATGTTCATGATGTAACTAGTAGGAAAATGGAAAAGTAGAGTCCATCTTAAAAGGTGGAAGATTCAGAGGTAAGTGAGCATCCTGGAGTGTAAATTTATTTAATCTAATAGAGAAACACAAAAACTGAAACCATGCTGCGTCTGCCTGATCTTCAGTTTGCATCTTGAGCAAATATCCCCTCGCAAGGAAGGGGAAGATGTGGATGGTGGTGGGATCATGTTAAAGTTGGCGGAAAGAGAGAGCCTTTCTTCTGCATAGGGAGGGTGACATGAGGGCAGAGGTATGAGAAATGGAAGAGATATGGATATGTGCTTTATTAATGACAGTGGGTGGGGATGGAGGAATTCTACATTTATATTAAAGGATATTTTTGATGTCCTGCAATGGAAGGCCTCTTTCTGGGAACAGATAAAGCAGAGGCTGAGGAATTGGGAGAAAGGAATTGCATCCTTACAAGAGACAAGGTATAATCCAGGAAGCTGTAGGAGTCGGTTTGTAATGGACATCTGTCGATCCAACACATGATCCTCCGACACCTCCAACAACTTCAGTGCAATCCCACCAGCCACGCTTCTGCCATCTTATCTTCCCCACCCCTCTTTTCATAGGTATTAGTTTGATAGAGACTCCATGGTCTGCATTTTCCTACATTCCATCTCCTTTGGCATTTCCTGTTGTAATACTATTGGAATTCCCGCAAGCCTAATGTTTATTCTCCTGGGAGGTGGCCATGATGTCTAGAAGTCGGTTATCCAATATGGTGTTTGATGCTGGGGTTTTGCAATGTGGATGTGGCAGGCCATGAAGTAATAGATGGAAATTAGGATCCAGTTTTAATCTGGATAAATATACATCGATCAAAGCCTTGATCCATATACTTGCAGGTGTCATTGGTTTTGCCATCTACCTGCTCCCAAATAATACTCACCAATTCTCCCCTTTTGTGATATCAAATAACCACATAACAGTTACGGAAACAGGCCATCTCGACCCCTCTAGTCTGCACCGATTTAAGTGAGCTCCTCTAGTCCCACCTACCCGCTTCCTGTCCATAACCCTCCAATCCCCTCACATCCATTAGTGTTTTTCTATTAATGTGTGCATACTCCTTAGCTATGGGGGCTGAACATTGTGATAGAGAATGCATCTGTGCTGCCTTTAAATTCACTGAGGATCTGCAGCTGCCAACATCTCACATTCCACACAAACCACAGGGGCTCTCTCTCTCTCTCTCTCTCTCTCTCTCTCTCTCTCTCTCTCTCTCTCTCTCTCTCTCTCTCTCTCTCTCTCTCTCTCTCTCTCTCTCTCTCTCTCTGATTATGACTAATAAAGCTTGGCTAGACTTTACTTCAACTTGCATCAGCAAATACTGACACTGTCATACCTCCTTTTGTATCCCTCTCAAGAATCTATGCAAATCTAAGAATGACAAAACTAGAGGAGACCATTCAGTCGCTCAGGTCTGTTCTGACATTAAACTGTGACTGAATATCTCAGTGCCACTTTCCTGCACTATCCCCATATCCCTTAATTCTCTTTATATTAAAAAGAAAAATAAAACTCCAATAGTTATAGATTCATATAGAACAGATACAAGGCCCTTTAGTCCATCATGCACAGGCAATTACTTACCCATTTACCAACACTGCTCTGTAGCCCTCTGTGCCTTGATGTTTCAAATATTTATCCAGGCAATGTTTAAATATTTTGCGAGTATCTGCCTCCACATACTTTGTCGGGCAGTGTGATATAGATTGGAACCAACCTTTGTTCCTTTCTAACCCTCTCACTTCTCACCTTAAACCCATGCCCTCCATATCAAGGAAAGGCCATTAGACTCCAGGATATCAAATTTCCTGGCAATTCTGTGGTGTGCATATTATTTGCCGCATGCTTGAATATCACCCAGGTCTTGCTACATACATCCACAGCTACATCTAATGTTGAAGGTTTGAGAATTGAAGTGAATATTGCACAATCTTCAGCAAACATTCCCCCTTCTACACAATGATACAAGGAAGGCCATTGATAAAGTAATCACAGATGGTTAGAAGGAACTTTTACAATGATGTCAGAGGACTGGAATGATTGATTTTCAACAACCAGAATCATTTTTTTTTAATGCAAGGTATGAATCTAACAAACATACTGATCTCTGTTGACTCAGTTATACCAGGGCATCTTGATGTCACACTTGATTAAATATCACACTTGATCAAAAGACTACCATCCTTCCGACTTTTTACAGGAACTCTATCAAGAGCATCCTGATTGGCTGCATGAGTGTCGCATGGTTGCTGTGGTGCATTGGATTGGAGGTCAATCGACGAGACCATAAGAGCAGTAGAGAGGATCACTGGGGTCTCCCTCGCCCCCATCAGTGTGAAATACTGGGATCGCTGTTTGAAGAGGGCACACACAATTATTGAGGACCCCCAACATCCTGCACACAACAACTTCCAGCTCCCATCTGGAAAGAGATACAGGAGTATCAGAGCCAGAACACTAGGCTGAGAAACAGCTTCTTCTCACAGGTAGTGAGAATCCTGAATGACTGATGAACTGCTCATACAAATCCATTTGAGATTCTACTTCTTCTTTGGCTTGGCTTCGCGGACGAAGATTCTACTATTATTTAGCAATATTGCTTTATTTTTATATTTCTTGCAAATATGTGTACTGTCTATATTTGTGTTTGCAAGTTTTTTTTTCCACCAAGGACCGAAGAAAGCCATTTAATCCAGTTTACTTTACAATTGTGTAATAAAAACAAACTTGAACAAATGCTCCCTTGATGTCCAAGGCAGTCAATCTCCCTCATATCTGCAATTCATCTTATTGGATTGTGTTTGGACAAAGTCAGTGATGTGGTCAGAAGCCATGTAGACCTGGTTAAGTCCATTGGAGCGTTAACAAGCAGATTACTTTATTGATGATAAATACCATTTATCAACACTTTTCAACACTTGACCAACGTGCAGCTAAGATGCCATCCACCCAGTCACCTTTGCTGTATCCACTGCTCTGAATAATTTCTTGACATGATGATGATGAATTTAATTGGTTGGTGGCTGTCTTTTTATCATGGTGTAGATTGGAGGAAGAAGTTGTAATCCAGTAAGCAGTCAACTACCTAATGCTGAATCAAAATTCAGTTTAAAGAAGAAACAGCCTTAAAGTATTAATTATCCTTTTTATACCCAATATTATCAAAATACATTGCTTATCATTAAATATTTCATTGAATATTTTTCTTCTATTTTCTCTCCATCTTGTTTTTTAAAATCTCTATTTCAACACATTTGCAGCATTAGGAGAATTTTATATTTCATTTCAGTGTATCACATAACAGAACTCATATGAGATCACTACAGAGAGAGATATCTGACATATAATATTTCACATGGATTGGAGGAAAATCAGCTACATAGATCTCCAATCCTAAATTCCTGATCAATTATTTCAATACTTGGAATACCTTTGCCTTTCCCTGCATTGTCAGACTTGCATCGAAAATTTGGTTTCAATTCAGGAAATATTTTGGATACCATAGATTGTTATTAGTTAATCCTATCTTAAATATTTTTTTTTCCTCCTCAATTCAAGATATTGTTTTTTATCAATTGTCTAACTTAGGCATCAAATCTTTCTTGAACCTTTTTATCAAAAAGGTTTTTTTGCCCTTTTCAAACAACTATCTGTTTAATATACCAACACTTTTTTTATTATTTACAGGCTAGGAATTTTTTTGAACTCTTTCTCTTTGAGATGTCCTCAGGACTTGGAGTTTAATGTTATAGGGAAAATAAATAATTTTCAACCAGGCCATAAAAGGCTGTGGTCAGCCCTTTTACTACCTAAGGATAATTTCCTGGATGGAATTAAATAAAAGAACAAGATTTCCAACAAATATATTCTGAGAGTACATGGGATTCTATTTGGAGATGTATTCATTCTTCTCTTTGTGCTGGACACTCGCTATTGCAATTTAAAGTAGTACATTGTGCCCACTATTCCAAAACCTGACTGGTTAAATGTAAAACTGAAGATGGTTCATTGTATCATACATTTTTATGTCCTTCTCTTCTCAATTATCAGGAAGGCATATTTCATACACTATATTTAGTTCTTAATATTTATTTGGCTCCACCTCCTTCTATTGCCTTGTTTGGAATATGTGGGCCCAATGATCTAATATTGAATTCTTCACAATCCCATGCAGTAGCTTTTGTCTCCCTGGTTATCAGAGGGCCATATTAATTAAATGGAAAGATGCTGTCCTTTCCACTCAATAAATGACTGTCAGATATGATGGCTTGTTGGTCTTTAGAAAAAATTAAATGCTCCACTACTGTAATTAATGTAAACTTTATATCTTTATATGTTTCTTTCCTTAATTATTTCCCAAATTTGTTAGCTTAACTAATTTTTGATTCTTGACCTCATTTTTTTGGTGTTCATTATCAGATAGTGGATTATGTATTTTGCCAACAGCCTCTGTTGGTAGGGGTTCGAATTTGTATATTAGCCAGTTTATTTTTTTCTGCATGTATTTTTTTTAATGTAATATAATTTTTGTCATTATTGTTGTATTCATGTTTATTTATCTATGCAACATTTGCTAAATGAAATTAATAAAAACATAGAAAAAGAAAAAAGATTCCTAATCAACACCAGTCTTGTACCATTCTGTATATCAACACCAAAAAACCTAACTGTAATGGCTTTGTTTCCATTTAGCTTAGTTAACCAGATGTGGGTGATAAGTTTAAACCTGACCATAGGCTGGAACCATTGGGCACCTTTCTAGATTATCCGATTGATCGGTTTACTCAATTGAAAATTTGAAATGAACATTTAATTCCTCCTGCTACCTGATCCTTAACAATGTGATAAATATACTCATTACCTTTGCAAGTCAAACTGAAGCAAAATGCATCCGATTATTTAATAATGCAGGTGGGACTCAGATTTTTTTTTGAGATTTAGCTCTACAAATTCACAGGTTTTTTTTTTAATGATCATCTTTCAGATTATGAGGATCCAAAAAAAAATGTTCTTTGAATCCAGACATTTTAGATTAGTACAATTAAATAGAACAGCTTGGAGTTCTGTGTTAGGAACTATGTGTCTAATCACAAAATCTTGGCTTTTAGAATTTACCTTCTAGCCAGATGGATGACATCCAGGTAAGTTATTTACCTTCTGGTTCTGGTCCTTCCACTTTATAAAATTTATCAGTAAAGATGTGATTGCTACTTTCAGGCTATCACTTTGTTATGTAATTATGCAAACATTACTTTGGACATACTGTATATTTCATGGTGTGTTGGTATCTTGGTTCCAATATGAACTTTTGAACTATTAGTTTTTTTCCAAGATTTTCTTTTCAATTTCCATTAAAAAGTCAGGAAGCGCGAGATAGAAATTATATAATAACCGTACATGTGCACTTTTTTGCCATCGTGGGTAGCACAGTAAATGTAGTTGTTAGTGCACTGCTCTTACAACGCTGCCAATCGGGACAGGGGTTCGACTCTCATGCTGAAATGGCTTATTACTGTGTTGCATGCCTATATTTAAAAAGAGTTAAATATTAAATATATAAGTTCATTATTGTCTGTAGTTGCATCAACTTTTAAATGGAACTAAGATTAAACTCTGAATTTATGATATATTGCTGACATAACATTTTACATAGAAGACTTGAAAGGGAAGATATGCTCTAGAGATTTAATCACAGACAGTGACATGCTTAGTACTAGTATGCTTGTGTTATATTATGCTATAGAAGTTTGGAATATTGTTTTCACATCCTTTTCTAGCATTTGCAATATCATAAATGCATTTACCACATATGCATAGACAGAGACTGAAGGATTCACCCATTAGATGCCATTTTGTGAGTGAACAATGCTAAACATAAGAAAATGATCTCCAATTTGAATGGAAGTAAAACACGCTACCAGTTACCAAAAAAGGGAAATAACTTACTGATGAGGAAAGACAACAATTTACAAGTGAAATTGTACACAAATAATTAAGCAACATTCACTTAGAAATTGGACTTCATATAGTGGACTAAAGGAACTCACAACGATGGCCTAAAACACAAAACTATGTATATAATTGTTAGGTGACTTCACCCAGAGTTGTATGTTTAAACATGATTTGCAGTGCTCCTGTGGAATTTGCAACTTCCATTAAATTGTCATGTTGTACATTTGGAAAGTGATCATACATTAATGAAATTTCACCACAACAGGCACTGACTGAAAAGCAGTGGGGGAACAATACCCCATATTCCGCGAGATGGCAATAACACCCACTTTTCCCATTTATGTTCGACCCCACCCCCTATCTATCTCTATGCCTCCTTTCCTTTAACTCTATCTCTCTTCCCTTTTCCCACTGTCTCCTTTTCCCCAGCTCTCCATTCACAGAGCGAAAAACCCACTCCTCGTCCCCCCCAATTAATTCTCACCATTTCTCTCTCCTGGCCTCAAATCTATATCCAATTAACACTTTTGTCAATTGGACCATACTCCACCCCATCTCTTTCTTTAATCCAGATGCCTACCTGCTTTTTACTCATACCTTGAAGAAGGGCTCAGGCCTGAAATGTCGGTTATATATTACCTCCTATGGATGCTGCGAGACCTGCTGAGTTCCTTCAGCATTTCTGTGTCTATAGTAATCATAGCATCTGTAGACTTTTGTGTTTCACTCCTGTGAGATTGTGGTCACCCTCTCCATCCCACACACCTACTTAAGGGATCTAATGCCTTAAGCAAGTCCCATGTATCAAGCAGTTCCTCATTACTATTGAGAATGAGCTGATCCATCTGGGAGAGAATACTTTGCAATGGACACAGTGATGTTTCTGTATATAAAGAACAATGAAAAATGAGCCAAGCAGATGCTGTGAGTTAAACAGAGATCACACACTGCAGACTTTAATTCATGTTTCTTTGCCAATCTGCCCAGGATTGTTCCTTTATTTTGTAACTGACAAAGGTTATGCACCAAGTTATGGAATGGTCAAAGATGACAACATGAGCATGCTTGAAAATGGGGCAAGCATCACTTATATTGAGGTGAGTCTTAAGAGTCAGGAAGTCCTGGAGTTTTATGGCATAGAAATAGGCCCTTTGGCCCAACTTGCCCATGCCGACAAAGTTGACGACCTAAGTTCGTCCCATTTGCCTGTGTTCAGCCCATATCCCTCTTGACATTTCCAATCCATGTACGTGTCTAAAAGTTGACCCTCAGCTTGCTTTCTCCTCCCCTCTCCTTGTGCACAGAAGAGCTGGTGCCAAATTGCATGGAGGCAATGTTAGAACTAGAAATGATTATCGGTATGATCTAACCAAGGAAAATAATTCTGTCTATAATTTATGCATAAAATATAGGTAAAAGGTTTAATTTCTAGACAGATGTTCCTGATGACATGTTTAGATGACCACAGGTCTGAATATAAAGCAAAAACATGTCTTTGAGAAAAGTCTGACTTTGTAATGTCAATGACGTTACAAGATCCCTGCAGTCAAATCTGTCCCTTATGCAACACTTTCCCCTCCTGTGTGATGAATGAGTAGCTTTTGGCATCGTCAAATCTTTTCCAGCGCATTAAAATGTATAAAGTATTTTGTATAAATTATGATGAATTCTATTAACTGTTTATTCGACCTTCAATGAGTTTGCAGGGCCATGATAACCTTGTTACTCTTCATCATTTCATGCTATTTAACTTTTAATTATTTTGTATTACTGTAGCTTTATTGAGTCTCCCAGTTCAATGATTTATATGTTAGAGGATATTTTTAAACCTTGAGAAGTTAAGCCATTTGTGTTTCTTTTAAAAAGTCTTATTATATTGCCTAGATTTAGAACACACAACCTCCCAAGTCATTTAGACATGAACATGAATGAAGTTAATGGAGATTCAGTTCTTTTTTATGCATTGTACATTATGGAAAATGAAAATTCAAAGTAGTCATCTGCACATTCCAAAAAGAAACTTCAATGTTAAATAGATCAGAGGATATAATATAGAAACAATAGGCCTGATTGAATAACTTGTTGAAGCAAAACATTGACAACATCTTCCTTTCCCTCCACAGATGCTGCTCAACCAACCGAGTTTTTCGGCAGTTGGTTTTGTTCTCCCTCAACTCTTTTTCGTTACATTGTTCATAGTATTGGTGTTGTCGCCTGCATTTATTACAGAATTCAATAGATTTAATACTTTTGCTGCCAATTTCCACCCAGCATTCAACATCACATGGTCAACCTCTGACTCTTCCCTTCCATTCCTGGCTCTAGGAGATAGGCAAGAATTCCAGGTGCAACCTGTGGAAGACCATATCTGAAACAAAGTGGCAATTCCGGAGAAAGCTAGAGACAGAGACAGATACACGGATGCTATGGTAGGGAGTGCAGGCCATTTCAGGCCTCAAAGCAAGGGCGAACACCATAGATGGCTGTGATGCTTCATTACCCGATGAACTGAACACCTTCTATGATCACTTTGATAAGGAAAACCCAACAGTGCCTACAAGAACCTCTGCAAAGGCTTAGCTTGTGATAGCTGTCCATGAGGCTGACATCAGGACCTCATTCAAGAGGATGAACCCTCGCAAGGTGTCAGGCCCTGACAGCATACCTGGCAGGGTACTGAAAATCTGTGCACCCAACTAGCCGGAGTTTTCACAGACATTTTCAACCTCTCATTGCTGCTGTCAAAGGTTCCCACCTGCTTCAAAAGGGCATCAATCATCCCAGTATCCAAGAAGAGTAGTGTGAGCTGCCTCAATGACTTTCACCCAGTGTGAAAGTCTACTGTGATGAAGTGTTTTGAGAGGCTGGTCATGGCCAGAATTAACATGTACCTAACCAAACATCTGGACCCACTGCAATTCGCCTAACATCACAATTGCTCCACAGCATTCGAAATATCATTGATTCTCCACTCAGCTTTGGATGACCTCAAAAACAACAACTCATACATACGGCTGCTCTTCATTGACTACAGCTCAGCCTTCAACACCATTACTCCCTCAGTGCTGGTCAAGAAGCTCCAAACCCTGGGCCTCTGCACCCCCCTCTTCAACTGGATCCTCATAGGAAGACCATAGTCAGTACGAATTGTAAACAACATCTCCTCCTTACTGACTATCAACACAGGTGCACCTCAAGGATGTGTGCTTAGCCTACTTTTCTACTCATTATACACCCATGATTGTGTGGCCAGACACAATTTCAATGCTATCTACAGATTTGCTGATGACACCACGGTTGTCGGGAGAATCACAAACGGCAATGAGGAAGTGTACTGGAAGGAGATAGATCAGATCATTGAGTAATTTCACACCAACAATCTTGTGTTCAATGATAGCAAAAAAGAGATGATTGTGGACTTTAGGTCAAAGTCAAGAGAACACAATCTAGTCTTTATCGAGGGCTCAGTAATGGAGATGTTCAAGAACTTCAAATTTCTGGGTGCCAACATCTCCGAGGATCTGTTCTGGAACCTCCATGTCCATAAAATCATGAAGAAGCCTCACCAGTGGTCATACTTTTTCAGGTGTTCCAGGAGATTCGGTATGGCACCGAAGATTTTCGAAAACCTCTAGAGGTATACCATAGAGAGCATTCTGGCTGGCAGCATCACTGTCTGGTAGGGAGGTGCCAATGCTCAGAACAAGAAAAAATCCAAGAGGGATGTTAACTCGGCCTGCGACATCACAGGCACCAGACTTCACTCCATTGAGGCCATTATGGGTGGTACAGTTGGCATAATGGTTAGTGGAATTCCTTTACAGTGCCAGCGATTGGAACCAGGGTTTGAATCTCTCACTCTCTGTAAGGAGTTTGTACATTCTCTCAAGTCTGCATGGATTTTTCATGGGGACTCTGGTTTCCTCCTACCATTTGAAATGTACTGGGGTAAATTAGGCGGCACAGACTTGTGGGCCAAAATGGCCTGTTACCGTGCTGTATGTCTAAATATATATATATATTTTTTAATTTACAAGAGGTGGTGTCTTAAGAACACAGTCTCTATCCTCAAGGACCCCCACCACCCAGGTCATGCCCTCTTCACTCTGCTACCATTTGTAAAAAGGTACAGGAGCCTAAAGACAAATACTCATTCCCCACTGCCATCAGATCACTGAATGAACAAAAAACCAAAGACACTGCTTTACTTTGACTTTTCATGTACTATTTGTATTTATTGTTGAAAGCTGGTTTATATGAGTGTTTGAACTGTGATGCTGGCACAAAACAACAAATTTTACAACTTGTTTATGGCAATAAATTCGGATTCTGACTTCTAACATTTATTACAAGCCTACTGACACCCATAGCTGTCTTGGCCACCCTGTGTTCTGTTCCCTTCTGAAATTTTGCATGGAATGTTCCCTTTCTGCCTCCCTGGTCCACTTTTCCGTTCCCACCACTCATCCTTCTTCTTATACCACTTTCCCTTGTAAGACGCAAGCAATCCATTCATTCAACTCTTCCATCCCCACTCTGATCCAATCAGTAATTCCACGAGAAGCAGCTATTCATTTACGATTCTTCCAATCTCATGCACTGAGTTCAGTGTACACTATATGATCTCCTCTAGATTGGAGAAACTGACTATCGATTGGATGACCAGTTACATTCCATCTGCAGGGTTGACCTGCATCTGTCAGTTACTACCCACTTTAATTCTTCATCCCATTCCCACCCTCATCTATGGACCCATGGCCTCCTCCACTGTCACAGTGAAAGCCAATGGAAGCTTGAGGAACAATATATCCAATTCCATCTGGACATGTTGTACCCTTCGGGACTCCATATTGAATTCTACAATGGCAAGTAACCTGATTTCTCAATTGATATCAACTGTCCAATGGAATTTTTCTTTCTTTCTGTGAGTGGAGGACATGCTTAACCTAATTGGCTTGGCTTCTCCTACTGCTCTGCATTTCAAAATTCCCAAACTCTTTTGTCAATGTTAGAGGCACCTAGGTAATTCCTGCCAGTGGCGAATCTGTCTCCCTTGCATCAGGCAAAAGGGAATTTAATGTAATAGAACACTGTTGTATTTCTATGATAATAAATTGAATCTTGAATGTTCTTGTGTCATAGGGTCATAGATTTCTACAATAGTGACAGAGGCCCTTCCATGCCAATCAAGCAAGTCCCATGTGTTTGCATTGTCCCCATATCCCCCTAAACCAGAGGTTCTAAGCCTTTTTTTTCCCCACTCACATACCTATGGCACTGATGCTCTGTGGTTAGTAAGGGATTACTTAAGTTGGTATGTGAGTGGAAAATAAATGTTGAGAATCACTGATCTATGCCCTCTAATTTTAGTTTCCCCTCAATATGGGAACAGACAATGACTTTTTGTTTTGTCTATGCCCCTCAGAGCTCTTAATTGCTGTAAGGTCCCCTGAAGCCTATTTTCAACAGGGAAGTCCCAGCTACTCCCACCCACTCATTGTTTAAACAACCACATGTACAGTGTATTCCCATGGTCACCCAGGTTTTACCTGATCAAAGAAACCTCCCTCCCCCACTTTCCCTGTAGCCTTACAGGTTTCTTTTGTCTTTACAGTTCTGGCGGAGGGTCGCTGATATGAAATATTGATCCTGTTCCTTTTCCCATGGATGTGGTCTGACCTGCTGAGCAATTTCTCTTTTTGTTCATGTATGCCTTGCTCTTTATTTGGCTTTCTTACTTTAATCTAGTGGTTCTCAACCTTTTTTTTACACTCATAAACCACCTTAAGTAAACCCTTGCTAACTACAGAGCATCTTTAGCATCCTATGACATAGGTGCACTGTGGTTAGTAAGGGGTTACCGCTGCAACCGTGTCTGCCTGTCCCGCATCGGACTTGTCAGCCACAAACGAGCCTGCAGCTGACATGGACATTACCCCTCCATAAATCTTCGTCCGCAAAGCCAAGCCAAAGAAGAAGACAGTGATAAGTGAATGGGAGAAAAAAGGTTGAGATCCACTCCTCTAATCTTTTCACTGGTGCATTTGATCACTTCATGAGGCAAGTTCTGAATGCCCACACCACTAACAGTTACTAGTTAACCTAAGCAGCCACGTAAAATTTCAATATGCGCAAGAGAAAAAAAAAATCAAAGGTGGCATTTCTTTCACTGCTGCTACTATTATATCGCACTACAAGATCTTAATTTTGTCTTCACATAGAACAGAAGTTTTCAAAATGCCTCACATTCCTCCACAATTAAGACCCAGAGACATGATGCTTTCTCATCCTTTACTTCTATTCGACTAACATGGCTACTGACACATATGTAAGGGTGACATCATGATGTGGGTATCATGATGTCCAGCAGAGGGCAGCCTTCTACCCAACACTCCCTATTATAAAGGTGCTCTGTAATTGGTAAGGGATTGCTTAAGTTGGTATGTGAGTGGGAACCACTGCACTAGACCCAATTGTTACTAAAATATTTTGCTTAAGAAAAATTGTCATTGGCTCATTTCCTTTGGAGTTATGAAGCCGTGCACATATCAAGTCAATTAAGTATGATTAAAACAGTGGTTTTCATATCTTTTCTTTCCACCCAAATGCCACCTTAATAATCACAGAGCATTTATGGCATAGGGATTGCTTAGGTGGAATATCAGTTTGTGGGGAGGGGGGGGGGGGGTGGGGGAGGGGGAGGCAGTTTGAAAATCACTGGACATAGATCATTCCATTTGTGTTATGCTCAAAAAAGTAAATATTTAATTTACAAAAGGACACCTTGACTTGTATTAGACAACATACTGTTTGAAATTTCAAGTGGATATATTTTAGGACTGCACCAAAGTTTTGTACTGTTGTTGCTGTGTTTTCCTTCCTACTAATTAAGACAATCAATTAAATTTAAATGTAGACACTCAGCATGGTAACAGGCCATTATGGGCTATGAGCTCATGCTGCCCAAATACCCCAATTAACCTACAACCCCACACGTTTTGGAGCGTGGTAGGAAACTGGAGAACCAGGAGGAAATACAAACTTTTTATAGTGCTTACACTAGTCTCTTTAGAAGTGTAAAGTGGATTATTTTCATTTCATTTTAAAAAGTAAATTATTTAATTGAAACTGGTCACTTCTAGTTACATTCTGAAAATCAGATGGCTGAAGGGCATCTACTGTTCATAGAATCCAACTATCACAATGGTCTTAGAGAAAAACAACATTTAAATTTGGGTTGCTTTGGTCTCCATCCTTAATTTGCAGAAATGTTCACAGTATTAAGTTATTGTTACTTCAAAAAATTAGTTTCTGGTGACATAATGGTTATGTTATTTGGTAATCCAGAAAAAATCTCAAGTATGGTGAAATGGTAGTCTAAAAATTGTATTTAATTTCAAAATGAAATAGGATGACATAGGTTCTCTATGGTTAATAATGGATTACATGCGTTATATGCATTTTTTACAAACCTGTTAACACATTGTTCATGATCTGCATGTGTGCACTATAGAATAACTTTTTACATGATGAAACAATATGCACAATTTATAGTGGGCATGGGAAATTCACACCTGCAGTAAACAATGTGCACAATTGATAGGAGGCAGGGGTAAGTTGCACTGGTAATAAACAATGTCCACAATCTATAGTGAGTGGGAGAAAGTGGCATCGGTAATAAACAACGTGCACAATCTATAGTGAGTGGGAGAAAGTTGCATCGGTAATAAACAACGTCCACAGTCTATAGTGAGTGGGAGAAAGTTGCATCGGTAATAAACAACGTCCACAATCTATAGTGAGTGGGAGAAAGTTGCATCGGTAATAAACAACGTCCACAATCTATAGCGAGTGGGAGAAAGTGGCATCGGTAATAAACAACGTCCACAATCTATAGTGAGTGGGAGAAAGTTGCATCGGTAATAGACAACGTGCACAATTTATAGTGAGTGGGAGAAAGTTGCATCGGTAATAAACAACGTGCACAATTTATAGAGGGTGTGGGAAAGCAATAATGGCAATAAAACAGCACAAAATTTATAGCAGGTGTGGAGAAGTAATAGAAGCAACTTCACCTTTACATTTGGCCTGAATACCATGATATTCTGAGAAACAAGACATTCTGACGAGGTCACTGCACTTCTGCACTTTATCAAAGTTAATTGCCCAGACCCATCCCCTGAGGCAGGAGATAAACATATCAAGTGCCTCTGAGACAATGGTCTCAGATGATCTTGCAGGAGGATATAATCTATATAATGGATGATTGACACCTCTGAGGAAAATTGAATGGGTTATAAATCATGTGAGATTAACTGGCAGATAGCCAGCTCTCCAGCGCATGACGTCCTGTTTTGCGGAAACTGTTTGGGCTGGAAGTCAGCCTGAAGAAAACTGAGTTCCTCCATCAGCCAGCTCCCCACCATGACTACCAGCCCCCCCCCCCCACCCCCACATCTCCATCGGGCACACAGAACTCAAAACAGTCAACCAGTTTACCTAACTCGGCTGCACCATTTCATCTGATGCAAGGATTGACAAAGAGATAGACAACAGACTCGCCAAGGCAAATAGCGCCTTTGGAAGACTACACAAAAGAGTCTGGAAAAACAATCACCTGAAGAAACACACAAAGATCAGCATGTACAGAGCCGTTGTCATACCCACACTCTTGTTGGGCTCTGAATCATGGGTCCTCTACCGGCATCATCTACGGCTCCTAGAACGCTTCCATCAGCGCTGTCTCCGCTCCATCCTCAACATTCATTGGAATGACTTCATTACCAACATCGAAGTACTCGAGCTGGCAGAAACCGCAAGCATCGAATCCATGCTGCTGAAGACCCAACTGCACTGGGGGGGTCACGTCTCCAGAATGGAGGACCATCACCTTCAAAAGATCGTGTTCTATGGCGAGCTCTCCACTGGCCACCGAGACAGAGAAGAAGAGGTACAAGGACTGCCTAAAGAAATCTCTTGGTGCCTGCCACATTGACCACCGCCAGTGGGCTGATATCGCCTCAAACCGTGCATCTTGGCGCCTCACAGTTCGGCGGGCAGCAACCTCCTTTGAAGAAGACCGCAGAGCCCACCTCACTGACAAAAGGCAAAGGAGGAAAAACCCAACACCCAACCCCAACCAACCAATTTTCCCCTGCAGCCGCTGCAACCATGTCTGCCTGTCCCGCATTGGACTTGTCAGCCACAAACGAGCCTGCAGCTGACGTGAACTTTTACCCCCTCCATAAATCTTCGTCCGCGAAGTCAAGCCAAAGAAAGAGGTACTATGGAATGTGTATGGTCTCCTGTCCCAAGTAAATGCAAATTGCTCTTGTAAATTGGAATGTAGAATACTACACCCATGCGATATATGCATGTGTGTGCTCTGCGAGAATATTTTTACATAGTTTAAAATTTTCCTCACATTATATGTGTGTGCGCATTATATGAATGAAAATATGGTTCTTAAGGTGGTATGTGAGTGGGGAAAAAAGACTGAGACCACTGATTTAGGCATTATAAACCAGATATCAGTAAAAGGTTATGATGAAGTTGTGAATTGTTTTGAACTTGGAATTATCCATTAATATCCTCCCTCCCTTTCTTGGCTCCACACTAAATTGGCTGACTTTTACCTGCCCTCTTAAGTGTCTGGGAAGCCAATCAGTGGTATCAAACTTATTGTCAACTCTTTGAGCAGTGGAGTGAAGGATCTATCACCTTCTGAGAGCAACCAGATCAACAACTGAATTGAAGTATGTTATGGCAAAATAAAAAAAGGTAAGATCAAAACAAACCTAGGAAAATAAATCAATTTCTGTCACTTAATCTACTTCAGAGCCCTATGGATAATTGGATTGCTTTTTTATTCAAATATCATGAATTGTGCAACACTTGGCAACACTTGGCCACCAAAATAATTTGCCGCCATGTAACATTCCACAATCCACCCCACTCCCCCAGACCCTATTCCTTTGTTAAATGCTACAATGGCAGCAATAAAAGCAGATTTGGATCACTCAGCTTTATATTCAATAATTGTACTTCTGTTTATGTTCATATTCCAACTGCTTAACTGCAGTAGAGATGAAAAACTGTAATTATCACGTCAGCACTGGCAACATTGATGCTACTGTCGAGTTTGCATTATTCTGTGAAAGCAAACACTATAAGTCTGATTTTAGGTGTCGCTTAAGAGCATTCCTATTTTATAACACCCTGCTGTATAGTGCATTTGACCTCCATACAAAATATTCATTTGATAGACCTTGACACGTTATTTTAGAATCTGACTTCACCTTCCTGTCCATAAAACAATGTTTGCCTGTATTTCTTAACAATTAGCCCACAACATTCAGAATTGCTCAATCAATTTTAAAAAAAATGTAAATAGATGAGAATGAACACCTTCTTATCTAAAATCGCAACAGGCCTAAGAGGCTATGTGAGGTTCTATAAAGCCAGTGAGGTTTGCTGATCAATATGGCAAGAATTTTTTTTTTAAAAGAATAGTTAATCATTAGGCAATGAACCTTTGAAAATCAAAACAAAGCACTGATGCTGGAAATATGAAATAAAGACAGAAAATGCTTAAAACACCCAAGAGGTTAGGCAACGTCTATTGAAAGAAAGGGAGAGTTAATGTTTCTGTACTGAAATTCCATCAATCTGATATTCTAATATCAAGTGCACAGAAGATACAATCTCCCTGGCCCTACACCCAGCCATAGAATACCTGGATAAGAAAGACATCTGTAGCTTCACCTCCCACACAATAGTGCCAAATAAACTCATCCCCAACTCTATGACCTTTGCTTGAGTACTCTTCTTTGCAATTGGATCCATGATTTCCTATCTCAAAACATACCATCATTGAGAATTAGCGATGGCACTTCCTTCACAAACATCCTCAACTCTAGAGTCTTACTAGACTGTGTCAAGTCGAATTGAGTTTATTGTCGACTGATTGCTCAAGAAGACCCTGATGAAATAGTGTTCTCCGATCCTCAGTGCAAACACGCAGACACACAACCAGACATATAATCAACCAATATACCTGCAGGATAAGTATCCATAGATACAAATGAATAAATATTATTTTGTGAATATGAGAGTCTATGAACTCAGTCCTCTCCTTGTCTATCTATACATCCACGACTGCATGGCAAACACCACTTAAGTTTGCCTCTCATGGTCCTCAACCTCTAACCAAGAAAGGAATGGGTTCCAGGCTCTTGAAGATACTATCACATACATATGAACATTTCAAGTCACACAGATTTTTGCTTTAAGTATATATCACTATTCCTTCACTGTTGCTTAGGGTAAATCCTGGGATGCTGCGGATATACATCCTTACCTCGTCTTATGCCTGGTTGAGTAACGACCGATCATAGATATGGCCGAGGTCACCTTAAGGGCTGAATAAAGATTTAAAATTTTATGTTGGGACAGACATTAGCAGGTGTTAGGCAATGTTAAATCACACCTTACTCATTCGACACATGGGCTCAAAAGCCAAAATAAAGCAATTGCGCTGCCACCCATATAATGGTACACATTATTCATCCAACTTACAGTACAGTACATTTTCTTTGGCTTGGCTTCGCGGACAAAGATTTATGGAGGGGTAATGTACATATATTCAATGGAAATCTACAATATATGCTTGTACTTTTTATTATTATTGTGTTGTTACATTAATGTGTACTCTATTTACTACGAAAAATGCACACTGCACTGTATAATATTTTTCTAGTCTCAATAGCATACAAGACACCAACATCTGGCCTCAAATCACGTTCCATGTCATCTCTTATTGCATTTTATCTCATTGGCTAAATTTTATCTGAAAATATGCAGAACATCATGGGCCCTAAACGCCTCCAAAGCAAGCCTCTGGCAGAACCAAAGAGGAAAAGGTTTGCCATCAATTTGGAAGAGAACCTAAAGGTGATAAAACAATATGAAAGTGGTAAAACTGTAAATGTTTTACCACATGACTTGGGATTACCTGTGTATGCATATTTATATTTTATGGTATTTAGGCAGGTGTATGTACAATATAAAGGTTTATGTAATTATGTATGTGTTACGGTATCTTATTTTGTACAGTATATTTCACCTGTAAGATCGACTTATGCTCAAATTGATTTGTGTCACCATTTCCAGAACGTAACCCGGACACAAGTCAATGAATGGCTGTATCTTTAGAACGTATATTGTCATTCAAGAAAGAATCTCAGTACCTTCATCTCAAGACTGAGTATGGAATGGCAATAAATGCTGCCTTCCCTTTGAAACCCATCTGCCATGTATGAATAAAGAAAAATAGTTCAACTATTACATGAATCATTCTTTCTGATAGAGGACTTGTACCTCAAATTACGAACTATAAACCAGACCTTTTCTTGTATATGTCACATTACTGAGCTCTAGTGTAATGTTATACAAATTTTCATTGAGAAAACCATTCACTCTTGTTACTGGGCACAAGTCTATGTTTGAGGATTGAACTCTATTACTTCCACTCTACTGACAAAGATGGACAACCCATTATCACAATACGGTTATAACATTGAGTACAGAGTATTTGGAGTATACAGTACATTTAAAATTAATGCTGCTCAGGTGGAAGAAATGGCTGGAATAGAAACAGCAAAAATGCAGAAGGGTCTGATTTTTTGGGCCAATTGAATTCACACCTATCAAGTAGACTGATAAACACTGACATGGGTGTAAATGAAGATACAGTAAAATCCCTATTATCCAAAATTCAAGCAACCAGCATCCTCAAGCAAGTGCCAAAAAAATTCCAGAAAAAAAATATGAAAGTTTAAAATTTGAGTCTCCTCTCCATCACCCAACCCCCTCCCCCTCACCCATGGTTAGTTTGCCAATTGTGCAGCACACAATCTCAGGCAACTAGAAAATTCACTTATCTGGCATTTTCCAATCCCCATACGTTTTACTATTTAAAGCTTTTCTTTCAAAGATGCAATTAATTATCTATGAAATAGGTTAGATAAAATGGAGAATACACTGCAAAAGAAGATTATGGAAGCACCCCATGCAGAAAGCTAAGGTATTGTGAATATGAAGGCAAGGTGTAGAGCAGTGGTTCTCAAACATTTTTTTTCCACTCATGTGCCACCTTAAGAAATCCCCAGAGCATCCATGGTATATAGACCTCCCCAGAAGATGTTTCTACATTAATGAGAAACTGGTCATTTGTTTAGAACTGAAAAATTTATAAATATCTATTCAGTCCATTTTATTGGTTCCTTTATTTTATTTTTAAGTTAAGAGATGAAGCAGTTAATATAAATATTGAAATGTATTGATTGCTTTTAGCCTGTGGAACTTTTAAGATTCGTATCATGTGGTCAACTGTTCTTAATACTGAAATAATAGGTGTAAAAAGTTCCAAGGGCAGCTTAGGAAGAAGAAATTTGAATAGCCTGGGACTGTGTTCATTGGCATTAAGAAGTATGAGAGGGATCTTACAGGAACACATTAAATGATGAAAGGAATTGGTAAAATAGAAGCAGGAAGGTTCTTTCTTCCACTGCCAGATGAGACGAGAAATTGAGGATAGCCTCAATATTCAGAGGAGTAGATTTAAGACAGAAATGAGGAGGAACTGCCTCTCCAAGAGAATAATGAATCTGTACAATTCTCTGGCCATTAAACTAGCAAAGGTTTCCTTATTAAACCTATTTAAAGCACAATTAGATTTTTGAATAATCGGGTAATTAAGGTTTACAGGTAAGTGAGGTTGAACCAGATCAGCCAAGGTCTTATTGAATGGTGGAACAGACCTGATGGGCCAGATGACCTACTCCTGCTTCTATTTCTTATCTTCCTTTATTATGTTCATATGAGGAGCTGTTGAATAAACAGTGCGGACTTTGTCTGAGCTCCTTGAATCATAATCATTTTAGTCTGCGTACTCTGCAATTAAGTTTGCTGCAGCGATAACCCCACTGGGTACCTTTTGTTTTACAAGCACGATGATATAAACTGCATTTTAAGTGCAACAAATCCATTCATCAAACCTCAAAATTGTAACATTATCCTTGGAATTTGTGACTTTCTGTAATTATTTCAAATGCATGTAAAATTTAAGAAAGTGCACACTGAGATACTCAATTAAAACTCACATTTCTGGGAACAATTATGCACATGATGTTACACAGGAGTCCTGAAGCAGCAAAGGCCAGCTTAATGTGTGTTTCTTTTAAGCAGATCTCATTTTAAAAAAAAACTCAAAGAGATATACCTTGGCATAATTTTTATTTTATATTTATGCTAATCTTCAGCTTGTAGTCAGATTGACTTAAATATAATTAATATTTTATTTTTACGATTGTTTGTTTCAAATCGAAAGGTGGAAATATTTGAGGCATGATTTTGTCATGCCAAAATATCAAAGCCTTCATAATGCTGATTGGAAATCATTTATTTACTTTTATAAATCATGGTAAAAATGAATAAACATACTCACATACCTTGTATATTAAAATCGTCTTGATTTTGTTTGACCTCAAATTCATTTAATATTCTCAATGTAGCAAGAGAATTCTAAATCCCTTGACGATTCTATGTCCCATTCTATGTGCCCTGAGAATAGCACATTACTAATTACTGTTGGCTTAAATCTTGCATGAAAAAAGTATGGAATGAAAAGGTTTCAGAAGTCAAACTTTCTGTGACAGAAAATTTGAAAAAGTTAAGTTCTTAGAGCATAGTTAAGTCTGATTTAGTCTTGTTGAGTGGTTTAATTTAATGATGAGCCTCATTTGACTTATTGGCTAATTTAGTTGAGTATAAAGCTGGAGCACGGGAATTAAATATGGAAACAATTGTTAGGTACGTCTATGCATTCATTCATAAGTATCTCTTATTTGTAAATATGTGCATTTGTAAATAGATTATAATGATAATTTTGTTAACTCAATTTTCAAAGTTATTTCAAAGCTAGTTCAAACTCTTGAGTTACCAGAATCTTGCTCTAGTGCTTTAATTACTGTAATCCCAAAAAATGAAAAGATAGAGTTCCATTTAAAGTGTTTTCGTATAGACGTATTTCTTTATTGAATGTAGATTATAAAATTATACCAAAAGTGTTAGCAAACCGACTTGCCAAGTATTCACCTAAATTGATACATGTTGATCAAACAGGTTTTATTAAAAATAGAAATGCATCAGATAATATTCTTTGATTGATTAGTTTGGTCAATGCATATATACAGCAGCCCAATGATGCAAAAAAAGCCTTTGATAGGTCGAATGGGATTTTTTTATTTAAGGTATTGGAGAAATTTAGAAACATAGAAACATAGAATATAGGAGCAGGAGTAGGTCATTCAACCCTTCGAGCCTGCTCCGCCATTCAACGAGATCATGGCTGATCTTAAAGTTCAGTATCCCGTCTTCTCTCCGTAACCTTTAATACCCTTATACTGAAGAAATGGATCTAATTCCCTCTTAATTAGATTTCATGAACCTGCCTCTACTGCCCTCTGTGGCAATGAATTCCTCTGGGTCAAGAAATTCCTCCTCATCTTGGTCCTAAATGGTTTGCCTATTATCCTCAAACCATGGCCCCAGGTTCTGGATTTTCCCATCATTGGAAACATCCCATCTGCATCCATTCTGTCCAGTCCTGCCAGAATTTTATAGGTCTCTATGAGATCCCCTCTCAATCTTCTAAATTCCAGCGAGTACAATCCCAATTTGCGCAATTTTTCCTCATAAGTCATTCCTGCCATTCCAGGTAACAGCCTGGTGAATCGCCTCTGCACTCCCTCCATTGCAAGAACATCCTTCCTTAGATAAGGTGACCAAAACTGCACTCAATACTCCAGGTGTGGTCTCACCAAGGCCCTGTACAGCTGCAGTAAGGTATCCTTGTTCCTATACTCAAACCCTCTTGATATGAAGGCCAACATACCATTTGCCTTTTTAACCGCCTGCTGTACCTTCATGCTCACCTTCAGAGACTGGTGTACAAGTACCCTTAGGTCTCTCTGCACTTCCCCATCTCTTAATCTATTGCCATTCAAATAGTAATCTGCCCTCCGGTTTGTATTACCAAAGTGGATAACCTCACATTTATCCACATTGTAGTGCATTTGCCATGTATCTGCCCAGTCCCTCAATTTATCCAAATCACACTGGAGCTTCCTGACCCCCTCTTCTGTGCACACAACCCCTCCTAGCTTAGTGTCATCTGCAAATTTGGAGATATTACATCCAATCCCCTCATCCAGATCATTAATGTAAATTGTGAACAGCTGGGGTCCCAGTACAGATCCCTGTGGCACCCCACTGGTCACCACTTGCCACTCAGAAAACAAGCCATTTATCCCAACTCTCTGTCTTCTACCTGCCAGCCAGTTCTCAATCCACATCAATACTTTGCCCCCAATCCCATGAGCCTTGATTTTGGAAGCCAGTCGTTTATGCGGGACCTTATCGGAGGCCTTTTGGAAGTCCAGGTATACCACATCCACTGGCTCTCCCCTATCTATTTTACCTGTCTCCATCTCAAAGAATTCCAATAGATTTGTCAAGCATGATTTACCTTTTGTAAATCCATGTTGACTCTGTCCGATCCCTTCTCTGCTAGTCATATCCTCCGCTATTACATCCTTAATAATGGATTCCATCATTTTGCCCACTACTGATGTAAGGCTCACCGGCCTATAATAACCTGCTTTTTCTCTACCCCCTTTTTTAAATAGTGGGGTAACATTAGCTACCCTCCAATCCATGGGTACTGATTCTGAGTCTATCGAGTTCTGGAAAATAATTCTTAAAGCATCTGCTATCTGAATGGCCACTTCCTTAAGTACCCTAGGATGTAGATTATCAGGCCCTTGGGATTTATCTGCCTTCAGTCCTATCAATTTCCCCAAGACCATGTCCTTAGAGATACTGATTTCTTTCAGTTCCTCCCTTGCATTAGTCTCTATGTTTCCCAACATCCTTGGGAGGTTATTTGTATCCTCTCTTGTAAAAACAGAACTAAAGTAAGAATTTAATTGGTCTGCCATTTCCTTATTCCCCATTATATATTCCCCTGATTCCAAATGCAAAGGACCTACTCTGGATTTCACCAATCTTTTCCTCTTGACATATTTATAAAAGCTTTTGCAGTCGGTTTTTATATTTGTCGCAAGCTTACTTTCGTAATTTATTTTTGCTCTCTTGATTAATTCCTTTGTCCTCCTTTGGTGCATCTTGAACTGCTCCCAGTCTTCGGTAAATTTGGCCCTTTTTTTATTGGTTGGGTTAAAGCTTTATATACGAATCCAAGATTGCTAGGTTGGTGACAAATGGTCAAGTCTCATCAACGTTTAAATTGATGCGTTCAACTCGACAAGGTTGTTCATTGTCACCAGCCCTGGTTGCATTGGCTATTGAACCGTTAGCTCAAACAATAAGACAGAATGAACAGATAAGAGAGATGAGAGTTAGGGATGAAGAGTACAAGATTAATTTATTTGCAGATGATGTTTTGATATATTTAACAAATCCAGAACAATCATTGCCACACTTGCAGAAATGTTTATTACAATATGGAATATTATCTGGATATAAAGTTAATTGGGACAAGATTGAAATTTTGCCAGTCGGAGAAGGAGACTATTCAGAGTATAAAAACATTATAAAATTGAAATTGTCTGATAAAATTAAATATTTAGGAATAATTGTAAATACTGAGTATCAATCTTTATATAAGTTAAATTATGTTCCTTTATTAAAAAAGGATTAAAACAGATTTAATTAAGTGGAAAGATCTTCCATTAACTTTAATTGGTCAAGTTAATTGTATTAAGATGAATATTTTCCCCCATATTCAATATTTATTCAATCAAATCCATGTTCTCCCTCAAAGGGATTTTTTTTCAGGATTTAAATAAAGCCATGAGAGAATTTTTAAGGAAAGGTAAATTACCATGGGTAGCACTATATAAACTTACTTGGAAGTATGCATTAGGTGGGCTTCAATTACCCCATTTTCAAAATTATTATGAAAAAGCCCAGTTGAAATGTATTAGTAGACTGATGGATTTTGACCAACCCCCGAGTTGGGCTAAAGTTGAGATGGCTTATGTTTCTGAAGTTGAGGTGCATCAATTTATATTTTGATGGAATATAAATTGGTTGAGGGAATATAATATGCCGATATTAAAACATCTATTAAAAGTATGGACAAAAAACAAAGATTTTAGGATCAAAAGGTAAAATGTCAATTTTAACTCCATTATATAACAATTAGCTTATTCCTTTTTAATATTAATAATCTTTTAAAGAGTTGGGATTCTAAAGGTATAAAGACATTACAGGAGAAGGACAGTTTCTTTCTTTTAATCAATTGAAAGAGCGTTTTAATATTGCTGAAAATTCTTTGTTTGTTTATTATCAATTTCGAGCTTTGGTTCAAGATTTATTTGGTAGAGAAATAATTTTACCTGTATTGATGGAATTTGAGTCTTTGATTTCTTCTATGCCAGTGGTTCCCAACCTTTTACTTTCCACTCACATACCACTTTATGTATTCCCTATGCCATAAGTGTTCTGTGATTAGTAAATGATTGCTTAAGGTGGGATGTGAGTAGGAAGGGAAGGTTGAGAATCACTGCTCTAGACCCAATTATTTCTAAAATATTTTGCTTGAGAAAAATTGTCTTTGGCCCATTTCCTTTGGAGTTATGAACTGTGAACATAATGAATCAATATGGAACGATTAAAACAGTGGTTTTCAAACTTTTTCTTTCCACCCACATACCACCTTAAGCAATCCCTTATTAATCACACAACACTTATGGCATAGGGAATACTTAAAGTGATATGTGAGTGAAACGTAAAAGGTTGGGAACCACTGTCTATACCAAAAAGAGGTTATATTTCTGTGATGTATCAAGTATTACAAGACAATATGGAATGGGAGAAGTCTAAGCTTAAATGGGAAAATTATCTAGCTTTTGTTTTTCCTGAAGAATATTGGGCAGATATGTGTCATGAGAGTGTTACTAAATTGATGAATGTGTGGTATGGAATGGTTAATTATAACTTTTTACATCAGTTGTATTTAACCCCAGAGAAATTGAAAAAATATGGTTTTAGTAATTTGGACTCTTGTTTTAGATATGGTGTATGTACTGGTACATTTTTACACGCTGTTTGGTCTTGTGTTCATGTATAACCATTTTGGGAAGAAATTAGGTTAACTTTGGAAAAATTATATAACAGTGTTACCATTACATCTGTGAGAGATAATGGAATATGGGAAGTCAATCAAGTTCTAAATAGGAATGAATTATGATGGGTTGAATAAGGGTGGAGTAAGAATGGAATGTGAAGAAGGGTTAAGCAAGTATAATAGAATAGGGGTCTTATAGCAAGTAGATAGATTTAGCAAGTCCTGGAGGTTGAGATTAATGAATAAGAACAAAGACATGACACTTCCTGGTAAACAAGTTTACAGAAAGGCACAGAAACTGCACGTAGGCAGAATTACCTAATGCCAAACCAATCCAGGAGGCAGAAGAATGTTAAGGGGGGAGGTACCTATGTACTGAAATAGAATGTATAAAAAGTTGGGTAAGCCCCAGTACGTGTGTGTATTCCCACGGTAAGGGGAAGCACCCAACTTTGCACTGTTGTAAAATAAATGTTCTTTGTTCTCAATTTTTGTCTCGAGTGAAATCTGTGAAGGCACCTCTGCTTCTCACAACTCCATCTATTTTTTTTAATGGGTTATATGATTTCTTTAAAGGGATTAGGGTTGGATAAATTTCAAATTGCATTTGTATATTTAGCATTGTCTGTAGCTCAAAAATGTGTAGCAAGTACATGGAAAGATAATATAGTGATATATATAATGTGATGGCATTAATGAATTGAAAGCTTGTATTGTTATGGAAAAAATTACATATAATCTGCATGATAATTATTCTTTTTTTTGTTAATAAGTGGTTACCATATTTGGAATATATACATTTAGGTGTATTTTGATTTATTATATATGCTTAGTTTCTGTTTATATATTTTTGGCTCTCCTTAAGAGAGCTGGCTGATGGGATTTATTTATTTTTTCTTTTTCTTTTTATAAAATTTTTATAAATAAAATTGTCTTTATGGAATGCATTCTGTATTATTACTAATGATCTTTCAAATAAATAAAGATTTTTTAAAAAAGCTAGATCAAACTGAAGTTTTGGGAACATAACTGTAATGGAAGATTTAAACTGTGTATTTTATTTTTGCAGCCTTTGCTTCTGCAAGCTTGAGAACCAGCAGACATAATCTAATTTACACCATGGGGCCCAGGATGCAGTTGAATCAGAAGACATTATCTAATTTACACTATGGGGCCCAGGGATGCAAATGAATCAGTAGACATTATCCAACTTCCACCATGAGGCCCAGAGATGCAGTTGTCTTTTGTTGGTCGCAGACTTTAAAGGAGTCCTTGAAGATAATTAAATTTATTTGTTCAGAGATAAGATCTGAAGTAAACAACTTTTGGGTAATATAAGCCATGGTCCCACTGCTGTAATTTGAGACTCTCCAAGAGGTGGCAACATCTCTCAGCAAGAAGAAGAACTTCAAGAGTCCAGCTAACGTCCCGGTCGAGGGAGGTAGAGAAGCTGCTACCAGCACCCCGACAACCTACTACAAGTGTGCAGTCGTTGCCTCGCTTCGGCAGTTGGGACCAGTCCAGGCGTTGATAAGTATAATTGGGAAGGGCTTGCATATTGTAGTGTGAATTGAGCTTTAGATTTGTTAATAAAGACTTGTATAAACTGAACTGCTCTCGGTGTGTGTGTGTGTGTGTGTCTATTTTCTTTCGGTAGCTCAAACACTGTGACCAATCTAAAATGAACAAAATGAGAGGTATAAGTTTACCCAAGACAATGACCCAGTTCTCATCGAGGGCTCAATAGTGGAGAGGGTCAAGAACTTCAAATTTCTGGGTGTCAAAATCTCCAAGAATCTGTCCTGGAGCCTCCACATTGATGCAATCATAAAGAATGCTCCCCAACAGCTATATTTTGTGAGGTGTCTGAGGAGATTCGGTATATTACTGAAGACTCTCGTAAATTTCTACAGCTGTACCATGGAAACGATTCTGGTTGGCGGCATCACAGCCTCGTATGGAGGTACTAACTCTCAGGACAAGAATAAACTCCAAAAGGTTAACTCGGCCTGCGACACCATTGGCATCAAACCTTACTCCATCGAGGACATCTACATGAGGCGATGTCTTAAAAAAACAGCCTCTATCCTCAAAGACCCCACCAACCACCCTCTTCACTCTGCTACCATTGGGAAAAAGGTGCAGGAGCCTAAAGACAAGCACTCAGCGACACAAGGGCAGTTTCTTCCCCGCTGCAATCAGATACCTGAATAATCAATTAACCATAGACACTGCCTTACTTTTCGTGAACCATTATTTTTACTTTTTATATTGTAAGGTTGTAAGATGGTTATGACATAATGCTTCCACTATTAATTACTGCTGCAAAACATCAAATTTCATAACTTGTTCGTGACAATAAATTTTGATTCCGATTCTGATACTGAAATGGATAATTTATGAAAATAGATAACTCTGTATCTATGCAGAATGTGTGTTGGTCAACAGTCAGGTCTGTTGAAAGTAGGGACAAGAATTAATGTTACTTCCACATATCTATGAAACATTATTCAAGAAATTCATGTAAAAATTAGATAACTTTGGCAGTGTGCTCAGCATCTTTCATTCAGTAAAATTGCCCATTTTCATACCGAAGGGGAAAAAATTAATAGGAAATACAAATAATTATGAAAGAAACATTTCTCATCTTGGAATATTTTTATGTAATTGTCCAGTTACAGAATTACAGTTCATAACAGAAAATCATGGGTTAGAGAGAATAATCTAAGGATGTAATTATTTGAGGTGGTTTCCTGTCATAGACACATTGTTTGAAAAAAAAAAATCACCTTCTTCATACTTCCCTGCATGAATTTTATATTATTGCCATTAATTAGTCATAGATATACATATAAATCAGAAACAAAGAATATAATCTTTAAATATTATTGGGCATTGATTGGGAGAAAGAATAGAAACTTGATTATCATGGTCTTCGCATCAATTCCTGATGTATTAATAATGATGACATTCAGAATGGTAACAACAACATTAACTATTGGACTGATAGCACTGGACATCAAAGAGTTTGCTTCTTAAACACTTTTGGGTGTATTCTCTGGATTTTAGTCAGCTGATCATGAAAATTGCATTAACATTTCCCTATCACTGATTTTTAGACATACCCTATTTTCGTAAAAACACATTGTTTAATATATTAATACTATATTTTAATTAATATATTTAAAATTATATTATATAATATAGAAAATAATAATAATTAATTAATTGAAAGGAAGTTTTTTAGGTTACTGTGCATCAAGAGGCATGTCAAGCACAACCCTCCAAGAATGTCTTGCGTAGAGAAAGGCTTTCAAGTATAACCTCATTGTAACTCTGCTAAATGATTTGTTCAAAATGGGCTATGAAGAGACTTCAGGTCTTCCTTTAAGATTCTGAACTTGCAATTTCCTGTCATATTTTAAACCTATTTCAAGCATACAAAACCATGAGTGCAACAGGTCATTGAGAATTCATTTTCTGCATTCGTCCTTGGACTCCTTCCCTGCTGATCTCAGTGTAGTCAGGTGCGAACACGGTGAAAGGTTTCGCCAGGACATTGCGACCATGGAAAAACGGCATTAGGGCAACTGGAATCCATTAATGCTGCCCAACTATTATTGGACACTGACACAGGAGGTATCAGATGCTGAGTACAAATGAATATCAGTGGCAAAACATTTTTAGGTCAGGTGAACTAACACCATGTGTCAGTGTTATTATGGAATTAAACATGCTAAAGGAAATAAAAGTTAATTTAATGTTTCTCCAACCTCCTATGTGGAACAGCAAATCCGAAGTTATCTTTGTGTTCAGTTTGAAGTTGTTTGTCATAATCCCTATTTTCTTTTCAGGAATCAAATCTTATGGAAAAAATAGTGTTGTCCAGTGGAATTAGCCCATATTTTACCAGTAGACTGATCCAATGTGGTTAAACTATTTAACTGCCTGTATCCTCTAACTTCACTGAGCAATAAGTAATAATAATTGTATGAATTTAGATCTATTTAATATTTCCTGTAAATATCTGTTTTCCTACCTAATCATATCTTTTAATTAAATGGGTCATTGTGATGGTATTCTTGAAGGCTTCCAATTTCCAAATAGGAATTTTTGTGAAATAAATATATTGTATGAAGTCTAATGATTGCAAGCACCACAGGAATTTATTATCTCCCAGTAGAAACATAGAGTAGGATAATAAGTAAACATGGGAGTACTCCCATAAGTTATTTTCATTTTGGTAAAGCTATTTCCACAGCCAAATCAAAGAACAAAATGCAACCACTGAACTGTAGATAGCTTAATAGAATTAATTGTAACCAGTGATTTACTAATCTTTGACAGTATCATCTTAATGCATTACCACCATTTATCTCAATAGGAGTCAGATTTTCCCTTCAATGTGGAATGACTTTGCTATATATCAAAAACAACTACAGAAAGGTCTACCTTTCTCATGGCACAAAATTCCAAAATGCAACCTTTTTTTATTTTGCTTGACATCTTCCCTGCTGTACTCCATTAAATGTGCTAAAACATCACAGCTAGTTTCTGATAAAATGTACCATTCCGCTCTGAGGATATTATCTGTACTAAATCAGAAAACATATAATCTTGAATTTTGGATATTTTATGGCTTACCTGTTGATTTCATATATTAATGACTGATATTTTTGAATATAAATCTTTAAGGTATCCACAAGTATGTTGCATCAATTGTTTGAAAAAGAAAGCAATATATTGTGATTCCATTAACATGCTTTCATTTTACAACTCTGTATCTCAACTGACATACTGAGAACTCTTTAGTCTGAATTTTAACAATCTATAGACTTACAGAAATAGTTTTTCAATCAATAATTATTGACATTAACATTTACCTTATTAAAATATTCTAGAACAATTAGTACCTGGAACAAAAACCCAGTAAGGGACACATCAGTAATGTAGTAAAGGCCTCAAAGTGTCAACACAACTCTTAAATTTTGCTTTATCTAAAAATAAAATATAAGAAACATATGAAATGCAATGAGTTCCTTTTAAAAAATCTTAGCTGCGTAGCAACTAATGAGTGGAAATGTAATTCTATATGTGATGTTTGTATTTAAAAGGAAAACAAAATTATTGCCATGATGATAAATGCCATGGGCTTCAGATTATATTATTGACCATCTATAAATTATTGCTATCCCTTAGAGAACAGTTTGGCTTGGATCATTTTCACTAAAGCAATAAACAGTATCAATCTTTGTTAAAGTCAATATCTGTACACTTTGAGCACAACAGCAGAAAATTGAAATGGCAATACTTTTTTTTCATAGAAGAAGAATTTTCATTTAAATATTACACCTCCTTCAGATTTGAAGAAGAAAGTTCCATGTTATGTAGTACATTTTAGTAAGTCCCTATACTGTAAATTTAGATTTTGGAAAAAAAAAATCATTTTTTTAATAATAAAAATATGGTTGAATTTTCATTCCTAGTCTGTTGAGAGTTTATGGTACAAATGTTTTGTTGGGATTTGCTATTGCAAATTATACCACATATTTCAGGTGCTATTTCAAGAGCCAAAAATGGAATTCAGATCCATTTTTCAGGCTATGTAGTACTTGTACAGAAAGTTAGACTTTTAAACTGGGCCAATATTGTTTTGCCAAGAAGGACTCACAGAAATATTTCAGTGAAATAATGGAAAAAAAAAACCTGAATTCTTTTGTTTGGTATCTTTTGGCTTTCTGGAATGTATAAGAGAATATATAAACACAATTAACATCCAATATATCAGAAACATTCCCTCATTAATTATTTCCATATTGATGGCATTATATTTCATTTTTGAAATTATATTTCATTTTGTTATTAGGGATCATCTGAAAAAAATACTTCCTTTAATTAATGTTGGAGGTTTTTAGTTGGAACATGAACTAATCAAGCAGAAACTTCAAGACCTTCACAGACAAAGTAATAAGAATAAGATAGAACCAGTTCTAAATGTATCAGTGGCTTGAAATTGATCATCAGTTGACAGTAATAAACACACTATATAATAGAGGTGCTGTGTTGATTTCAACCTCCAAAACTCATTCCATTTAAGATAATGCAATTGAACTTTGGAGAGTGTGCACCACTCTTCCCCAACAATATTGCACATATTGTACATCTAATTAGGATTGAATTTCAAGGAAAAGTGTCACAGGATGCGAAGGGAATGTCAATCATTTCACAAAAGTTCAAGTTAAGTTAAAATTAATGATGAAATTTTGCTACAAAATATCAGTTGGGCAGTTATATCATACTTAATTGAAATGGCACAATATAAAATAAGAAATGAGAAGAAAATTAACATTATACTACATATCGACTGAATCCATTATGTAATCCTTATAATTAAGTAAGAGAACCAAATAATTCCAAGTTTTATGTTGACATATAATCAGTTTGAAATTGTTGCCCTGGAGGTATATGGAATTAACAGCACAGATATGGCATTTCAAGATCATTTTCTTCTTCAACATTTTGCTTGGATTTCAATGAATAGATGGCCCAAAATTAAATTGATGAATGAGGTAAATTTCTGTTTATATTTGTGCACAGGTTTTCATGCTAACCTTTTCTGGCTCCCTGGCTTACATTATAGTTGATTTATTTTATCACTGAATTGTTGCCATTCTTAAAGTTGAGAATCTTAAAAGGAGACCTGAGGTCTCAATTCTGAAGTAATGGTGCTCCAAGCATTTGGCTGAGTTTCAAAGATCTTATACATAAAAGCCTTTATCTATGTAAGACATTCTTGGTAGTTCTGGTTGACATGATTCTTGATATGCAGTAAACTTAAAATTGCCTTCTAATTAATTAATACAGTATATTTATTTATTATTTTATTATTATATAATTGTATTATATATTATAATTTGTATTGCTATATTATTGCATATATTAATTAATATACAGTATTAATATATTAATTTTTTTTTAACTTCAACCACAGTGTCTGAAGATTTTGGGGTTTTATTTCTTCCTACCTAAAAGTAGGGGACTGCTTGCAAATGGTGGCTGCAGAGTAATTTATATTAGTGTGAGATTACACTATTTTTAAAATTAGGATGAGTAATTGGGAAGTAAATGTAATTATAAAATACAAATATAAAAGCTGCTGTGTGCAGGATGGAAGGAGTATTCAATGATTTTGCGCAACCTCTTCATACAATGATTCCAGTAAATCACATTAATGAGGGATCAGGAACTCCCTTGATCCTCTCTGACACTCTTATGGTCCGGTGAATTAACTTCCAATCCATTTCTCTGCAGCAACCATACCACACTGTGGTGCAGCCTGCTAGGAAGCTCTCAATAGAGCTTCTGTAGTACATGGACTTGATAATGACAGGTAACCTCAAGTGCTTCAGACTTCTCAGGATGTGCAGTCAAGATTGGGCCTTCCTGACAAGTGAGGAGATGTTGATTGTCCACAATAAGTCACTAGTTAAATGAACTCCAAGGAACTTGGTGCTCTCCACTCTCTCTACTACAGAGTTCATGAGGACCACGGATAAAGTGAATGCTCATAGTTTTTTTTTCCTCAGAATAAATTATTCTAGAAATAAGGTGACAAGGGAGAGATTTAAGAAGGATCTGAGGAACAATTCTTTTTCTCTCAGAGGCTGAATGAAATGCCGGAGGCAGCTATAAAAGCAATTACAACTGAGACGTTCAAAAAGCATTTGGTCGGTTTGGAAGGACATGGGTGAAATACAGGCAAATGGGAGCAGTCCAGAGTGCCAAAGTGGTCAGCGTGGATAAATGGGACTGAAGGGTCTGTTCAATGCTCTGCGGCTCTGACTATAATACATCAAATGTATGTCAACCCATCACCAGAAGTAATCAGAATTGCTCAAACTATTGACCAATTAAATAGAAAATGTCCTGAATACTGTCAAATGACATCCACCAAAGCTAATAAAGGATGTGAGAGAAGGATTTAGCATCATCAGTGAACATAGAGTCTTTAGCAGCTCGTACAAGTTGGTGCCAAAGAAGGAGAATCTCAGCCATGCTGGCATCTGAGCAGAATACACTTTGCAGCATTGAATGGCATCAGTTCTATACTCAAATATCATTTCCAGCATTAAACCTATACTGAAAGACAGGAGAGATCCTTGGAGCTAAAATGCTCTGAAGCAGCATGAGCTGGAGCTAATAGGAGAGATAAGAGAAAAATGCAGGCCTCACAGAAAATTTACTGGATAGAACTTAGATATTTGGAGCCTTATCTGCAAAGAGAACAGTTTTATTTGTTTCATGAGCACATGCATCAAAATTATTGAATATCATGAAGGATTTAGATTGAGGCAGGTTCAATGAGTTGAGATACCTTTAGAACTTAAAATAGATGAATGTCCCACTTTGTTTTTCACTCTGAGCATTCTAAATTGTTCAAATCTTCAATGCCAAAATGTTGAAGGACATAAAAAGTCCTTGCACTTATTAACATTTCTATACAGAGGCTGCGGCTAGAAGGTGATTCTCGACCATGTCATCTGTCATTGACAGAGGGTCTCAAGTAGCTTTGCAGCCTATAACTTTTATGTCAATGGCCGTGTAGCTGTTTGGACAGGTTTGTTCGCTGAAATGGTCACCTTATTAAACTTGTTTCATTACTTTCTCCCAACTTAAAATTATTTTCCTTCCATTTTAAAGGCTAAGGATGATCTGATACGGACTCTAAATTAGAGAATCTATTATTTCTATCTTAATAAGGGCCAATTAACTTGAATAGCATCTGGTATGGAAGGATACAATACTGTAACTGGGAATAAATTAATAAATGCTTCAACATGTTTTCTACCACCTTCCGCAGGGACCGCTCCCTCCATGACTCCCTTGTCCACTCCTCCCTCCTCACCAACCATCCCCACTTGCAGCTACACCTTCTCCCTCACCAACATTCGGGGCCCAAAACAGTCCTTCCAGATGAAGCAACATTTTACTTGTGAATCTGCAAGGGTCATCTTCTGCATCCAGTGCTCCCATTGTGGCCTTCTCTACACGGAGAGACTAGACGCAGATTGGGAGATCGCTTTGCTGAGCACCTCGGCTCCGTCCTCTGCAATACCATGGATTTCCCAATACCCACCCATTTCAATTCTCTGTCCCCTTCCCTTGTTAACATGTTTGCCCATGGTCTTATGCTCTGGCAGACTGAGACCACCTGCAAATTGGAGAAGCAATATCTCATCTTCTGTCCAGGCACCCTCCAACTGGATGGCATTAATATTGACTTCTCTGGCTTTCATTAAAACCCCCTACTCCCCTTCTTCCCCTGTTGCCTTTCCCTACATCTGACTCTCCATCCCATCTCCTTTCACACAAACATGTAAATTCCTACCTCAACCCTTATCATATCCAATTAACACCTTTTGTTGGTCGGATTCCTCCCCCAGCCAGCAATGACTGAATTTTGAGACTTTCTAGGTGTTTCTATCGAGGGCCTCCACTTTGAGGCCGGCTCCATCTGTGGAGAAAAATTTTAACTTACATTTTATAGAGAAGTCCTAAAAGGCTGCTCCAGCATTGTTTTTCTATGGAGTGGTACCTCAGTGCGTCCTCCAGAGCTACTGAGGGCAAGCAACTGTTGCCATGGTGCCACCCATCATAAATTCACAGTGAGAAATGGCCCTTCTTCATTACCCATGATCCCCCACACATCTGGAACCATTCTGGGAAATGCAGAGTGGGTCTAGATGCATGAGGGATTATGGGTAAAGAAGTCAGCCATTAATCTGTCTATGTCAACGGTGACAATGCACTCAAAAGTGTCTAACAAAAAAGCTTCCCTTCTATAAATGGCTTTACATCAGTGAAAATAGTCATAATTGTCCGTGGTAGGTCAGGATCATGAAGCCGTCCTAAGAGTTGCTACAAGTGGACGGTGGTGGTGGGCCGCCCGCAGCGGGGTTTCAGACAACTTCTGCTGATCTGCTGCAGAATGATTATTGCGGTCTTTGTGATCCTGACCCTCCAGGGCCGAGAAATTGAGAAGGATGTGGGAGCGGGGCCCTGAAGGTGCGGCAGCTGACGGCCGTGGCGGTCACAACAATAATGACTATTCCGCGGTCCTCTAAACAATATCTAACATGCTGGCATTATAGGTTCAGCTACAAGATGTTAGGAAGACAATGACTTGGGAATGAAATGCATCGGTTTGCCTGGGAAATTTTGCACTCCCGCACTCCGCATTCGCACTCAGGGTTCTCCTTGACGTGAACTATTTAATACAGATTCACTAAAGAGTTCACTAAGCAGATTCACTAAACAGTCCTGGGTCATGATGTCATTTGCCCACCTGCAGTGGCTAGACATTTAGGGAGCAAGATGGCATGCTGCACTCCACCTCTGACACAAGCCTACAGAAGGATCAGAGTCGGCGCCTTGGAGCCACTCGCCGAGCATTTACGAAGATAGGGTCAATGACGTGAGGGCAGAGAATCTCCGCCTCTGCAGTTGCATTTTTTTTACTATCTGAGATTTACTGATTCTGGCTTATTCCTTGAAGAAGGGCTCAGGCCCAAAATGTCGACAATATGTCATTTTCTCCACAGCCTTTCCAGGCCGACCTTCCTCCACCGCTATCTGGTGCCGCTTGGATTCCAGCTCTGGTTCCAAGCCTGAAAGTTAAGATTGCCTGCATTGACTCCTGCTCTCTTTGCTTCCCCTGCTGTATCCTGCAGACTACCCTCAGCTTGATGCGCAGGTACCAGCGGACCCGCACTCTCTCGCGATATATCTTTGTCAAAAAGATCCTAGTTGCTGAATAAACCGAGTTCCTCCAGCATTTTGGTGTTTTTACTACAATCACAGAGTCTGTAGCCTATCATGTTTCTCTTGGCAATATATCGTTGTCTCCTCTGGACAGACCAGCTGAGCTCCTCCAGCACTTTGGTATGTTTTTTTACTATAATCACAGCCTCTGCAGACTTTCATGTTTCACTCAACATTTTGCCTGCTTACTATAAGATACTCACTATTTTTCCCTTAACAATTGGGCTTATGCCATGATATAATGTCTCAGAACTAATCAAACAATAAAAATAAAATGAAAGGGAAATAGTTAAGCAATGAAAGAAGGAATCAAAATAATAATAAAGAACCCAAAGATAAAATAATGGTAAATTTTGTGAGAGAAAATGATTTGAATATAGAAAAATATCTGCCCAAAAGTAACAGAGAAAGATAATGTTTTAAAACAAGTGACTGGAAATATTGTTTAAGAGCGGTGAGTGCTGACAATTTTAGCAGACCGGGCCTGAAATATTTCCTGATTCTCTTCTCACATTTACTGCTCAACCTGCTGATTTTTCCCAGTATTTTCTCTTTTTGTTTTGAATATCCATCATCTGCCATTTTATTTCAATAGTTGTTGTAGATTGAGGGTATTAGAAATATTCTTCTATTATCTAATTATGAAGATAACAAAATTACAAACTAAACATTCTTGCTGTGTAATATTGACAGAGAAAGTTCAACAGCCTTTACTGTTTAATTTTAACAATTCTAAAATGTTTGCCTATTATTTCTTAAAATAAATAAAGCAGTCAGTCAGATAGTATTCTGTTTACATAATTCAAAAGTGCCAACTTTGCATAAGCACAGAATAACATAGCACTTAAAATTATTCCAGACTGGAAACAATGTAAGGTCTGCTCTACCTGATTATTTCTATTTCATGTTTTTACAAATGAAGTGCTTGGCAAATTGGAGACCCTCTGCAATATAAACATTCATGGTAAATTCACTTTTCTTGGCTACATTGTGATGTGAATTTTGGCTGAGTGACCAAAAACAACAAAGAGTATCTTGAGGGCTGGCTGTAGTATTTCAATAATCTGTTACAGGTTGTTAATATTGCATGCAATAAAAAATTACAATAAATCACTGTAAATGGGTAAATGCAGAACTGTCCTTGTGTGTCACTCATTGTTTCCTTTTTGTGTATGGATTTTTGCTGAAGATTTAGTTCTCTTTTTCATCCATCAACAGCACTGAGCACACATTCATGTCAGGTTTTTGAGGCTCTCTCTCAGGGTTTGAGAATATAGCTTCCAGCTAAATAACAATGTGCAGTTTCCATTGCATCAGGAATTTATACATACATAATATTTCCTACTATTTGGTATCTCAGAGCAGAAATTGATAAATTAGAGGATGTCTGTCACCTGCCGACAGACCTGCATTTCAATATCAGCTTCACTTGCACAAAACCAGAGTAATTTGTCGGCTGGAAATTCGCCTTGCTCAGCTCAGACAAAGAACAACATCAAATAACCAATTGAGTTGATATCTACTAATTTGTTGGGCTTGTGCACCACTTATTAAGTACAAGAATTTCAGAGCACTTTTGATGTAATCAAACACTTCCTTCAAACAATTGCAATGCATACAGTTTTGATTCACAGTTCATTTAAAAAAGGATCCAGAGATTTCCCATAGCACAGCTCATAACATATTCAGAGATAGCAAAGAACAATGAATCCCTTCTAGAGCAGAACAGTTCCCCTGTTGGTACTAAAAGTGTGACACAGGAAACAATTAAAGTAGCTAGGAATTGTGCATCACAAACAAAATAAATTTTTGATATATATAGATAGATGGTTGATGATAACTTCTGTTCACCTCTTAATGTTGAGGCATGATTCTTGTTTGTTCTTTACCCTTCATAGGTAATGCCCTTCAACCAGTTGAAGAGGTGCAGATCTGTGATTCCTTCGGGTACTTGGGCCTGCTTTCTCTTTTTCTTCCAGGTGATAGAGAAGGTTGCTGTCAAGAAGCTGTGGCAAGGAGCTAGAAAGTGCATTTTGTAGATGATGCATGTACAGTCACGTGTCCAGTCGAATGGCATCAACTGCAAATTCCTCTCCAAATCAAACACGACTCCGAATTGGAAATAAATCAGTCTTGCTGTCTCATCACTTGCTCCAATTCCAAGACAGGAACATTGTAGGAATGGCAAAGCTGACTCCAGGTATCAAGAGTTGTGAGGAAAGACTAAATATTTTGGAGCCCATCCTCCATGAAGTCCAGACCAGTGGTTTTATCAAAATGTATCAGATCATGTATACGCTTATCGACAACGAGATAGACCACAGACTCGCCAAGGCAAATAGCGCCTTTGGAAGACTACACAAAAGAGTCTGGAAAAACAACCAACTGAAAAACCTCACAAAGATAAGCGTGTACAGAGCCGTGGTCGTACCCACACTCCTGTTCAGCTCCGAATCATGGGTCCTCTACCAGCATCACCTACGGCTCCTAGAACGCTTCCACCAGCGTTGTCTCCGCTCCATCCTCAACATTCATTGGTGCGCCTTCATCCCTAACGTCGAAGTACTCGAGATGGCAGAGGCCGACAGCATCGAGTCCACGCTGCTGAAGATCCAGCTGCGCTGGGTGGGTCACGTCTCCAGAATGGAGGACCATCGCCTTCCCAAGATCATGCTATATGGAGAACTCTCCACTGGCCACCGTGACAGAGGTGCACCAAAGAAGAGGTACAAGGACTGCCTAAAGAAATCTCTTGGTGCCTGCCACATTGACCACCGCCAGTGGGCTGATCTCGCCTCAAACCGTGCATCTTGGCGCCTCACAGTTTGGCGGGCAGCAACCTCCTTTGAAGAAAACCGCAGAGCCCACCTCACTGACAAAAGACAAAGGAGGAAAAACCCAACACCCAACCCCAACCCACCAATTTTCCCCTGCAACCACTGCAACCGTGTCTGCCTGTCCCGCATCGGACTTGTCAGCCACAAACGAGCCTGCAGCTGACGTGGACATTTACCCCCTCCATAAATCTTCGTCCGCGAAGCCAAGCCAAAGAAGAAGATCAGATCATGAGGTTGTTTGGCAGAGTAGCTTCTGAGAGCATGTGGTTTTTTTTCTGATGAGGAATGGAGAATGAAGGGTCAAGTCCTCAGATTCAGGGGTCTCCCATTTAAGGTTAGCATAGAATATGGCAGGATTGGTGCAGTGGTTCGCATAATGTTGTTACAGTGCTAGCGATCGGGACCAGGGTTCAAATCCCACGCTGTCTGTAAGGAGTTTGCACATTCTCTCTGTAGCTGTGTGAGTTTCCTCTGGGTGCACCAGTTAACTCCCACCCTTCAAAACATTTCTGGAGTTGAAGGTCAGTTGGGTGTAATTGAGCAGTGCAGGCCTGTTATTGTGCTGTAGGTGTGTGTAAAAAAATGAAAATTTTAAAAATTGAATAGACAGAGAGAAAGTTTTTTTTTCTTTCAAAAGGTTGAGAATCTTTGAAATTGACGTGGGAACAGCACCATTCAATGCTGATAGAGACAGATGCCTGGATTTTAATGACATCAGGGGTCATGGGGATCAGGCAGTATGAGAATGATTGCATCAAGATCGGATCACCCATGATCTTATTGAATTATAGAGCAGAACTGATGTGCCATTTATGTTCTTAAATGCTGTCCAATTGGGATATGTATCAATGACATTCATGTGTAAATGGGGTGAGGGAGTCGTAACTAAAATGTAGATTTTTAGTATTTTCTGACTGAAGAAAATAGTGAGCTGTTGTCTTCAAGTAGGCAACTCACTGCACCTTTACAAAGACAGAGATGAGCAATGGCAGCTGACCTTGTCAGCAATGACACCCGATAATTGAATATTTAAATAAAATCTGCCAGATGCAATGGCGGAAGTTACTGTAAAATTATTAAAATATTTTTTGAAACATCATCATCGTTGCACTTAAGGACTTTTCCTAGTGTTTGTGACCTTGAATGTTCTAATTAGCTCCTATTTATCCTTGTTTTTCCTCTGACGAAAGAGGCTGAAATTGATGCTACTGTTGACGGTTCTGACTGGTGTGCTCGGGAAGCTTTCACCCATTTCTTTCGAGGCTAATAAAGCCAAGAGAACCATGTTGAGAAATTCAACTTACATAGGAACATAGGAAGTAGGAACAGGAGTAGGCCAAAAATGGCCCATCGAGCCTGCTCCGCCATTCAATAAGATCATGGCTGATCTAATTTATGACCTAACTCCACCTACCTGCCTTCTCCCCCATATCCCCTAATTTCTCTAGCTCAGTGCAAAATTTTGGAAAAAATAATGTAATTAAATTACCCTTAGCCTTCTAGTAAATTCAAGAAGGACGAGAGAAGACTTAATAGAGGTCTACAAGATTCTGACCACCAGCACTTTTTTTCTCAGGGTAGGAATAGCAAACACTAGAGGACAAAGTGAAGAGAGGGGAGTTTAGGGGAGGTATCAAGGGTAAGTTTTTTTTTAACACAGAGGGTTGTTGGTACCTGGAATGCTTTGCCAGGGTTGGTAGTGGAGGGTGAAACATTAGCAGTATTTGGAAGGGTCTTAGAGAGGCATGTGGATGAAAGAAAAATACATTCATGAGGTCGGAAGGGTTTCGTTTTTAACACTAAATACAACATCACAGCTGCCAAGGCTAGGTCTCGCAAGACCTCCTTGTCACCGTCTTTGGCCACAACCAGAACCTAAAAATTTTGCACTGCTCCCCTGGGTGGGACTAGTGTGGGTGGGATATCTTTTGGTTGGTACTGGCAAGGGCTGTTTCCACCCTGTATCACTCTATTAGCCATCAAAAAAGTACCATTTCCAAATTTTGCAGGTTCATGGGAAAATGAATGCTGGTTTTCATTAATTAAGGAATATTGCAGAGTATGTGCAACATTTTTTAAAAATCTATTTGTTAGGTGTCTGCTTCATTAGTTCTGACTTTAATAATATCCAGTCAACACATTAGATTAGCTGGTTTTTAACATTTGGTTTCCTCCTTCATCTTTCTTAAATGAGGACACTATGTCTAATTTTCCCATCTACAGTGACAGATTTTGAAGTTTTGAAAATTTCAGAATCAAAATTTATTTTATCTTGAACAAGTCATGAAACTTAGTGATTCCGACAGCATCAGAGAGCAAACACTCATTTATAACCACCTTACAACACTTCCATAAATAACAAAAATAATAATGCACAAAAGGAACGGCAGTGTCTTTAGTTCATTCAGGAATCTGATGGCAGTGGGGAAGATGCTGTCCTTGTGCTGCTGAGTGCTTGTCTTTAGGCTCCTGTACTTTTTTCCCTGAGTGAAAAGGGTGGTGGGGGTAGAGGATAGAGGCTACCTTTTTAAGACACCGTCTCAGATGTCCTCAATGGAGTGCAGTCTGTTTCCTGTGATGTCACAGGAGTTTATTCTTGTCCTGCGAGCTGGTGCCTCCATAACAGCCAGTGATGCAACCAGCCAGAATGTTCTCCATGCTACACCTGTAGAAGCTTACGAGAGTCTTTAATGACATACTTTATCTCCTCAGACACCTCACAAAGTATACCAGCTGGCGAGCCTTCTTTGTGATTGTAACAATGTGGAGGCTCAAGGACAGATCCTTGGAGGTGTTGACACCCAGAAATTTGAAGTTTTTGGCCCTCTCCATTATTGAGCCCTCATTAAGGTCTGGGTCGTGTTTCTCTGACTTCCTTTTGAAATCCGCAATCATTTCATTGGTTTTGCTAATGTTGAGCACAAGGTTGTTTGTCATTGCACCATTCAATGAGCTGATCTATCTCCCTCCTGTATGCTTCCCAATTGTCGTTTGTGATTTTGCTGACAACTGTACAATTAAAGCATCCACTATTTTTTTTTCATATTTAATTAAAATCGAGTGATGGAAGCCGCCTGATGCTGTGAACAGCTTTAGTAGATATAGTTTGATTAGCCCCTTTTACACTTGCACCCCACTCAGTCGGGCGTTCAGTATTCCAGGATAGGAATGGGAATTTTGCTGTCCACACTTGACCACTCTTAACTGGGATACTGGGCACATTCACACTTGCAAGGAGCCATCCCGGGGTTAGGACTGTTCTACCTTCTATTGGTGACATCATGACACCTCAAGCAATCGTGCACCTGCCCTAAATCCTGATCAATGTATTATGATCTTAAATTTGTACAAAATTAATTATAACATAATTAAGCTTTATGTACACCATGGTATGAGCCCTTCAGCCCCTGTTGTGCTGGCCTATATAAACCTTTATAAGGGATCATGGGAAAGTGTTAGCAATAAATAGCACTAGTGGACAATTTTTAAACAGCATTGGAAAGTTGGTAGCGCTATTGTGTACAATTTATAAATACCATGGGAAAAAGTGATGGCAGACCTGCCCTCTCAGAAATCTGTGCAGCAGAGAAAGGGGTGTAGGCATGACTGCATGCACAAAGCATTCATGGAGGGGTTTCTCTGCCGCACGGCATACTGGGAAGTTAGGTCCACTATGACTTTTTTCCCACAGTCTTTATAAATTGTGCGCTATAGTGCTACCAACTTTCCCACGCTGTTGAAAGATTGTCCGCTATTGCTATTTATTTCCTCTCTCTCTCTCTTCCGCTGCAACTTTCTCACAGCAACATTTATACCTTCATTCTAATCTTTTCTTCCTTCTTGTTCCTGCATTCACGCAAAAACCTGAGTCATTTCTGTCCTAGAATGCAATTTCCCATTCTACACTTGTCTGATTGCAATGCCGGAGTCTGCCGATGCCCGGGATTGCACTAGGGGTCGAGGCAGTCTAGACCCCGCGGGAGATGACGTCATCCCACGCTGCTGCTGAGACCATTTTCGTTCCACTCACGACACTTTTTAGGCCGATTGGCCGTTAATTCCTAGGAACACTTGCAAGTGTGAAAGGGGGTTTTATTTCATCTACTTAGTTTATATAAATTGAATTGAGTCTCTGATCCATTGTTAGATTCATTAAAGGTGTCTGGGTTGTTATCCCCTTATTAAAATATTGAGGCAAAATAGTAATTTGACAGTCTACATTTTCTTATTTTCAACACATCATTTGTGCTATTAATTTTTCATAGGCCTACAGTGCTCCTGGGCATATTCCTTTTCCTAATATAATTGCAAATTTTTGTAATGATCGTGATATCTCTCAAAAGCTTATTTTGGTCATGTCTCTTATAGATCTTACCATCTATTTTAGTTTCTTTTTACTGCTCTTTGCATTTCTCCCCGTCGCCAGGATCCACACTATTTGTTTTTTTTTCTTTTTGTTTGCTTTATCTTGTAATTTCTGAATTTTCCTTACCTTCCTCTGGTTGCCCGTTGCATCCATTTTTTCATTTTGGGAAGTAGAGCTCTTGGCGTTAGAGTATAGAATGATTCTGTATACATTATATTCTCTTATGCACCCCACCACCCACTGATCTTCTGTCAGTTCACCCATTAACAGATTTACGTAGTTTACTGTGCACAATCCGGTTTCTTCAACATCAGCCAAATTTAGAAATTTAGTAACGTTTCACGTAATTCCTTTCAGAAATTTGTTGTACAATGATCACTAATGGGTAAATATTCATGCACAGTTAAATTAATAACTGGATCTAGCTTATTACTCAGTACAAGGTTTAATAGGGAGAAGAAATGATTTGGATCCAGAAAATATTCTTCTGACAAAAAATTCCAAAAATTCATTACCACTTGGACAAAAATGGTGAAGCTGCCTCTGGTGTGGATGCAGGAGAGCAGGAAGTGGAGACACAGTGCTGCTTCCCTGGGCCTTACCTCCTGGTTCTAATGCCAGCTGCTCTGTACAGGCTTTAGACGCCCTGTTAAAAGAGCTGGCAGTGTTTGTTTAAATTTTTTGAACCACGGGGTGTGTGCTCAATATGGTGGCATCTGTGCTGGGCGGCATACCATGAGGGGTGCAGACTATGTCTGGGGGCGGGGTGGGGGGGGGGGGAGGAATTGCAGACCTGTAATGACACTGATTTACCACAGCTTATAAACAAATAAAGAATACACTCACTCATTTCTTTTGGCGCACCATGAAGTCCACTTTCTTTTATTATTCACTAGACACAACATTGCATTCTTCAGCTCCCCAAACACTTCCCAGCTAAACTCCTCTGGCCCTCTCATCGGCTCACTGCCACACGGATAATCCTGACTCACTTTCCTCCTCCTGACGAAAGTAAGTACGCAGGGCATCAGAAACAGGGAGAACACTCCCCTATTGAGATGGAGAAGCAGGACCCTACAAGATGGTGACCAGCAAAGGGCTCTGCACCTGAGTGAACCACACAGCAACTTGCATTCGAAGGACACACACAGGCTGCGGGTTGCTGGAAACTGGCTCATGGGAAACAGGTACCAGAACTGGGATTCGAGAGGGTGCTGAGAGCAAGAAGGGCTCCCGAAAGTGACTTAAGCATTGATTGTAACTGGAAATCAGGTTGTGGATGGTTTGAACTGGAATGCGACTGCAGAGGCTTCGAAGGTGCTGGAGGTGAATCCACAGACACTGAAAGGGCTGTCTTTTGCTTCTCTTTCTCCTATTATTAAGGATACCAGAAAATGCTCTTGGCAAATCTTTGTTTGCCTTGTGGCAGACAAAAGTTGAAGTATATCATGTATATTCCGTTTTTAATGTATCATTGCGTGTCAATATTACGGAACCTTTGAACATAATCAATTTGCATCAATGTGAACAGTTTATTTCTCCATTAAAAAAAACAGGTTTTTGCCACATATCCATCTAATTTCGGCATTTATGAATGCTGCCACATAGCAGTGGGAAACTTTCATCTAAAGAACACACGAGGCTTGTATCATTTTCTATTTCTCATTTCCACCGGTACAGATTTCACTGGCTGCTTACATCCCATTAGATCCTCTCAAGTAATGTCCATCCTTAATCACAAAGTTTTCTCCTCATTTTTCCTGTCTTAAAATGTGGTATATCTCGATTGCAGGTCCATCAGTCATATCTGAGTACTGGCTTTTGGTTCATATTGTACAAGGTAGATTTGCATTAAGACTGTGTTCAATTTGTTGCTTGAACTCTTTATGTTTGTATAGCAACATACATACAGACTATCTATCTGTAAAGAACACTAATTTATGTGACATGCCCTAATTTGCACTGCATGACTGTTTTTAATCATATATTTCTTTTCTCTCATTGAATTTAAGTACAGGTACTCCCCAACTTGCGACACCTATACGACTTACATCCATCCACACATATGACCGAATTTTTAAAATACATATACAAGACAAAATATAAAATTTACATGATTTATGTTGTAGGAATACAGGGCATGTAAAAGCCAAAATGTTCCTACTTACTTTGTTAGTGGGGATCCCGGGATCCATAGGCTGGGCAGAGCCATCTTGATTCCTGTGTGCACGTGAGAGTCGTCGGTTGGCATGTGTGCGGTGGGTTCACATATTGGAGGTCAGTTGGTGCATGGGCAAGAGTTAAAGGTGCGAATTCAATATCATCCAGATGCTTAGCACTCACACATGCACAAACCGGCCTCCAATACGCGAACCCCCACACATGCGCCATCTGAAGACTTGCACATTTACACAGGAATCAGGATGCCACGCCCAAGGGCAAAATTCTGACTTAAGTCCATTTTGAGATACGGCCAATTCTTCAGTCCCAATTGTAGTTGTAAGTCGGGGAGTGCCTGTATTTCACAGCCTTCAGATTTTTCTTCAACCAGCACACCATTTTATATTCCAATTATTTTAGAACTATATTTTCCCAAAATCTACAAAAGGATCAACATAACAAGTCTGTGGACAATAATTTTTCTTTTTTTTTTCCAAATTTAGACACAGCACTCATAACAGGCCATTTCGGCCCACGAACCAACGCCACCCATTACACCCAGTTGACCTACAACCTTCTGAACCCTGGTAGATTTTGAATGGTTGGGGGAAACCAGAACATGTGCCGGAAACACACGCAGCCATGGAGAGAATGTACAAAATCCTTATAGACAGCATGGGATTCAAACCCTGGTCCCGATTGCTGATGTTGTAACAGCTTTGTGCTAAATGCTCTGTTGAATGAGCGAAGCATAGAGGGATATGGAATTAATAGATGCAGTGGGCTGAAGGACATGTTTCTACGCTGACTCTACCTGCCTACACCACCCACTCAAGCAACACGTGATAAGTTTGCAGATCCCCATCAGCATTAAGGTGAAGTGTTTTGCAGACTCTCCTTGCAGATGTCTGACTTTCGTCAAGCACCTGGTTTTTTTTGGTCTTTCTCTTATTTTTACTGTGGAGTATTACAGACTCACAAAAATCACAAAGAAAACATGTTGCTGACTCTCAACCTTAGCCAGCAATTGAAAACTCCCTCATGTCTACTCCTGACTGCTGGCTTTGCATTGGTGCATGGAATTCTCTGACATGTGTACTGAGACATAGTGAAAAATGTTATATTGCATCCATTCCAGGAAATTCAATCTGTACTTAATTACAGCCGGCAGCTCAACTACCACCAGGGACATTTTTCCTTCTCCTCCTCCTTTCTCGGCCTTCTGCAGGGACCGCTGCCTCTGTGATTCCCTTGTGCACTCATCCCTTCCCATCTATTGCCAGCCCACCCAGCACCTTCCCCTGTGGCTGGAGATACAAACCCACACCTCCACCCTTACCACAGTCAGGGACCCCAAAGGCCTTTCAAGTGAAGTAACACTTCTCTTGAATATCTACAGGACTTACTTACTGAATCTGATGCTCCCTTTGTGGCATTCTCTCCCTCAGAGAGACTGGTTGCAGATTGGGAGATCGCTTCTCTGAGCACCTCCTCTCCATCCACCGTAACAGCAACCTCCCAGTTGCCAACCATTTCAATTCTGAGTTACACCCCCCAGACTCACAGGTCTGTCCATGGCCTTTTGCACCATCCCACCCTGACCACATGCAGATCGGAGGAACACCTTGTTTTTCCATCTGGGCTCTCTCCAGCCAGATGTGATTAACATCGACTTCTCTGCTTTCTCCTAAACTTGCTCGTCTTTTCTTTGCCCTCCCCCTTTCCTATTTTTCCAGTTCTCCCCTCCCTTCACCCTTACCCACCCAGCCTTCCCTCTCCACCTCATTGCTGCTGTCCCTTCCCTCCTCTCTCCACCTATCATCTCCTGCCTTTGTCCTCCATCCTCCCCCCTACCTGCCGACATTCTCTCATACCTTGATGAAGGGCTCTAACCTGAAATGTCGGTTATATATTTTTACCTTTGCTACATAAAGGACACTGTGTGACCTGCTGAGCTTCTCCAGCATTTTCTGTTTTTACTTCAACCACAGTGTCTACAGATTTTTGGGATTTACTTTCAACCCAATCTTAACTGACTTTCCCCTTGCCCAGCCCTTACAAATGATAACCTCCAGACTTCTCACCCTGACATGAATTTTTGAACACAATTTGTTTTACATAGAAATAGAACCATGTTGCCCCTCTACCTGGATAAATTTTAGGCAGAGGTTCCCAACCTTTTTCTTTCCACTCACACGTCACTTTAAGTATTTCCTATGCCATCGGTGCTCTGTGATTAGTAAGGGATTGCTTAAGGTGGGTGGAAAGAAAAAGTTTGAAAAACCACTGTTTTAATCGTCCCTCATTGACTCGTTATGTGCACGGTTTCACAACTCCAATGACATTTTTTCTCAAGCAAAATATTTCAGTCACAATTGGGTCTAGAGCAGTGATTCTCAACTTCCCTTCCCACTCACGTCCCACCTTAAGCAATCCCTTATTAATCACAGAGCACCGATGGCATTAGGATTACTTACAGTGGGATGGGAGTGGAAAGAACAAGGTTGAGAAACATTGTTTTAGGCATTATCATATTATTTCTCAATTGCTTTTTTTTCAAACTGCAGAGTTAGTGTAATTTTAAGTAGTTGACAAAATAATTTATGCAGCAATTAGTGCAGAACTGGATGCCCCCAAAGCCCAGCTTCAAAGCCCTTGTTATGCCTGACAATTGGGCATTGTGCTATTCCAAGCATCAAATGTTACTGGCCTCACTTTGTTAATCTATGAGGGAGAGACAAAGCTCAATTAGAAGGATGTCAAGTTGCATCAGTCATGAGGTAGCCTTCAAACCAGTCATGAGAACAGATGAGGCAGATCCATCTTCACTGTAACTTCAGTTATTTTTAGTAATTCTTTGTTGATGTTATCAATCTCCAGAACCATATTCTTTTTTTATACAAGTTATTTATGCATAATCTTGACAGTCATTTTAATAATTCTGTTGTTAGTGTTTGTTGAATGGTTTTCATTTCAGTGGTTCTCTGAAAAGGCTCAACTCTCTATTTACATATCTTCTGCTCTCATGTGAAAATGTTCCAGTTTTGTGTCCCGCAGTCTAGCAAGCCTTTTGGTAAACTTGATTCCATTAATTGCTTTGAAAATCAAAACACTATCGTACCTGATTCTTGCGATTCACAATAATTTTTTGTCTATCAAATGTTGAAAGATGCCAATGCCTGAGCAAATCCCTTTAGAAAATCATTGCAAGTAAAGCATTTTTGAATGAACATGAGAAAGCACTAGATTGTAGAGAAGGCATGCAGTGATAAATTTCCGATTAAATTATTGAATGACAGCATGCCCTTTAGTGCATGCATTCAGACGAGATCAATTACATTTCGTTACCTGTATATATACTGAAGATCAACATTGCATATTGGTCATTCAAGGTGTATGTTGGCTCAGGACAGCATTGCTGAATTTCTATGTTCAAGAAAGTTCAAATTTATTGTCAGTGTACATACACGACATCACATACAACCCTGTGATTCTTTTTACTGTGGGACAGGCAGAACCAGTAACTGCATTTAAGTCCTACTACAAGACTGTGGTGATACACCACTAGCCTACTGCAGGGGCAACCTGTGTTCCTGCAGAAGATCACCGGAGCACAGACCACACCTGGCTGGCTGCCAATCACCCTCCAGGATATAAGCTAGATCCGGCCCCTTGAGGTCAGTCACTTGGAGTTGCAGCTGACTGTAGCAGAAGACTTTAAATAGAATAAAGCCTGTTGTACAGTCTTTTTGAATCTTGTGTCTGCTTACTGTCACCACAGTGCATCACAAAGACCAAAGCTGGTATTCCAATACAGGACAACACAGTAGCCCGTGGGTGTAAAAGGTCACTTTGCATTAATTTATAGAACAAGAGAATTTCCAGCAGGTGTCTGGCCAATATTTACTGTTCAAGAAATATTTCTATATTCAAGTATCTGAATATTAACATGCATGGATATATGAATGAATGAATGAAGAGTTCTGATTATATACATGAGTACATGTTAGGAAATTTATTGTCGCAGCTTTCCTGATAATCAAAACACACTATCAATAATTGAACTATAATTAAGGAAAATGAATATAATAAATATAAGAAGAAAAGAGAAAAAAAATCATTTATTGTGTGTTAGTGATGCAAAAATGTGTAGTGTCGGTCAAGTGGACAGGTCTTTGGTGGTATTAGAGTTCAAGAGCTTGATAGCTGATGAGAAAGAAAACTTCTTGAACAAACAGGTGAAGGACCTCAGGCTTCTGTACATTTGAACTTAATGTAGCAGTGAGAAAGAAGACAACATAGCCCAGGGTGATGGGGGTAGGGGTAGGGAGTCTATAAAGATATTGGCCTCCTCTTGAGGCAGATTGATATCTTTTTAGATGGGGGGTCAGTGCCTGTGTTGGACTTGTCTACATTTTCTGAAGCCTTCTATGTTTCTGGGCAATCACGTTTGCAAACCAAGCCATTGATGTAATTTTATGTGGCAATAGACAGCCACATTTCTTAAATTATAACAGTGACCAGAGCAAAAAAAAAACGTCACTGGCTGTACAGTCCTGAAAGGAACATGAAAGGCACTATGCAAATGAAAATTGAATATTAATAAATCTCAGGTAAGTTCGCAGCATCCCTCAGAACTATGCCCAGTAGGAACAAGTTGAAGATAGGTATTAGGATATTGCCTGGTATACAAATTTGTAGATTTTCCTCCTGTACAAGAAATTGTGCAAATTGGCACCACAATGAAATATTCACTCTTTTCACTCTGAGCTTTCTTTTCAAACAATTTTACAGAGAGTCGAATGTGAAATGAGAGTGTTGAGCAAAAAGTGTTCATATATTAGTATTCTGTGTCATAGTTACAATATTCAAAAGTTTATTGCAACTGCCAGATTTTGCACAAATTCACCATCAAAAGCTTTTACCTAACGCAGCTCTTGGAAAGAGACAATTCTGGAAATTTAGTGGCTATATGTTAATTAATGGCTCAAAGTTTGTATTATTTTAATAGTTCCTACTCAAAATGCACATTCTATGCCTCTGTGTTTGTCTTGGCCAAGAACAAACAGAAACCTGGGACACAATATTAATACTTTGGAAATAAACAGAATGCAAATGTTTGTTCACAAACACAAATTTACCTCGATCTCATTTCTTTCGATATTTGCAGATTAGGAGTTTCTTAGTTTCGACTTTACCCTCTTTTCCCAATCGGGAGATTACGACTGTTTTAGAGGATATACTATATTCAAAATTCCCTCCAAAAGGTGTGATATCTAAATTATATAATATAATTACAAAAATAAATTCTGGGACTTTTGAAAAGTTTAAAAATGATTGGTAAAGAGAACTCAACCTTCATATTTCTAATGAAAATTGGAATAAAATTCTGCGACTGGTAAACTCTTCTTCTCTATGTGCAAAACATTCACTAATACAGTTTAAAGTTGTTCATAGAGCTCATATGTCTAAAGATAAACTCCATCGCTTTTATTCTCATATCGATCCTATATGTGATAAATGTCAATTGGAAATAGCTTCCCTTACACATACGTTTTGGTCCTGTCCCTCTTTACAGAATTATTGGAAGGAAATTTTTTCCATTATGTCTACTGTTTTGAATATTGATTTACAACCACATCCCATTACTGCAATTTTTGGATTACCTATGATAGATTTGACTTATTTATCTCTTCCTGCGGATCGTATGATTGCTTTTCTTACACTAATGGCTAGAAGATCTATACTATTGAATTGGAAAGAGGTTAATCCTCCCACTGTTTTCCAATGGTTTACCCAAACTATACTATGTTTAAATTTAGAGAAAATTAGAAATTCTGTCTATGAATCCCCTTCTAAGTTTGAGTTAACCTGGCGACCATTTATTCAATATTTTCATTTGTGGTGAGTTGATCTGGCTCTGTTTTCTTTCTATGATTATGTATGATAATTGGGCTGTAAGATGAGATCGGAGTGATCGGCGTGGTTTAGCTATATCTGTAGGTTTTTTTTTAAAGTTTTTTTTTAATTCAGATTTGTTTTTTCTTCTTTTTTGGGTTTTTTTTTCTCTTTTTTTCATATATTGTTATTAATTATATCTTTTTTTTAGAGATAGTTCACACCCTTTACTGATCTAAATTTTTTTTTATGATATATTTTTATTCTGTAATATTATTGTTTAATATCTCTGTATTAATTCATTACTTACTATGTATTTTTTATATCTTTTTGAACTGTATGTGTTTATAAATTATAATAATAATAAAAAGATTGAAAAAGAAAGAAAGAACAAACACAAATAAATAGAAACAAAATTACAGAATTGAATGACCCCAATCAGGGCGGATTGGAAAGAACATCCCCTTCACTATCTCCATCAGCATCTTAGCCACCTGCTCTATTCTCTTTAAATTTATGACTCTGTGAATGGTATGACAACAACAACATTTATAAACTTTCTGATGATACCGCAGTAGTGGGCTGTATGAAAAGGGGTGATGAATCAGAATACAGGCGAGAGATTGAAAACTTGGCTGACTCATGTACTGGTAATAACCTTGCACTCACCACATCCATGGAGCAGATTGTAGACTTTAGGAAGAAGGGAAAACTAGAGATGTGTGGTCCAGTGACCATTAGGGTATCAGAGGTGGAGAGAGTGAGCAATTTTAAATTCCTGGGAGTCCCTATTGCGGAGGACTTTTCCTGGACTCAACATATTAATACCATTGTGAAAAAGCTCATCAGCGCTTCTACTTCCTCAGGAGTATGTGGAGATTTGGTATGACATCACAAACCTTGGCAATGATGAATAGCGGAAAATGTGTTGACCAGCTGTATCATGCCCCAGTATAGGAACACATACTTCTGAGTGGAAAGCCCTACAAAAGGTAGTAGGCTGTGCCTTATAGGCACATTATAGGCAAAACTCTCCCCATCATCAAGAAAATCTACATGGAACAGAGAGGAGTAGCAATTATCGAGGAACCAGACCACCCAGGACATGCTATGTTCTCACTGCTATCATCAGTAGGTGCCACAAGACACCTACCAAGAGGTGCAGGAACAGTTGCTACCCTGCACCATTATAAACAACAAACTCAATCAGAGTCTCATTTAAAGAATCTCATTTTGCATATTATTAATTACTGAATATTTTTTTTTCTGCATTGCAGTCAGTTTGTTTACATTTCTCCAAAATCCTGGCACTGGTCTCTTCAAACAACTTCACTGATGGTCACACTTGAAATGAAATGGTCTCTCCAAGTAACCTCCACTGTTTGTCACAATCAAAATGAAGCACTTTGCTTCACTAAAAGAACCTCCTGGCAGGTCAATCCACCAAAAAGGCCCAATCGTTCACAGTGCGTGCTTTGCACTGGATTCCACAACAAAAAAAAATGTCTGGCCACAAGAGCTGCTTCAAAAAGCTGTTTTCTCTTCAGCACTCAGAATGGTTCTTCCTTTTGCAAAATCACAATGTCTTTGCAAATGTATTGAATTCTGGAACAGACTGTGACAAACCTTCCTTTAGTTCTTCCAGTATATCGAATTGTTATTGGGCTGTGACTTGTGTTGTGCTTGTGTGAAGTGTTGAATGTTAATGGTGTCCATTCAGTCCCTCCTGTCCAAACTATCCCTTACAGTGATAATCCCATTTTACTAAAACAAGAACTTGTAATACTCCACAGAGAGAAAATCTAAACAGGGTGTAAAAAAGGCAGCTATTCAGATTCAATCTGTTTCTGCTGGGCAGGTTCATACATAGAATTAGTGTAGTGGCTTTAAATACTGAGTTAAACATCCGAGTTTGATTCAGAAGGCAATTTGCATGTGTTTGGACCCCATTCATGTGTAAGGAGATAGACTAGAGGAGGTTAACTCATCAGCTTGTTTTATTTCCTGATTTGACAGAATTTCCAGCTTACTCATATACCCATAAAAGAATTATATCACTGAACTAAAAGTGCTCTATATTTTCCTTATCAATTAAAGAATGTTTCTAGAAAAATAGTTAAATGATAAAATTGTTTATTGATCAGCCACAATTCTGTGTAAATGTCATCTTTTTTCCACAATAACTATTTCTACGATGATATCCCATGCCAGGTCACCCCAATGCAGTGAAGTCCGACGTTTGGAGGAGGTTTCATTCACCTTTGTTTCTAAAAGATTGCATAGAAATCCAGCATTAAAATGGTAGCAACAAGAACATTTCATATTATGCATAGAAGCATTAATTTACTGAAGCAAAAACAGCAATACTTCCAGTAATTAATATTATTAAATATGCTTTAAAGAAATCCCCAGATAGTAGAAATTGAAAGCAAATACAACAGATGCTGTGAATCTGAAACACAACAGAAAACATTGGAAATACTTGTTGGGTAAGACCAATTTGTACAGAGAGAAACATCAGTTCTTTCAGATGCTTAAAGTTTCTCCAGAACTTTGAAGGCATAAAAAATTAAGCAAATTTTGAGACCTAGAGGAAAAGATGGGAGGGGAGAGCTCAAAAGTGAATATCTGTAAAAGATTAAATGAGGAACTTGGATAAAATAAGTTGGTAAAGACATTGGTGCATGAACAAGAGGGAAAGAATGAAGTTTCCAATTATTAGAAGAGCAAAGCACTGCTAGGAAATAAGCCGTTTAGTGGATGGGTAAGGATCACATTTCCACAAAGGTAGTGGCTTGCAGCCTAATCCACAGCACAAAAAAAAATCAGAGCTCTGTTATGGCTTGGAATTACCTGACCTACCTGCACCCATCACTCTGACAATCATGGGGGAGAAATCTTTGCATGACTGGCAATTTTCAAGGCAATATAATTGCTTCATCCTTTTCATTTTTTTTTGCTTTCACTGTCTTTTTTTCACTTCTGGTCTCTAGTCATTAACAGCCATTTAGGAATGGTCCATTTACAGGTGTTCAGAAATCATTTTAATTTTAGATGTACAGACCTACTCCTTTTGGCACATGAGCCTGCACTGCCCAATTAACCTCCACCCCGGCACGTTTTTTGAATGGTGGGAGGAAACTGGAGCACTCAGAGGAAACCCACACAGACTCAGGGAGAATGTAGAAATGTAGAATGTAGAAACTCCTTACAAACAGCACTGGATTCACTGGCGCTGTAACAGTGTTGCACTAACCACTACGTTAACTGCGCCACCCTAAACCTTACTGCAGAGCCTTAAACTCAAGATAAACTTCTTCAGAACCTGGAACACAATATTAAGTTGAGTTTGGCAACTTTAACAATACCTGGAAATGTTTTAAACCATTGTTCAACTGAAGCAAAATTCAATAACAATCAATCACCAACTAACTACCTTCCCAATAGTTGTTCTTGATTTTAAAGACACAAGTGGAGAAGGGGGCAGGTAGGATAAAGTATGTTTTCACCTGAGCAAAGTTAGCACATGGGAGAGCTGGCATCCTGTCAGCGTTACCTAGTGAAGGTTTTAAGGGTCTGCTTTCTCTATAGACTTCTGACAAGATAGGAGCCAGCATAATTGAAAATGTGTGTACGTTCATCATTATAGTTGAGCCAACGTCTGCCAAAAAGCCTCATTTTGCACCCATGAACTCTCAAGTTTATTTTAATTTCTTCTTTTTTTGTGCATATTTTTCTTATCAAAAGATTAGTATTCAATCAAATCTCATGGAAAACGGGCATTTATTGTTTATTCTCTCAGTGCTACTCCACTCAATAATCACCTTTTGCATCTTATCAGGCATGACAAGTTGTACATCAGATCAAAGGTTTTGCTTATGAGAAAAATAGGGTTGGTACAAAAATCTTGATGTGAAGAATAAAATGAATATTCAAGTGATGAGATTACACATTCCCAACTGAAATGAGCTAAGGCCACATCAGAGAGTTCCCTGTTGGGCATCATGGAAACATTTACATAACCCAACACTAATTGGCACTATTCTGGCAGTTTCACTCAACGAGTCAGATCCGTGACTTTATTCAAGAGGAACAAGCAATGTCAATTATTCAAAGATGACACAAACTGGAATGAATTGAACAGATATTCATAATCAACTGCTGTTTATCTTCTGTCCACTTGTTTACAGACTGAGAAAATATCTGTATCACGAGAAGAATGTAAATAGGTATAAGAATCCTGTAGTACTACAAATGAGTTTAGAAAAAATGTAAAATTAGTTTTCAAGTCATTCATGATATAAAACTGACTATCATTTGACATTAAATCAGCAAAATCACACAGAAAATTGAATAGGTTGTTGATGTACCTACTGTGAAAACCTATGGTTTGTGGGCAAGGGTGTCCTTAATGTTAATGATAAAAAAGTCATCATGTAGTCTATTCACATTTTAAAATAACACCATGATTTTTTTCAATTGTAATAGTTTGTGTTTTGGATAGTATTAACAGGTTTTAATCAAGATGTTATAATTTAAATTCACACTCCAGAGACTTGAGGACCAATATCTGATCTGATAGAAAGGCCAGTACAGAATGGAGAGGTTTCATTCAGCATACGTTGATTACTTTTTAGTAATCCCGAAGGTCCCATCTGCTCTCTTGGATAGATGGAGACACCATGGCACTTTTTTTTGAAGGGGAATGTTCTGCCTTTATCTCGGCAATGTTTGTCCTTCAGGAAGCACACAAGAAGCAGCAGGTGGTGGAATTTGAAGCTAAACAAAGTCTGTTGGATGAATTCAACAGGTTAGGCAGTATCGGTGGAAGAAAAGGAACAGGTAACGTTTTGGCCTAAAACTCTTCCTGAAGACTGGGACTGTAGAGAAGGGAAGCTAGTGTAAACAGAACAGGATACTCTACTGTCTCGGCCGGTCATGCTTCACCTCTCCCTGATCTCCAGTCCCACATGGGACCTACTCTTCAGCCCATCTACCTCCACCCTATATACTATCTGCTCTTCTCTGCATCCCCAGATGATGAAGGGCTCTGGCCTGAAATGTTGACATTCTTTTCTTTTCTCACTGATGCTACATAATCTGTTGAGTTTCTCCAACTGATTGTGTTCAGCAATGTTTATCTCTCACTCAACTTGACTGAACCAAGAAATCTGTTCATTATTGTGGAGCTAATTGAGAAGTATGCTATACACAATTACTGAGTTTCCTTCCTTTCAAAAAGGACAATATTTAAAATTCTTTAGTTGCAAAACTTCTGAAACATCTTGAAAAAGGCACTATAAAAATGCAATTTGTTCTTCCAATTGGATATTGAGCAGCATTCCATATTAAAAGCTCACATTGATCCCCACATGTGCTATCTCTATCCTAAGATAGAATCACTACACCACTCTAATAATATCTAAACTTTTCCCCAATGGCCAATATCTCTAATATAAATTCTTAACATCAGTTGCATTCCTTTCATTAGAATAGACTGATTTAATTGGCCAGCTTGTAGAATTCATTTAAACATCAAATGAATGATTTTCTTACAGGCAATAGTCCCTGCTCACATCGTACATTGGATGTGCTTAATCTTGAGAACTCAGATGGCTGGATAATAAAGAAGTAAGAGGATAACTCTCTCTCCAGAGTATTCTAAATTAATAGTTCACAGCAGAGCAGAAGAGAAGGTATTTCTCATTCAAGTCTCATAGCTGTTTTAAAGTGTCTCCAAGTTTGAACGGTCTGGTGATATGGCTGGTACTCCTGGGAGTAGATGTCCATGCGTTAATTGTTTCTGGCATCAATGTTCAATTGTAACCCTTACAATAAAAGTAACTGTCATGCCTCAGTCCCCATTGTCTGTTTCTAAGAGTTACCAAGTCCCATCGGACAGTTCCCTGGACATTTTATCTAATGATTTCCCCACTCACCTAATCTAGTCAACATTTAATTCCTACCATCAATGGTTTCATGCCCAATAAATGAAGGTGTTCATATAAAATAGAGAACATCTCTTTTCTTTAATTCATCCCTGTTCTTTTTCTTTCCTATCCTGGGCTGGACAGGGCTGTTCTGAGTGTCCTTAAGTTTGAGGTTATCTCAAACCCTGTTATTCATGTTGAAGCTTGCAACATTCTGTCCACCTGTCACTCCTGTGTGACCTGATCTATATCAGCTCCCATATTATTCCTGTGCTTGTTCACTTGCAGTGACTTTAAGTTAAGCAATAACTCAATTTTTTACTCTCTAAATCCACCCATAAATACAGCCTCACCCAGATAGTGTTGGAGATTAGTATCTGATCAGGTCGCCAATGGTTTGAACTGGAGTCTGTGCAGTGTTACAAGCTCCATTTTTTTTTAATTTGAGTGTAACTTTGGGGGTTTGGTGCAGGGTGCAACACATTCAGTTTTCACAACATTCACAGACGGAATGACACCATTAAAGTACAAACTATAAAGAAAGGTGACAACGATGTTTATCAAAGGGAAAAACAGATGGGACACTTACAGAGAGTTATATGATTATGACTTGTGTTTGGGACATCAGTATTGATCAGAAAGTCATCTGAAAACTCAGAGATTGAATGGCTTTGTGAAATGGACAATTCTGATAGTTCTCTTTGTCAGAGAATTATTGTGAAATTACCGTGACCATTGTAATAGTCATTTTTATTGACCCATAACTGGGTAAAGGAAGCAGGATCATTCTGCATTTTGATCATGCATATTCTGATGGCCATTTCATCTGACCCTTGCCTGGGTTCTGAAAGCATCATGGAAATCACATGTTTCATTTCCTCTACACAAGGAAGAGGGACCTGTGACAATTATTCCTATGAAAGCACATTTCTCTGGAAGCAACTTGACAAGGATTTGTGAGTTTTCAACTGTATGATCACACAGTCTCTCTCTCACTCTCTCTCTCTCTCTCTCTCTTTCTCACCTCCTTCATGATTATTTCTGTATATGTTGAGCTCGTCGAAAGAATCAAAGACTTGTTGATCCAAACCAAGGCTTTTATTAGCAAAAGACAGGATCTCTTCACAGGTGGCCGACCAGTCCGGAATGATCCAACCTGGCTAGGGACACAACCCTTTAAAGCCCAAACAGTAGGCATGGCTTAGCTCTCAGCCAATCGCTGTAAGCACAGTCTAGATACTGTAACTATATACACTATATACATTGGTGATAGATCTGTACTATCACAGTATAACAGTTTAAAAGTCTGAGTTTCAACACAGGATTTATGTCTGAACTTTGAATTGACCTTCCAAAATTGAGCCTAAGCTGTAATGGTTTGGATATTACATACACACATAAGTATATTCAAGCATGGTTGGGGTTAAGTTGTTATATTATTAATAGTTATTAATAAATATATTGTTTTAAAAATAACATTATCTTTGTGAATTTCTATTGCTGCTAGTCTGTGATGTAACAGCAGCTGCAGAATCTGTGGGAGTGCCGGATTTGAATCACTGTACACTCAGTGTCTTTGAAGGGATTCTCTTTTGCTGGTCTTTATCCTACTGCTATTGGCCCTGGGCAAAGTTCATGGTGACTCTTCGTTTGCCTTATGATAGACAAAAGTTGAAATTTATCATGCATCTTACATCTTTAATGGATTATTATGTGACAATAAAAGGAACCTTTAACTTTGATCTTCATCTCTGTACCTCCTCTAAGCATATGGCCTTCTGAGATATTAACTTTGGTCCGCTCACCCCAGATTTCATCACATCACTTTTAGCTGCTGCCATAGTCTTCAACTTTAATTCCCTTCCTGAGCCATCCTGAATCTTTACCTCTTGTTCTTCCATTCTCAAAATGTACCTCTTGGACCAAGCTTTTATTCATTTGCTCTGATTAGGACTTGTTCTTAATATAAACTTCAGTTTGATTTGATTGGCACATTGAGGTGTTTTTGATATGTTAAACTTGCTCCAAAAATGTTAGGATTGTTTTCTTCAGAACAGCAATGTCTAGAAGATTAACTCAAAAAGAAAATTCTGGAAAAACTTTGCAGCTCTAGCAGCATCTATACATAGCTTCTCTTTTCAAATATGCTGCCTGACCTAAGTTTTTCCATCACTTGTTATTTCATTTTTAATTTAGATGTCTAGCAATTACAGTTTTTGTTTTATTTTTCAGATAATTAATCTTTACTTTCTGGAGACTTCAGTTCAATATTCAAAGTTCACCAATCCTGTGTGTGGACAATTTGGAATGACATGCAAATTATTCTTTATTGTTTTTAAAATGCCTTTTATGCATATGTCAACAATTTATTTAGTGATTTAATTATCAGCATATACTACACTTATTCCCATGGATTGATCAGCGAGATGAATAATGTATTTGCTTTTCACTTTTTATGAACTTTTTAAAAATTGCAATGAAGATCCAATTTGGGCATGGATCAAACATTTCCAATAAACTCTGATTCTCTCCTCTAAATGAATTTTATTCTTTAATTTTGCAATATCTCCCATATTTGTTTTCTGAGTTTAGAAGTTCAGATCATTGAAAATATCTGGTAATCTCCCTCCATGATAATTTCTCACTGAGGGGTTTAATTCTCAGAATGATCTCATCAAATCCATTAGCAAATGTGACTCATTCCAAATCACAACATCCATCACCATTGATGCTGTTTAACATTCAGGTAATTTCACACATTTCATCATATTTATACCTTATTTTAGCTGAAGCTGGTGCTACTTATGACAAACCCTTTCACACTCCTCATTGAACTAGGGTTGATTCTATGGCTTGATTCTAATGGTCAATCAAGGACTGCGTATCTCCAACACAATGTTACAAATTATCGCGTTACATATTTTGCCAATGCTGGATGCCTGGTTATGAGATGTTAGTTATCTTAGTTTATTTACCCAATGGGAGTGTCACAGAACATAATGGACAGTGCCCAAGTATGAAGAGATATGTTTATGTAAGGACTGTGTAGCAGTCACTCCTACCAGCAAAAGAAATTGGCCAATGACAATTTTTCTCAAGCAAAATATTTCAGTAACAATTGGGTCTAGAACAGCGGTTCTCGACCTTCCCTTCCCATTCACATACCTTAGAGCACTAATGGCATAACGATTGCTTAAAGTAGAATATAAGATTGGGGGGGCAGTTTGAAAACCACTGCACTATACAAACCATGCTGCCCTATTAGAAGACATTTTTAATAAGGAAAATTCTGCAAGTGTGATCTTAGAATATACATCTATAAATTATTAAGCAGAGTAGATAATTTCCATTATTAGCTGAGGCACAGAATATGAGCAGGGTTGTTATGCTGGCATTACATACATACATGGAGATCTTGTCGCTGAGGAGGACTTTGCCGTCTGAGCTGCACATCCTCAACCGATGGTCAGAACACTTCCAATCTCTTTTCAGTGCCAACCGCTCAGTCCAAGATTCCACCCTGCTCCAGCTCCCTCAACAGCCCCTAAGGCTAGAGCTGGATGAGGTCCTCACCCAGGATGAGACATATAAGGCAAATGAACAACTGAAAAGTGGCAAAGCAGCAGGTATGGATGGAATCCCCCCCAGAGATCTGGAAGGCTGGCGGCAAAACTCTGCATGTCAAACTGCATGAGTTTTTCAAGCTTTGTTGGGACCAAGGAAAACTGCCTCAGGACCTTCGTGATGCCATCATCATCACCCTGTACAAAAACAAAGGCGAGAAATCAGACTGCTCAAACTACAGGGGAATCACGCTGCTCTCCATTGCAGGCAAAATCTTCGCTAGGATTCTCCTAAATAGAATAATACCTAGTGTCGCCGAGAATATTCTCCTAGAATCACAGTGCGGCTTTCGCGCAAACAGAGGAACTACTGACATGGTCTTTGCCCTCAGACAGCTCCAAGAAAAGTGCAGAGAACAAAACAAAGGACTCTACATCACCTTTGTTGACCTCACCAAAGCCTTCGACACCGTGAGCAGGAAAGGGCTTTGGCAAATACTAGAGCGCATCGGATGCCCCCCAAAGTTCCTCAACATGGTTATCCAACTGCACGAAAACCAACAAGGTCGGGTCAGATACAGCAATGAGCTCTCTGAACCCTTCTCCATTAACAATGGCATGAAGCAAGGCTGTGTTCTCGCACCAACCCTCTTTTCAATCTTCTTCAGCATGATGCTGAACCAAGCCATGAAAGACCTCAACAATGAAGACGCTGTTTACATCCGGTACCGCACGGATGGCAGTCTCTTCAATCTGAGGCGCCTGCAAGCACACAAGACACAAGAGAAACTTGTCTGTGAACTACTCTTTGCAGACGACGCCGCTTTAGTTGCCCATTCAGAGCCAGCTCTTCAGCGCTTGACGTCCTGTTTTGCGGAAATTGCCAAAATGTTTGGCCTGGAAGTCAGCCTGAAGAAAACAGAGGTCCTCCATCAGCCAGCTCCCCACCATGACTACCAGACCCCCCCACATCTCCATCGGGCACACAAAACTCAAAACGGTCAACCAGTTTACCTATCTCGGCTGCACCATTTCATCAGATACAAGGATCGACAACGAGATAGACAACAGACTCGCCAAGGCAAATAGCGCCTTTGGAAGACTGCACAAAAGAGTCTGGAAAAACAACCAACTGAAAAACCTCACAAAGATAAGCGTATACAGAGCCGTTGTCATACCCACACTCCTGTTCGGCTCCGAATCATGGGTCCTCTACCGGCATCACCTACGGCTCCTAGAACGCTTCCACCAGCGTTGTCTCCGCTCCATCCTCAACATTCATTGGAGCGCCTTCATCCCTAACATCGAAGTACTCGAGATGGCAGAGGCCGACAGCATCGAGTCCACGCTGCTGAAGATCCAGCTGCGCTGGGTGGGTCACGTCTCCAGAATGGAGATCGTGTTATATGGCGAGCTCTCCACTGGCCGCTGTGACAGAGGTGCACCAAAGAAGAGGTACAAGGACTGCCTAAAGAAATCTCTTGGTGCCTGCCACATTGACCACCGCCAGTGGGCTGATATCGCCTCAAACCGTGCATCTTGGCGCCTCACAGTTTGGCGGGCAGCAACCTCCTTTGAAGAAGACCGCAGAGCCCACCTCACTGACAAAAGACAAAGGAGGAAAAACCCAACACCCAACCCCAACCAACCAATTTTCCCCTGCAACCGCTGCAACCGTGTCTGCCTGTCCCGCATCAGACTTGTCAGCCACAATCGAGCCTGCAGCTGATGTGGACATTTACCCCCTCCATAAATCTTCGTCCGCGAAGCCAAGCCAAAGAAAGAACATGCATACATATATAAAAAATTGGTGGCTCCATGGCTTGCATATGCTGTATTCCCCTTTGGAGGACAGATGCCATTTCTCTAGAGAAGGGTGCAGAGGAGATTTACAAGGATGTTACCATACCAGAAAATTGTAGTGATGAAGAAGGATTAGACAGAGATTTTGGAGGACTTCAGTCGGTCTCGTAGTGTCCATAGGAGGTAAATCTTTATGACCAAAGTTTTGGGCCTGAATCCTTCCTCAAGGTATAAGCCACATGATGCTATTTTCTTTGAAACAGATAGCTGAGAGGAGAAGTAATTAATGTATGCAAATTTTTGAAGGCTTGAATGGAGTAAATAGCAAGACCCTGCATTCCTAAATGGAGGAGTCAAAAGTCAAGGGCAGAGATTTCAAGAATCAGCAGAAAGATCAGAGTAGAGAAGAGGAAGAGTAAAGCGGAGAGTTGTAAAAATTAGGAACTAACTGCTTGAAAGGGTTGTAGTGCGCGTCAAAAGAACCAAAGACTTGTTGATCCAAACCAAGGCTTTTATTAACTAAAAGACTGGAGCATATCACAAGTAGGTCGACCAGTCCAGAACGACCTGGTCTGGCTTGGAGCAATCCTTTTAAGACCTACCAGTAGGTGTGGCTACACTCTCAGCCAATCACAGTCATCCTACACAACTATCTGTACAAATGTACATATACACATTGGTGATAGAATCTGTACTATCACAAGGGTGGTAGGTACGCAAACGCTAAACAAATGTGCTTATTGATAAAATTTAGAACAACATTATCCTTTGAACTTTGTATTAAATCTTGATTAATCAAGTATACCATGCTGAAAATAGTAAATTTATAGACTCTTGCTGAGATAGAGCTTTTAATTTTATAAGTTCTTTGCAGTGATTTTAATGTACCCTTGTCAGCCATGCTAAGGATAGATTGAAGAATCAGTGTGGTGATTTTGAACATGGCTCGTAAAACACGTTTAGATGGTAAAGAAAATTACCTACAAAATTCTGAAACAATTTTATTGGCCTAATTTTTTTAAAAAGTGAAGAGATTTTGCAAGACTTGTCACACGTGTCAAGTTGCAAGGAAACCTAATGAAGGTCCAACAATGGTACCTTTAAAATCTGATTTTTGGAGAACTTTTTTCTAAAGTAATTGTGGACTGTGTTAGTCCAATGCCAAAACAAAAGATGGGAACAAATATTTGATGACTATTATGTGTGCCATTTCCAAGTTTACAGAAGCCATACCACTCAGGAACATTACAGCAAAATCTGTGTCTGGGGCTCTAAAATATTTTTTTTTAGTTTGTTTGGTCTGCCTAAAGAAACACAACTGATCAGGGAAAGAATTTTATGTCAGGTGTATTTCAGCAGTTAGTTTATAAACTGGGAGCCAAACAAATTGCACTGTGTGCCTATCACCCAGAACCTCAAGGAGATTTGGAGAGGTTGCATTAATCTTTAAAAACTATGATGAGAACCTATCATGAAAATGAAAAGAATTGGGATGAACGTGTTCATTTTCTTTTGTTTGAAGGGAACATGAAGTTTGAAAACCTTTAATGTTGTTAAAAGATCAATGTGCAGTTGAATGTGTTGGATTATGTTTCAAAGTTTAAAGATTGCTGGGGTAAAAAAAAATGTGAAAGGTAGCTGAAGAGAATTTTAAGTTGGCTAAAGATAAAATGGAATCCTGGAATGACAAGAAAGCCAATTCAGAGTAGTTTTGAACTGGGAGATGACATGTTCATTCTGTTCTCGACAATGTCAAATCATCTGGGCACAATGAGATAACATCTAAGATAAATAAATTTACAACTCTTGAGAGTTATGTTGTTGGCCAAGGAAAACTGAAGCACGTTCAGGTTAAAATTTGGATGATTTCTGAATTTCCCATGGGTGAGGAAGTTGTTAGTGATTTTTTTTTAGGAATGATTGGATATTATGCAAAATTCTGAACAAAATTTGTTGACATTATTCGTCACGTGACTAATCTTTTAAAGAGTGAAAAGTTTATTTGGGCAAATTGAAAAATGTCATAAATCTGTGTAAAATGCAACTGGACCTGTATTAAAAAAAATGACTTCGGTGGTTTTGAAAATCCAGTGGCTTATATGTCTAAGAAATTCAAGAAACACAAAAGAATTATTCTGCTCTTGGAAAATAATTATTGCCTCTTGTATTAGCTCTGCAACATTTTGAAGTATATGATTGCTCCACTATTGGATTAAGCATTAACCATAAATTTTGAGTAAAATTAAAAATAAGAATTGATGATTATTGAACTAGTTTAATTTTGCAAGTATATGACTTAGTTATAAGACATTACAATTACATTATGAGACAATATCATTTGTGATTGCTTATTTAGATGTAGAATTTATATGTTTTTGCCATATTGGTTTGTATCATATTTTTTAGGACTGTGAAATCTATTAAAAATAAATGGGAGATGGCTGTTTAAAATTTTGATCTTAAAGAAGCTCAACATTTTCTCCATGGGAAGGAGATGTAACAAATTTGTTTTAACCTTTGATGTTATGTTTAAGTATTTTTTTAATAAAAATGTCTGTAAATTATAGAGGCAAAATATTGTATCTGTACTCTTAGTAAGTTAGCTGTGTATTGGTACAGGGTCACACATATTTAGAGTGAATCTTTGTTTTCTGAGAAGAGGGTTCATTCTCAGAGTCAATGTGTCTTGGACAGACAAAGCTAATAGATTTCAATTGGGGTCTTAATTATTCAAGAATTGCTGAGGAAGCCATCTGTTTTTAATCAGGGCCGCTTAAGCCTCTTCAACAGAGATGAGGACATTGGTTGTTATGGATATGGAATGGTTTTGAAAATGGAACAGAATTTTGAAAAAATAAAGCTGATGGTCATGTGGTTTACAAGAATTGGGACTCACCTCAGTGATGATGTAATGGTCACATGATTTGTAAAAATATATTACCAAAGTCAGACATTTTGAGTTCGGTTTTGAATCAGTTCAACTTAGAGTTTACAGAAGTCAAAACCCTGTGACACACAAGGATTGAAACTTTGTGAAAGACAGGATTGAGTTACAGTAACCAGAAATGGCGCTGCTTTCTGCCTGTTACTCCTGGAAGAAGAGGAACATAGAATCCGTGGCTTTTAAATTAATGAAGACCACTTTGCTGTCTCTTTGGATAGAATTCTACTGGGACTATTTTTGTGTGTGGCCACTTGTCTGGTTTATGACTTCATTGTGGATGAAGATAAAATTTGCTTAACCCTGTTTGACTTCACTATGGAAGAAAATAACCACATTCTCTGTCTTTGAGAAGAGGGCAGATTTTTCATGTGGAAAACATAATTGCAAGCAAAAGAGGCCAGAAGATATATTGTTTAAAAGTGCTTTATAATAATTTCTGAACTGAAAATTTAAGACCTTCAAGCAAGACTAAAATGATGCTGAACTTCTAAAGATTATCTTTTCAGAGCGGGACTTTGAATTATACACATACATACACTTACATTTTTGCATAAGTTTAGAGTTAACTAAGAAATATTATGTCATTAATAGTTTAATAAAAACATTTTGAATTTGTCTAGTGTATTTTCCATTGTTGTTCTTGTGTTAGTGCTAAGAAAAACCTTTTTAGCCGCAAATATAATTAAAGGGTTATTAGTATGTAACAATAGTAATGTTGTCAGATGGTTTTCATATGAATGTTTGCACAATGATGTTGCCCCAAAACACCAAATTTCGTGACTTATGACAATAAAATCTGATTCTGGATATCCTGTTGTAACCTTTGACAACCTTCAGCTCCATCCACAACTCCTCCAACCTTCGTGCCATCTGCAAACATACTGACCCATCCTTTCCTTGAGTCAATGGGTAGATAACGTAGAATCTGCCTGCTTAACCACACAGTTTGGATTTTAATACTTTAAGAGAACATAAGAACAAAATAAATTGGAGCAGGAATGGGGTATCCAGCTGGTCAAGCCTGCTCTGCCATTCAAAGAGATCATGGCTGATCTGCTGAAAGGTCATCTCGACCTATCTGCCTTTTCCCCATATCCATTAATTCCTCTTCTATGTAAAAATCTATCCAACTTTGTCTTGTATATATTTACTGATTTTGCTTCCATTGCTTTAAAGGGCAGCAAACTCAATAGATTCACCACCCTCTGGGAAAAATAGTTCTTCCTTATCTACATCCTAAATCTACTAAATTCATAAATACGATCAGCCATGATCGTATTGAATGGCGGAGCAGGCTCGAAGGGCCATTTTCTGAATCTTGAGGCTATATCCCCTAGTTCTAGTCTCCTCTGCCAATGGAAACAATTTATCTACCTATATTTTCATAATTTTATACATTTCTATAAGATCCCCTCTCATTCTTTTAAATTCTAGTGAGTACAGTCGCAGATGACTCAATCTCTCCTCATAGGCTAACCCCCTTATCTCTGAAATCAACCTGGTGAACTTCCACTATACTGCCTCCATATCTAGTAGATCCTTCCTCAAGTATGGAGACCAGAACTGTGCGTATTCCTCCGGATGCAGCCTCACGGTACTTTGTACAGTGTACAGCTCCCTGCCCCTGAATTCAATCCCTCTAGCAACGAAGGCCAACATTCCATTTGCCTTTTTGAGAGCCTGCAGTTCTTTTTTTTTAAACTAATTATATCCTATTTTTACAATTATTTTGGTGACAACTAAACTAGACAAAATATTACACCCATTTGAAGCATTAAAATGGATGAAATTGGGTTTCTGGGCTTGTGCGCTAATTATTATATTATTTAAATTCACTGTCAAAAATTATCCTGTTATCCTGGAGATACACCCTCCATGATTGCAGCAGATCTCTATGATGAACCATCTACAATACCATGACATTCTTTTCAATTGTTCCAACCTGTGGAAAATTATTTCAGTTGTAATTATATCTATGTAATAGAAGGCAACCAAATGATGAATCTCAGTTGGGATAAACATAAAGGGTTAACTTGGATATCATTGGAATAAACATCTGGGAGAAGGACATATGATTAACCCTGCCCTTTCAGCATGGACCAGGCCATAGATGAAATTCCTGTCACCTGCTCATTATCCACACAGAATTAACCGTGCAATTGATTATCTTATTACATGCAGTGCAATTTCATGAATGGCTAGCGGCAATTCAAGCTAGCAATGATTAAAGCCAATTTGCCACTTCTAAAGGGGAGTGGTATTGTGGCTGGACAAAGTGATGAAAGTCATTCCAGAGATCCTTTCAGCTTGCTGCAAGAGATGGCAGATGCAGACAAAAGTAGAGTTCCTATTTTTTTTTAATGCTGCAGAGCACTTGTGTAATGTAGTGAAGAGGGCAGGATAGATCCTCTACCCACATGAAAACCCTCCAGGAACATATTCAAATAGTAATAAGGTAAAACTCCTGGTGTTTGGCCCCTCTGGGGATTGGTAGTTGCCGGATAAGTGTATTTTCCAGTTGCTTGAGACTTACTCTTACAATCCAAAACTAATGCACCTGCATAAAGAAAAAAGTTTAAAAGAAAAAAAAACTATACTGTATTTACACTGAACAAACTTCTCTTGCATGAATAAAACATTTTACTTTATTTTCAGTCACATTCTTTAAAAACATTTAACTGTTGCTGCCTCTGCAGGTTCCTCCCCCTCCAAGGAGCCGCCCGAAAGACAAACAATAACATTACAGATAATTAAGTAAAGCTTAATTAGTTAATTACTTAACTTAATTAAGATAAGATAATTAACTTTACAGATTAAGCCTTACTAATCTACTTAATCAGATACTATTAAAAATAAAGACTGACTCAGGAGGGATAAGGAGATACTTTAAGAGAGTCACGCCAAGGGTGAGCAGCATCAACCAGTTCTTCTTCCTGGATGATGCCATTTCATTTAAATACAATTTTATTCAAACTTTATTCAAACAGCTGCTATGAGCAAAGCGCGACCCAAACACTCTGCTGGCTGAATATTTGCTCTCATCTTCGAAGGTTTCTGTGTTACTTTTCCAATTTTAAACACATATTTTTTACCTGTTATTTTATTCTTATTATTTTAAATTATTAAAATTATTTTCCTCTACTTTTTTTTTTGCTGGTTATTTGAGGCTGCAGGTTGCTTAAATTCTAGATATCAGAAGTTTTTCCACAGTAGAATTAATTGTGAAAGTCAATGCCAAGATTGTATTCTCTTCCCTGTTGCAGTGGAAAACCCATCTCTCCTCCAAAGATTACTCTTTTTTTTTCAGACAATGCCCTGTGAGTGCAGCAGAGCACAAATCCAATGGCTCCTCTCCGAATAATCTCAATACTGTCATTCAGCCTTGTTTGCACCTGCTGATGACTGAAGCAAGTCATAAGAACAAATAATAGGCCATCCAGTCTATAGAGCTTGCTCTGCAATTTAATATGATCATGATTGATCCGGCTGCAGGCACAACTCCACCGACCTGCCTTTTCTGCATAGCCTTTCCTTCCCCAACTGAACAAAAATCTACCTAACTGTTTCTTAAGTATCTTTAAATGTTGTAGCCTCTCATGTTTCCTTGGTCAGAGATTCACTACTTTCATAGAAAAAGCAATTCCTCCTCATCTCCATCCTAAATATATTCCCTCAAATCTTGAGGCTATGCCCCCCCCCCCCCCCGTACTTGTCTCACCTATCAGTGGAAATAATTTTCATGCCTCTCAGTGGGCAAGATTTTGGGAGATGGAGTACAATGTTGGCAAATATGAGGTCATCCAAAGTGGATGCCAATCTCTCTATATCTCTCTGCAGAATCTCTTCATCCTCTACATGATTTTCTTTTCTACTCAATTTAGTGTCTTCAGCAAATGTAGGTATGCTTACTCTCAATCTTCTCTTCCAAATCATTAATGTATGTTGAGAGGACTGACCTCCGCTCACCACTGTTTGCCAACCAGAGAAATACACATTTATTCCAACTCTGTACCTTCTACTGATATAACCAATCTTCTAGCTATGCTAATACATTACACACATATATCCTTATCTTATAGATTAGTCTTTTATGAGGGGCTGACCTACCAGCCAACCTTGACCCACTTCAATTTGCCTATCAGCCAAATAGACCAACAACAGATGTCATCTCCCTTGTTCTCCAATTGGCCACCTGGATGCCAAGGATGTGCATACTAGTCTACTGTTCTTAGACGACAGCTCAGAAAATGGTCCCACGTGGACCATCATGAAGGCTTAATTTATCTTGCTTCCATGTTCTTGCTGAATGTTGCTGAATGGCAAAAGTAAATGAGATGTACAAATTGGGATTTTTTTTCAGAGTGGAAAAAAAAATTTTAAAAATTGTTGGTCACATAAAGATGTTATGGTAATGAATTTTCAGGCCTTCTCTATGCCAGGAACGGTGGCTGACGTCACCTCTGAACAAGTCCTCTTGCTGAAGCAAAGTCTCCACGCATTTATTCTTGCTGAAGGGCATTATCTGGATTCCTATGATTGATAATTACTCAGTTAAGGAATCTTTCCTCACCTTTTTACCCTCTTCCTTGAGGTCCTATTCTCACTCTCCCCATCATATCTCACTGCCAGGGAAACAATCATCAAAGAACACATCTCTGAGGCAAACAGTACATGTTTCTATCCCTTAAAGACTTTGCGAACTGTATCAAATTTGAGATACAGTTAACAGTCAAAAAAGACTTCATGAATCAACTGGAACACATACTGTGGTGCATAACCAAATTGTCACATGTGATACCCAATCTCGGCATAATGCAACTGAACTTTGCAGCAACTCTGATCTGAATACAGATGCTTTAAAGATCAATGCCTCATTCCTAAGGTAGATGCATCCCAAGGTCATCAGTATTTATATCATTATTCTAAGTAAACTGTAGTTGCTCCAACAAACACTGTAGGAATTTTTCTTCTCCAATTTTGTGAAGGAAAGAGTATAAAAATCCCCATCTTCTCCCATCTTTTAATGTCAGTAAGAATTCTGAGATGAGTGTCTTATTTCTTCAGAATTTAAGGATATATCATAACTGGTAATGTGCATGTTAATTTAAACAGAGAATAGTACTGCACAGGACCAGGCCCATTGACCTACGTCTCTAATGAACAATGATGCGCTTGCTTGCACCTAATATATACCCCTCTAGACTTTGCATATGTCGATCTAGAACCCACTTAAATGCTCCTATTTCATCTACTTCCACTAACACTCAAGGCTGCCCGTTCCAGACACCAGCCATTATTTGTTTAAAACACTTTTCTTTCATATCTCCTAAAAACCTTTCCCATCTTAAAAGTATGTCCTCTCACATGTGACATTTTTACCTTGTGAAAAAGATTCTGAATGCCTTCCTTCTTAATCAATCCCTCTCATAATTTTATAAACATCTGTCAGATCACCCTTCAACCTCTGATTCTCAAGTATAAACAACCCAAGTTTGTCCAACCTTTCCCTATAGCTGATACCATCTAAACCAGGTAATCTTTTCCTTAAGCTTCATCTTCCATCAATGTTAGCCCTTGCCGGAGGAATCATGTGATAGAGTAGTAGCCGCTAGGAGAATACCAGCCCTCTCCAGAAAAGAAGGAAAAAAGTGAAGAAAAAGCAAAGCCCCAGACACACAAATCACAACAAATAAAAAAATAAAGGTGTGGAGAAAATGGCACCTAAGAAAGAAAAGCCAAAAACAACGGTGTCACATTTGTGGCCCGAAATGTGAAGTTAATGAAACATCAAACACAAGTTTTATCAGGTAAACTTCTCAGCGTCTTTATTCTCCCGTTTCCTTTGTTCTCCTGCTTGTGCTCTTATCTCCCTCTCATACCACGTGACTTCCAGTACATTTCATACATATTCATTATCATGACATCCCTCCTTTAATCAGAAATAAACTTTACCTTCACTTACCAATATCCCTCGGAAACATACAAACATCGTAACTAATGGTAATACTATAACTCAACTACATAAAATTTACTTCCTACAGCACTCATACATGCACTTTATGATATAAGATTAAATACTGTCCCAAAGTTCTTATTAAAACTATGGCACAAAGTCTTCATATCATTTGGGCGCTTTCCGGTTTCGTTTCGGCCTGCCTTCGTCGCTTCTCGGCTGTTCACTCTTAGCGTCAGAAATACTGCTCGCCACGGCTTCGGGTGTTTCTGGCGCTCTAGTCACTTCATCAGGAGTGCTGCAGTTTCAGCATCTCGTATTGGCCTTTCAACCTCTTCGTTCGATGTATCTCTGGACTGGTACCTTTTTACACCTGATACATTTCTCTTATACAGGACTCCAGTCGGAGACTTGACTGTCATCATACTGCCACTTCTGGATACGACAGTATAGGGTTGATGGTAATAAGGTGTGTCTAGCTTACCACCAGTTTCATGCCTCACTAGAACATTATCTCCTGGCATGATGTCTGAGTACTTGGCTCCACGTTTCGAATCTGTGTACAGCTTTGCTGCACCTTTTTTTCAGCATCGTGGTCCCTCATCTCCTGGTCGTCTCGGATTTCCTTTATTTCTGGCATTTTTGTGCGGATTTTTCTCCCAAAAAATGCTTCTGCAGGACTTTTTCCAGTGGTTGCATGAGGCGTTGCTCGATAGACAGCCACATAAGATAGCAATGCTTCTCGCCAATTTTGTCCTTCTGCGTGTGCAATCCTCAATCGTTTTTCAATGGATTGATTTTGTCTTTCTACTTCTCCGTTGGCTTGCGGCCATTTCGGAGTTACTTTATGATGGTGGATACCTGTGGTCCTCATGTATTCCGCAAATGTCTCTGAAATGAATTGTGGACCATTGTCAGAGTATAATGTAACAGGTAATCCATATCTTGCGAATATCTCTGCTAACGCTTGTATTGTTTTTTCAGTGGTTGTGGACTTCAACACCACGTACTCATAGTATCTGCTGTAGTAATCTATCACTACCATAATTGATTCACCCGTCGGTAAAGGTCCAAGAAAATCAACAGCTACGTCGATCCATGGTCCTGTCGGAAGTTGCGTACTCCGGATCGGTTCTGACGGATTACTCCTACTTGTGATTTGACATCCATGACAAGTTTTGACGAATTTCTCTGCATCTTTATCACAACCTGGCCACCATACCTTGCTGGTAGTTAGTTCTTGAAGTATTTCCTCCACTGTTGGTATAGAGTGTCGTTCTCTAATTATAGCTTCATTGGCCATTCTCATGTCAACACATAGTCTTATGTCACCCTTTGGTTTGGGCACAATCACTGCAGGACTAACCCATTGTGTCGGATGTTCCACCGGTTCAATAATGTCTTGTTCGATCAATTCTTTAATTTAGGCTTCTACTTTCCCACGAAGTCCAAACGGAGTTTGGCGCATTGGTTGTGCCTTGGGTTTGACCGTTTCATCTACCACTAACTTCAATTGTCGACCTTTCAGCTTTCCTACTCCTTGGAAGACTGCGGGGAATTCTTGCTTCATATCCTCGTATGACTGAATTGAATTGACACAAGCTCCAATATGAAGTATTGCCAGGTCTTGCGCTGTGCTTCTACTCAGCAATGGTTCTCCCCTCTCTTCTATGACCATAAACTCTGCTTCGGTGTACTTATCTCCAGCTTCAACAGTTGCAGTAAAACATCCAATGGTCTGCAATGGCTTGGTTGCTGTGTATGGATACAGTTTCTTGGAACACTTCTTTGAGGTACAGATGATCTTTTTCCTTTTCATTTTTCTCCCATAAATGTCAATCAATCACATTACTGTCACTGCCTGAGTCTACAATGACCTGCACTGTCACTCCACCAATGATCACTGGGACCTTCTCATGATGTACTTCATTCAACGTAAATTGGTAACAACTCTGTTCCTCCTGGGTATCATCATCGTCACCGTCTATCTGGCGAATGGTGTCTTTCTTTCCAGGATACTTTCCTTTCCCCCAGGCTTTGCCTTTGGAAGTTGTACTCTTCCTCTTCTGGTCTGCATTGGACTTGCTTTTGCACTTCTTTGCAAAGTGGTCCTTACCTCCACACTTTCTGCAAACTTTGCCTTTGGCCGGGCAATATGGGTCTTTTCCAAAGTGATCTCAGTTTCCACATCTATAACACTCCACGTCCTGTGTCGACGTATATCTTGGCTGGTTATGGCGATGTGAAAGCCTCTTAATTTGCTGGCTTGAGTTGTCTTTCAGGGTCATGGTATGAAATTGCCCTTCAACAGCCTCTAATGCAGCAGCAATGGCTAAAGCATCGGTGAGTTCCAACTCACTCCCTCTTTCCAGTAGACGTCTTCTGAGTTTATCTGATCTGCAGTGCTGTACGACTTGATCCAATAATTGGTTGTCCAAATCAGCTGGCATGTAATTGCATCCAACAGCTAGCTGGCGTAGTCTCGTCACGTACTGAGCAATTGTCTGGCCATCTTCTTGTCTCGTTCTCCGAAACAAATGGCGTTGAAATGTAGCATTGGGTGTCACTACATAGTGTGCATTTAATGCATCTACCGCTTTCTGGTACTCATCCTTTCTTCCAGTATTCAAAAGTGTCTTAAACGTTTCCCGAACTGCGGGTCCAGCAGTGAAAAGAAGTAACGCCCTTCTCTGCGCTTTTTGTTCAACTGTACCGGTATCTAGAAATAGGCCACGACTGTCGGCGTAGGATTCAAATTCTTCCAGCCATGCCTTCCACTTCACACTTACAGTGCTTGCATCACCCGTTGGGTCAAAATGAGCAATTCCACTATGCGTTAGAAAGTCACCGTCTGCCCCAGCCATGAGGAAATATTTCAGCCCCAAAAGTACTGAGTCAAAGAGAAAATTCTTATCACCTTGAAGTTTTCTGTAATCTTCTTTAGTCTTTAATTTTCTTCAAGCTTATCCCATCTTCGTCACCAATGTCACATTTGTGGCCCGAAATGTGAAGTTAATGAAACATCAAACACAAGTTTTATCAGGTAAACTTCTCAGCGTCTTTATTCTCCCGCTTCCTTTGTTCTCCTGCTTGTGCTCTTATCTCCCTCTCATACCACGTGACTTCTGGTACATCTCATTCATTATCATGACAAACGGGAAGAAAAGAAAGAAAGACACCGGAAGAGAAAGGTGAAGGCCTTACCTGCACGAAAAAGCAGGGACCCGTCATAGAAAGAGGACCCCACTACCTGAGGTTAGTGGAGACCCCACAGGGTCGCGACCCACCAACCGCGGGACTGCAAAAAATGGCTCACGGAGCCAAACAGGGGTGTGCAACTCCGCATGCATGAGGAATCGCACATGCATGATGCACACGACAAGGAGAACACCGATGGGAGGGGGGACCAGCTGTGGAGTAAAAATCCACAGCACGAACAGCTGATAGAGGCCCAACGGCGGGGCCCCCAGCTGGAAGATAAAGAAAGCAACAGGAATGGGAGGGGTAAGAAAGAAAAATGGAAGCAAGAGACAAAACAGATAACCAGCCCAGAAGAAGAGGACCAACATCAAGAAACCATAGGAAAAAAAAATACCCAACGAACTGACACAAGCAGCTCAACAAGAAAGTCAGAAGAGACACAGATACAAGGAAGAGAAATAGAAGACACAAACCCAAGAGCAGACGAAGAAGAAGAAGAAGAAGAAGAAGAAGAAGAAGGAGGAGGAGAAGAAGAAGAAGAAGAAGAAGAAGAAGAAGAAGAAGAAGAAGAAGAAGAAGAAGAAGAAGAAGAAGAAGAAGAAGAAGGAGGAGGAGGAGGAGGAGGAGGAGGAGGAGAAGGAGGAGGAGGAGGAGGTGGAGGAGGAGGAGGAGGAGGAGGAGGAGGAGGAGGAGGAGGAGGAGGAGAAGAAGAAGAAGAAGAAGAAACTCAGCACAGAGGAATAGGAGGTAAAATAAATGAACAGTACATAGATTTAAAAAAAAATTCAAGAACAAATGAAAGCATTGAAAGAATGGTTGACACTAGAATTTAGTGAAATGAAAAGAAGAATAAAAGGTACAGAAGAAAAAGTGAGTAAATTAGAGATGGTCATGACAGAACTAGGGAAAAGAGTAGACAAGGTGGAAGAATGAGAAACAGCCATAGAAATGGAAGTGGATGACAAAAAGGAAACTGGAAGAATCTGATAAAAAAAAATTGAAGAGACACAGGAGTTGTTAGCTCAGAAGATGGATATAATGGAAAACTAATAGGAGAAACAATATAAAGATAGTGGGCCTTAAGGAAGATGAAGTAGGCAAAGATATGAAAGAATTTATAAAAGAATGGATCCCAAAAGTCTGGGAATGCCAGAAATGCAGGAAGGAATGGAAATAGAAAGGGCACACAGAACATTAGCCCTGAAACCATAGTCACAACAAAAACCAAGATCTGTTTTAGTAAAATTTCTGAAATGCACGACAAGAGAAAATATATTGGAGAAGGCGATGAATAAAATTAGAGAAGACAAAAAACCACTGGAATACAAAGGTCAATTTTTTTTTTCTACCCAGACATAAGTTTTAGCTCCTAAAGAAGAAGGAGTTTAACGCAGCAAAATCGATCCTCTGGAAGAAGGCTATAAATTTATGTTAAGATATCCAGCAGTGCTTAAAATAATTATCCCAGGGCAGCAAAACAGACTGTTCTCAGATCCGGAGAAAGCACGAGAATTTACAGAACGCCTGCAAGACAGAAAGAGAGATGAAGAGATGTAACAAGAACAAAGAATGATGACAAACTACATATAAAGAAGTAAAAATAATGTATAAGTAAGAACTAAAGGAGGGAAGAAAAGGGAAGTAAGGGAGAAGGGGGAAAAAAGAGGAGGGGTTATAAAAACTAAATACATAAATAAATAAATAAATAGAAGGAAAAGGAAAAAAGAGGGGGAGCTTTGTTGTAATGTGAAGAGAAAAGTCTTTTCTGGAGGGGATTCGGTGGGAGAGAATAGCAGTCACTGCGAAATCAGTTGACACTTGCGAGCGGGTTCGCAGTCTGAATGGAAAGGGGAGTTGTGGTTGCCCGTCAAGTGACAAGGGGTGACTCAGAGAGGGGGTACGACGCTTGGGGTTAAGGGAATTTTAGATGTGGGAATGGTTGAAATATTTTATGTTTTAGAAGTGTTGTCATACAGTGCTTTCAAAAAAAGAAAACTGAGAAATGGAAATGGGGAAGAGGGGAAAGATGGAGGTGAGGAAGTGGAAATGAGATGTAAACAAAGTATGAGATGGCCATGTTGAACTATATGACTATAAATATTAATGGAATACATAACCAAAGGAAGAGGCTATTAAATCAACTAAAAAAAGAAAAAAAATAGATATAGCATTCTTGCAGGAAACACATCTAACTGAAGTGGAACACAAGAAATTAAAGAGAGACTGGGTAGGGCACGTAGCGGTAGCATCATATAACTCAAAAGCCAGTGGTGTAGCTATATTAATCAATAAAAATGTACCTATCAAAATAGAGGAGGAAATAAACAGGGAGATACATAATGTTAAAATGTCAGATATATTCAGAACTCTGGGATTTGGTCCATATATATGCACCTAATGAAGAGGATCAAAAGTTTATGCAAGATATTTTTTTGAAGATTGTAGATACGCAGGGGAATATATTGATAGGAGGGGACTTTTAACCTTAATTTGGATTCAAAGATGGATAAAACTGGACAAAAGACTAGCAGAAAGAACAAAGTAGCCAAATTTATGTTTAAATCAATGCAGGAAATGCAACTTTTGGATATATGGAGGAGACAATACCCAAAGGAGAAGGAATACTCATATTATTCGAGTAGACATAAAACATACTCAAGGATTGATCTGTTCCTGTTGTCAGCCCATATCCAAGGAAGAGTTAGGAAAGCAGAATATAAAGCTAGATTGTTATCTGATCACTCACCCCTGCTATTAGCAATAGAACTGGAGGACATCCCACCAAGAACATATAGATGGAGATTAAACTCCATGCTACTTAAAAGACAGGATTTTAGAGAATTTATTGAGTGACAAATTAAAATGTTCTTTGAAGTAAATACGGAATCAGTGAAAGACAAATTTATATTATGGGATGCCTTCATCAGAGGGCAGATAGTTAGTTATGTTTTTTTCTTTTTTCTTCTTTGGCTTGGCTTCGCGGACGAAGATTTATGCAGGGGGTAAAAAGTCCACGTCAGCTGCAGGCTCGTTTGTGGCTGACAAGTCCGATGCGGGACAGGTAGACACGGTTGCAGCGGTTGCAGGGGAAAATTGGTTGGTTGGGGTTGGGTGTTGGGTTTTTCCTCCTTTGCCTTTTGTCAGTGAGGTGGGCTCTGCGGTTTTCTTCAAAGGAGGTTGCTGCCCGCCAAACTGTGAGGCGCCAAGATGCACGGTTTGAGGCGTTATCAGCCCACTGGCGGTGGTCAATGTGGCAGGCACCAAGAGATTTCTTTAGGCAGTCCTTGTACCTTTTCTTTGGTGCACCTCTGTCACGGTGGCCAGTGGAGAGCTCGCCATATAACACGATCTTGGGAAGGCGATGGTCCTCCATTCTGGAGACGTGACCCATCTAGCGCAGCTGGATCTTCAGCAGCGTGGACTCGATGTTGTCGACCTCTGCCATCTCGAGTACTTCGACGTTAGGGATGAAAGCGCTCCAATGGATGTTGAGGATGGAGCGGAGACAACGCTGGTGGAAGCGTTCTAGGAGCCGTAGGTGGTGCCGGTAGAGGACCCATGATTCGGAGCCGAACAGGAGTGTGGGTATGACAACGGCTCTGTATACGCTTATCTTTGTGAGGTTTTTCAGTTGGTTGTTTTTCCAGACTCTTTTGTGGACAAGTTCTACACCGACCTGTGCAACCTCATCCAACGCACCCCTACAGCCGACAAGGTTGTCATCCTGGGCGACTTCAACGCTCGTGTCGGCAAAGACTCAGAAACCTGGCCAGGAATCCTGGGCAAGCATGGCGTCAGCAAGTGCAATGACAATGGGCGCCTCCTGTTGGAGCTCTGCGCAGAACACCGGCTTGTCATTACAAACACCCTTTTTCAGCAGAGGGACAGCCTTAAGACCACCTGGATGCATCCCCGATCCAAACACTGGCACCTCCTGGACTACATCCTGGTGCGAGAAAGTGACAAACGAGATGTGCTCCACACCAGGGTCATGCCTAGCGCGGAGTGCCACACTGACCACCGGCTGGTTCGCTGCAAGCTCAACCTTCACTTCAAGCCAAAGCCCAGGAACAATAAAGCCCCCAGAAAGAGGTTCAATGTTGGAAACCTGCAGTCAGACGAAGCGAGAGGAAACTTCCAGGCAAACCTCAAAGCAAAGCTCGACGATGCAACCCGCCTCACGGACCCGTCCCCTGAAACCCTCTGGGATCAGTTGAAGACTACCATACTGCAATCCACTGAAGAGGTACTGGGCTTCTCCTCCAGGAAAAACAAGGACTGGTTTGACGAAAACAGCCAGGAAATCCAGGAGCTGCTGGCAAAGAAGCGAGCTGCCCACCAGGCTCACCTTACAAACCCGTCCTGTCCAGAGAAGAAAAAAGCCTTCCGTCGCGCATGCAGCCATCTTCAGCGCAAACTCCGGGAGATCCAAAATGAGTGGTGGACTAGCCTCGCCAAACGAACACAGCTCAGCGCGGACATTGGCGACTTCAGGGGTTTCTACGAGGCTCTAAAGGCTGTGTACGGCCCCTCACCCCAAGTCCAAAGCCCGTTGCGCAGCTCAGACGGCAAAGTCCTCCTCAGCGACAAGATCTCCATCCTCAACCGATGGTCAGAACACTTCCAATCTCTTTTCAGTGCCAACCGCTCAGTCCAAGATTCCGCCCTGCTCCAGCTCCCTCAACAGCCCCTAAGGCTAGAGCTGGATGAGGTTCTCACCCTGGATGAGACATATAAGGCAATCGAACAACTGAAAAGTGGCAAAGTAGCAGGTATGGATGGAATCCCCCCAGAGGTCTGGAAGGCTGGCGGCAAAACTCTGCATGCCAAACTGCATGAGTTTTTCAAGCTTTGTTGGGACCAAGGAAAACTGCCTCAGGATATTCGTGATGCCACCATCATCGCCCTGTACAAAAACAAAGGCGAGAAATCAGACTGCTCAAACTACAGGGGAATCACGTTGCTCTCCATTGCAGGCAAAATCTTCGCTAGGATTCTACTAAATAGAATAATACCTAGTGTCGCCGAGAATATTCTCCCAGAATCACAGTGCGGCTTTCGCGCAAACAGAGGAACTACTGACATGGTCTTTGCCCTCAGACAGCTCCAAGAAAAGTGCAGAGAACAAAACAAAGGACTCTACATCACCTTTGTTGACCTCACCAAAGCCTTTGACACCGTGAGCAGGAAAGGGCTTTGGCAAATACTAGAGCGCATCGGATGCCCCCCAAAGTTCATCAACATGATTATCCAACTGCACGTAAACCAACAAGGTCGGGTCAGATACAGCAATGAGCTCTCTGAACCCTTCTCCATTAACAATGGCGTGAAGCAAGGCTGTGTTCTCGCGCCAACCCTCTTTTCAATCTTCTTCAGCATGATGCTGAACCAAGCCATGAAAGACCCCAACAATGAAGATGCTGTTTACATCCGGTACCGCACGGATGGCAGTCTCTTCAATCTGAGGCGCCTGCAAGCTCACACCAAGACACAAGAGAAACTTGTCCGTGAACTACTCTTTGCAGATGATGCCGCTTTAGTTGCCCATTCAGAGCCAGCTCTTCAGCGCTTGACGTCCTGCTTTGCGGAAACTGCCAAAATGTTTGGCCTGGAAGTCAGCCTGAAGAAAACTGAGGTCCTCCATCAGCCAGCTCCCCACCATGACTACCAGCCCCCCCACATCTCCATCGGGCACACAAAACTCAAAACGGTCAACCAGTTTACCTATCTCGGCTGCACCATTTCATCAGATGCAAGGATCGACAATGAGATAGACAACAGTTAGTTATGTAATGAAGATGAAAAAGGACTAGAATCGGCAAATAGAACAGCTGGAAAGGGAAATAGTAAGTACAGAAAAAGAACTAGCAACAAGGGAAGATACAACAAAAAGAAGAGAATTGGCAAACAAAAAATAAAATACCAAACACTACAAATGTATAAGGTGGAGAAGAACATAATGAAAATAAAGCAGAAGTATTACGAGCTAGGAGAAAATATGCACAAAATACTGGCTTGGCAGCTTAAAACAGAACAAGCTAAAAGAACTGTATTGGCATCAAGGAAAAAGGACAAACAAATTACATATAACCCAACAGAGATCAATGAAATCTTTAAGGAATTCTACGAGCAATTATACCAAACTGAGAATGAAGGGAAAGAAGACAAAATAGATAAGTTTCTAGCTAAAATTAAACTACCGAAATTGCAAGAACAGGAGGAAATCAAATTGATAAAACCATTTGTAAAAGAGGAAATACAAGATATATTAAAAAAACTACCGAACAATAAAAAGCCTGGGAAGGACGGACTCCCAATAGAATTCTATAAAACATTTAAAGAGTTACTAATTCCTCCTCTCCTGGAAGTAATGAACCAGACTGAAGAAACACAAAACATGCCAGATTCATGTAAAACAGCAACAATTACAGTAATACCAAAGACCTGGAAAGATCCACAACACCAGCATCGTATAGATCAATATCTCTACTTAACACAGATTATAAGATAATAGCAAAGCTATTAGCAAACAGATTGCCCGACTGTGTACCAAAAATAGTAAAACTAGATCAAACTGGATTTATTAAGAAAAGACGAACAACGGACAATGTTTGTTAGTTCATTAACTTAATACATGCACTACAAGGAAATAAGACGCCAACAGTGGCTGTTGCTTTAGACACAGAGAAAGTCTTTGACAGAGTATAATGGAATTATTTATTCAAAGTATTATAAGGGTTCAACCTACCAGAGAAATATATTAATTGGATTTCTTCTTTGGCTTGGCTTCACGGACGAAGATTTATGGAGGGGGTAAAAAAGTCCACGTCAGCTGCAGGCTCGTTTGTGGCTGACAAGTCCGATGCGGGACAGGCAGACACGATTGCAGCGGTTGCAAGGGAAAATTTGTTGGTTGGGGTTGGGTGTTGGGTTTTTCCTCCTTTGCCTTTTGTCAGTGAGGTGGGCTCTGCGGTCTTCTTCAAAGGAGGTTGCTGCCCGCCAAACTGTGAGGCGCCAAGATGCACGGTTTGAGGCGTTATCAGCCCACTGGCGGTGGTCAATGTGGCAGGCACCAAGAGATTTCTTTAGGCAGTCCTTGTACCTTTTCTTTGGTGCACCTCTGTCACGGTGGCCAGTGGAGAGCTCGCCATATAACACGATCTTGGGAAGGCGATGGTCCTCCATTCTGGAGACGTGACCCATCCAGCGCAGCTGGATCTTCAGCAGCGTGGACTCGATGCTGTCGACCTCTGCCATCTCGAGTACTTCGACGTTAGGGGTGTAAGCGCTCCAATGGATGTTGAGGATGGAGCGGAGACAACGCTGGTGGAAGCGTTCTAGGAGCCGTAGGTGGTGCCGGTAGAGGACCCATGATTCGGAGCCGAACAGGAGTGTGGGTATGACAACGGCTCTGTATACGCTTATCTTTGTGAGGTTTTTCAGTTGGTTGTTATTCCAGACTCTTTTGTGTAGTCTTCCAAAGGCGCTATTTGCCTTGGCGAGTCTGTTGTCTATCTCATTGTCGATCCTTGCATCTGATGAAATGGTGCAGCCGAGATAGGTAAACTGGTTGACCGTTTTGAGTTTTGTGTGCCCGATGGAGATGTGGGGGTGCTGGTAGTCATGGTGGGGAGCTGGCTGATGGAGGACCTCAGTTTTCTTCAGGCTGACTTCCAGGCCAAACATTTTGGCAGTTTCCGCAAAGCAGGACGTCAAGCGCTGAAGAGCTGGCTCTGAATGGGCAACTAAAGCGGCATCATCTGCAAAGAGTAGTTCACGGACAAGTTTCTCTTGTGTCTTGGTGTGAGATGGCAGGCGCCTCAGATTGAAGAGACTGCCATCCGTGCGGTACCGGATGTAAACAGCGTCTTCATTGTTGGGGTCTTTCATGGCTTGGTTCAGCATTATGCTGAAGAAGATTGAAAAGAGGGTTGGTGCGAGAACACAGCCTTGCTTCACGCCATTGTTAATGGAGAAGGGTTCAGAGAGCTCATTGCTGTATCTGACCCGACCTTGTTGGTTTTCGTGCAGTTGGATAATCATGTTGAGGAACTTTGGGGGACATCCGATGCGCTCTAGTATTTGCCAAAGCCCTTTCCTGCTCACGGTGTCGAAGGCTTTGGTGAGGTCAACAAAGGTGATGTAGAGTCCTTTGTTTTGTTCTCTGCACTTTTCTTGGAGCTGTCTGAGGGCAAAGACCATGTCAATGGTTCCTCTGTTTGCGCGAAAGCCGCACTGTGATTCTGGGAGAATATTCTCGGCGACACTAGGTATTATTCTATTTAGTAGAATCCTAGCGAAGATTTTGCCTGCAATGGAGAGCAACGTGATTCCCCTGTAGTTTGAGCAGTCTGATTTCTCGCCTTTGTTTTTGTACAGGGTGATGATGGTGGCATCACGAAGATCCTGAGGCAGTTTACCTTGGTCCCAACAAAGCTTGAAAAACTCATGCAGTTTGGCATGCAGAGTTTTGCCGCCAGCCTTCCAGACTTCTGGGGGGATTCCATCCATACCTGCTGCTTTGCCACTTTTCAGTTGTTCGATTGCCTTATATGTCTCATCCAGGGTGGGAACCTCATCCAGCTCTAGCCTTAGGGGCTGTTGAGGGAGCTGGAGCAGGGCGGAATCTTGGACTGAGCGGTTGGCACTGAAAAGAGATTGGAAGTGTTCTGACCATCGGTTGAGGATGGAGATCTTGTCGCTGAGGAGGACTTTGCCGTCTGAGCTGCGCAGCGGGCTTTGGACTTGGGCTTTGGAATTGGATTAATACATTACATAAGGGTCCAATGGCAAAGGTGACAGTAAATGGATATATATTGACCCAATTTAAATTAAGCAGGTCAATTAGGCAGGGATGTCCACTATCTCCCTCACTGTTCACTTTAGCAATAGAACCATTGGCAGAACTGATAAGATCAGAAAATAAAATAAAAAGGATAAAAATAAAAGAGAAGGAATATAAAATCAGTCTATTTGCAGATGACATCATAGTATACTTAACAGAACCAGAATTATCAATAAAAGAATTACATAAGAAATTGAAGCAATATGGAGAAATATCGGGGTACAAGATCAATGCAAATAAAAGTGAAGCGATGCCAATGAACAATGCGGATTTCACAAAGTTTAAATCAGAATCACCATTTAAATGGCAAACACAAGCAATCCGATACCTAGATATTAGACTAGATAATAATCTAAGCCATCTATACAAATTAAATTATCAGCCATTAATGAAGAAATTACAAGGACATTGGAAAGATTTACCACTAACACTGATAGGAAGGGTAAATTGCATTAAAATGAATATCTTCCCAAGGATACAATACCTATTTCAATCGTTATCAATTCCCTTAACAGAGAAATTCTTCAATGAACTATAGAAAATAATAAGGAAATTCTTATGCAAAGGGGGAAAACTGAGGATAGTGCTAGAATGATACAAACAAGGTGGTTTTCAGCTACCAAATTTTAAGAATTATTATAGAGCAGCACAATTAAGATATCTATCATATTTTTATCAAACAAGGGAAAAACCAGATTGGACCAGAATAGAGCTAGATAAAATAGGGGAGAAGGTACCAGAACATATACTTTATAAGTGGGATGAAAAACTGGTGTAATATAGAAGTTCACCAGTACTCCACCACCTGCTCAACATTTGGAAGAAGATTCACGTAGAAAGGAAAAACAAATTACTAATTACCAAAATTATTATTGACACAAAATCAACTAATCCCTTTCACAATAGATAACATTTCCTTTAGAGAATGGGAGGGAAAAGGGATTAAAAGAATAGAAAATTGTTTTTTTGGGAAATAATTTATTATCATTTGGGCAAATGAAGTACAAATATTGAATAACTCACGGTACAATGTTTGCATACCACCAACTGAAAACCTACTTAAAGGACAAACTGGGAAGCAGACTGAGATTACCAGAAGGAAGCAGCTTTGAATATGTGATTACAGACACAATGATAATTAAAAGATTTATAACAAACATGTACATCAAGCTACAAGAGAAAGAAAATGATGAAATAAGATATAAACCCAAACAAAAGTGGGAAAAATATAAACATAAAGATAAAAAATGAAATATGGGAAAAGTTATGCTCTGGAACTATGAAGAATATAATAAACATGAGGTTACGCATGATTTAGTATATATATTACGCACCAAAAGTTTAAAAAATGGGATGCAACATTATCAGATAGATGTTTTCGCTGTAAGAAGGAAACAGGAACAATAGTACATACAATTTGGGCATGTGAGAAAGTGATAAATTTTTGGGAAGATCTAAATCAGGTATTAAATGAAATCACAAAAAGCAACATAACAAAAATTCCAGAGATCCTTCTCTGGAATTGTACTGTAATATAAGAAGTGAAGAATTGGGCCTCAAACTGGATGAAGCGCAAAAAAAGATTTATTATGATAGGCTAGCTGTAGCAAAAAAAATGTATAATGTCAACTTGGAAATCAGAAGAGAGCCTGAGAGTACAGCAATGGTACATGGAAATTAATAAATGTATTCCATTGGAAAAAATAACATACAATTTAAAAAAATAAAGTCACATAATTTGAACAAATTTGGCAACTGTACATGGAACACAACAGAGAGGGCCTACCACAGACCTCCACCCCCTAAAATGATAGAATGAGAAGAAGACGAAATGAACTGACCCAGTGTGCAAAAGTAGAAGACACTATTTTCTTGTTTATTTTCATTGTGTGATGACATTGTTTAATGGGTTTAATGTATCGTATAGATTGAATCTTTAGTGGGTGGGAGGGGGTGGGAAGGAGGGAGGGAAGGGGGGGGAAAGGGGAGAAAATTACACTGTGTATATTCAAGAGGGAAATGTTTGCATGTATTTTGATTAATATGGTTCATAGTGTGAAAAATAAAAAAAAATAAAAAATGTTAGCTCTTGCCTTGATGCTACCCTTTTAATGGCGAATCTTAACTTGATGTTACTTCTTCTCTTGATAGTGATCTCTCTATTAATATACCTCTTCCTTCATTATTGTCCCTCATTCAATACTGACCTTTTCCTCTGCTTTCTAAGCACTGAACCCTTTCCCAGCCCACTTGATTTTTCCTGCATAGATTAGGGTGATATCGAACTCATTTCTACTTAATATTCTTATATCTTTGATTGGGGTAAATTTTAGGCAAATTCAATTCTTTTAACTGTCAAGATGCAATATGCATCCACTTGTTAAGTGAATGCAATCAGAATGCAGACAATTTTTTTATATATGTTCCTGATATCCAACCAATAGAAATCAGTAATGTTCACTTAACAGTTGTGAGTAATGAAACTCAGTGCTGACTCACTAATAGTTCCAGCTCTTTGAAGTTGACCATACATCCTGCTATGTCTCCAGTTAAATAAGCAGCTTTACAGCTGTTTCCCATAGTCCCACAGCTGTTACAGTCACTGCCCTGCAGGCCAATTACTTTGCATTCAATACCTAATCTGAGATAAAAAATCAACTGGCAACCAGCAGTTTAATTGGCAAGAAAATGATGGGTTTAAAATATCTCCTACTTAAAGAAAGATTGTGTCAGATAGATTATCTACCGAAGGAATAAAACTGCTTTAAAACTCTGTTATTTTTGCTCCCTGCCTTGGAATAGAAAATAGTCCTAAAAAGTATTTGATGCACCTATTATATCAGTGAAGGACAAAACATTGATGTAATCAAATTATATTGAAACTAAATTTACAAAAATAATTATTTAGATACACTTCATCTACAGTTAGAAAAATAGGTCAATTAACTATGACTATAATATGCTCCTATCTCGGCTGCACCATTTCATCAGATGCAAGGATCGACAATGAGATAGACAACAGACTCGCCAAGGCAAATAGCGCCTTTGGAAGACTACACAAAAGAGTCTGGAAAAACAACCAACTGAAAAACCTCACAATGATAAGCGTATACAGAGCCGTTGTCATACCCACACTCCTGTTCGGCTCCAAATCATGGGTCCTCTACCGGCATCACCTACGGCTCCTAGAACGCTTCCACCAGCGTTGTCTCCGCTCCATCCTCAACATCCATTGGAGCGCTTTCATCCCTAACGTCGAAGTACTCGAGATGGCAGAGGTCGACAGCATCGAGTCCACGCTGCTGAAGATCCAGCTGCGCTGGGTGGGTCACATCTCCAAAATGGAGGACCATCGCCTTCCCAAGATCGTGTTATATGGCGAGCTCTCCACTGGCCACCGTGACAGAGGTGCACCAAAGAAAAGGTACAAGGACTGCCTAAAGAAATCTCTTGGTGCCTGCCCCATTGACCACCGCCAGTGTGCTGATCTCGCCTCAAACCGTGCATCTTGGCGCCTCACAGTTCGGCGGGCAGCAACCTCCTTTGAAGAAGACCGCAGAGCCCACCTCACTGACAAAAGGCAAAGGAGGAAAAACCCAACACCCAACCCCAACCAACCATTTTTCCCCTGCAGCCGCTGCAACCGTGTCTGCCTGTCCTGCATCGGACTTGTCAGCCACAAACGAGCCTGCAGCTGACGTGGACTTTTACCCCCTCCATAAATCTTCATCCGCGAAGCCAAGCCAAAGAAGGATAATATGCTCCATTACAAATAAAATTTGACAAATAAAATACATGTTCATAGTAGAATTTCAACTGTTTTCGATGAGAAGGTAGAAAAATCCAAAACCATTTTATGCAGCAGATTGTATTGAATTGAAAATAATTCACATGTGACAATTTGATACTGAGAAAAAAATTGTTTCTCATGTTTTAGCTTCAGAAACAACATAGCGTGAAAAAATACTTAAATAAGAACAATTATCATTTGGTGCTGGAGCCTGGAAAGAACCAAGTCATATGCATTAGACCCATGACAGGAGCAAATCTGTGCTGGGAAAGGCATGGTATACCATTGCCCTATTGTAGTCCACACACTTGGGTCATGTTATGACTTTAGCAATAAAATTAAACTGTAGTAGAGCAGATCGTGACTTTTGCAGAAATTCTTCTCCTCCGATAGCTTCATTTTTCAAAATAATTGAAGGAGAATATGTAGATTTAATATCAGGCAAGGGCTGGAGATGGAGAGCTTAGAGAGAGAAAATAGGTGAGGAGAAGGTATGAATTGAAGACAGATGGAAATTGCCAGGAATCTTGTAAGAAAGCAATATTGTTTGTGCAATTCAAGGTGGTGCACAGAATATATTTAGCCAAAGGCAAATTATCTGGCTTTTAGTAGGATATTGATTCATTATGTGACAAATTTAAAAAAAATTCAGGCTTCATTGATTCATACGTTTTGGGCTTGCCCTAGTTTAGGCATCAACTTCCAGTTCCCTGAACATGACCGCATCATCTTCAGCAAAGACATCCAATCTTTTTACATCATCCCCCATTCCTAAATCCTCAAAGCCCTTGGTGACACAAAGTAATCAGGCCTCATCAGCAGCAAGGAGATGAGTCACACTATAGAGAAAAGGTGCAAAATCTCTTGATATGGTAAGAGACTAACAACCTGCGTCTCATCGAGGACAAGATGACGGAGATTATCATGGACTTCCGAGGCCCAGGAATGACAACTCTCCACTACACATCAACAACTCTGTAGTGGAGTGAATAGAGAGCACCAAGTTCCTTATATAGTAACCTATGCAGGCCAGGGGCATAGGCAGGTTCTAAAGTTAGGGGGAGCAAGCATAAATAAGTTGCTATGATGCAAACTAAATATTTAGTAACTGCCCTAAGTTTTTGATTGTTTGAAGAAGTAAGCTTAATTTCACAAACGATGCGGTGCAGAAGAGGAGACAACTCACAGAACTGTTTTCCAGCATTTATTTGCTCTCTTTTTGAAGACAAAAATAATACAACCATTGTCTTCTGTTTTTTTCCTTTTCTGCCTCTTTTCCTCCCTTAGCAAGGTAACAGCAGTGTCTTGGCATACTTTTCCTCAACTATATACAGATCTTTTGTTTTAACATTTCAATATGTACTCAACTCAGTGTACATGGTATTAGCTGAAAGCTTTTAATATTTGCCCAAGAAAACATTTTTCATTTTAAAATCTTTTCAGATTATGTGTACACACACACACACACACACACACACACACACACACACACACACACACACACACACTCACACACACACACATACGCACGCACGCACACACACACACACACACATACACATACACACGCACACACACACGCGCGCATGCACGCGCGCGCACACACACACACACACACACACACACACACACACACACACACACACACACACACACACATTTGTACATACATACAAAGCGAAAATAGTGGCACCCGGTGGGTGAGTTAAAAATTGCATAGAAAATTAACTGGCCATAATCATACATTTAACAACAAAATCCTGTACTTTTATGAAGACAAAATAATATAACCATTGTTTTCTGAGTTTTATTCCTTTTCTGCCCCTTTTTCTCCAAAGCATACAAAATAACAGAATTTACACTGTGACATCTCAGCAAAGCTACAGTGATCACGTTTAAAACATTTAAAATAATGCAGTAGCAATCTTATCCCTCACTTAGCCTTAGCAAGGTATCAGTAGTGTGAGAGACTGGAAGTGAGGGGCTGAGGAGTTGCACAAGAGGTGTGCACTGCCGAACTCATTCCCAAATGAAACATTATTCAAATGACAGTAAATACAAGTAACTCATTGAGATAAAATTCACAAATATAGAATTGAGAATAGAAATTATTAAAGCCCATTTTAACTCTGTGACAAGAGCACAAAAGTCCTGACTTCCATTCAACTGCAGTCAACTCCAGGGTGAACCGTATCGTTGAAGTGGATTGAAATTTCCATGACAACAATCATTTCACCATGGACAAAACCACAAGGAAGTTTGGAAGTGAAAGCACAAGAGCTGATGCAGTGCTGACAAACCCTGGAGGTAAGAGCAAGTGACAACCTCCCTGCAATACCACTAACACAATAACTAGGTCAGGAATTGTTTAAATTCAGACAGACACCTTATCAGTCGTTGTAGACCTTCAATGACCAGGCTATATTAAATGGAGAAGAAGGGTATAGATCACCTCTATCGCCATAGAAAGATCCAAGAGTCATCAGCATCATCTCCCATTGCAACTAACGAAACATTTAGCAAGAACTCATGGTTAAGATCAAATACATGACTGAAGGGAAAACAAAATCAAAGCAAAATATAATGACTAAAGCAGAACTCTATACTGCAATGATTAGCAAAATTTGTATTGACTGATACGGAATAGATTCTGTCAATTCTTTTATCACAAACCTAATTTGGGTTGAACTCTTGGATGTTGAAATACAGCTGTGAGGAATTGAAAGAAAGTTTAGATGCAGTGGTCAGTACACATTAATGAAAGGTTTAGGAGATTAGATTCGAAGTGAAACTGCAAAGCTCTGAACTATTTGTTCAAATGATATTTCTACATCTTTGTGGCAACATTGACTTCATCAGAATCTTGCTGCCTTTGTTCTTCGGGTTGGGAGATCATTAGGCCTCCACATGACAGAAAATTGCAAAATATACTTTAAGTAATAATAATTGATTTTGATTATGGAATTCCTTAAAAAAATTGAGGGGAATTTTAATTCTCAATAATGGATGGGCTTGGGTCATGAAACTATCTTTAAAATCTCAAAACTGAACCTATTTATGTTCTCATGTGCTCTCTCGCAACTCATCACTTATGGTCCTCTTCCTTCCATGGGCTCAAATTTTATTGCATCCTAACCCTGTGCTTCCTCTCCCTCCTATGCAAGTTCTACCTCTCAAGCAACATTTCCACATGCTCCTGTACCACCAAACCGGTATCTGCCTACCTCAAACCATTTTGATTCCCCAGTCCAGTCCTTACATCCACAATTCCTCACATGCCCTCCATCACTTCATCAACTTCCAGTTCCCTGAACACGACCACATCATCTTCAGCAAAGACATCACCACTCTCCTCCAGCTGCCAAACTTGTTCTCACCCTTGATAACTTCTCCTTTGATGCATTCCACTTTTTTTCAAATCAAACAGGTAGCCATGGATACTCATATCAACCTGACCAATGGCTGCCTTTTGTCCACAAGTCTACACAAGCAAGGATCCTCAACTCTTCCTCCTCTACATTGACAATTACATTGGTGCTTCCTCCTGCACCCATGATGAGCTCGTCATCTTTATCCACTTTGCTGCCAACTTCCATCTGACCTCAAATTGACTTGGTCCATCTCTGTCAACACTCTTTCTTCTCAATCTTTCTCTGTCTCGGGAGACAAATTCTCAACAGGCATTTTCCACAGACCACCTCCACTATGCCCCCATACCCTGTCCCCTGTAAGGATTCTATTTCATTCCCACAATTCCTCTGTCTCCATCACATCTGCTCCCAGGATGAGGTCCTCTATGCAAGATCATTTGAGATATCCTCCTTCTTCAAAATTCGTCTTCCCCTCCACTATCATAAACTTGGCTCTCGCCTGCAAATCCTCCATTTTGTGCACACCTGTGCTGGCCCCTTTAAGACATAAGGATAGGATTCCCCTTGGCCTTACCTACCACCCAACCAGCCTCCACGTCCAACATATCTTTCTTCACAATTTACGCCACCTAAACATGATCCCACCACCAAACGCATCTTCCCTTTTTCTTCCCACTTTGCCTTCTGCAGGGATTTATCACTCTAACTATGCATGAATATATTGGTGTGAGTGCGGAATACCCAAACCACTACAGCTCAAGGCTCAATTCTCGGAAGGCAGTTCAAAGTTCAGTTTCAGAAATTCAGTGATGACTTTTGGGCTTGAAATTGATGCCACACGCAGGCTTTAAGATGGTTGAGACACACAATGGTGAGTTACACGGGCCTTCAGTGGATGCAACATGCAGGATTTGGATGGGTCAGATATGCAGGCTTTAAGATGAAGTTAGCAGTTCCTAAAGTAGGTGAAAAGAGACTGGGGATAACAGAACTTTACTCACACAACCCTTATTGAGGTGGTTCAGAAAAATGTCTTTTTTTAGACGAGTGCCTTCTTATGCAATTAGAATCCTTTTCATGGGTCAGTCGAAGTAGAGTGCAGTATTTCTTCTGCAACTTTAAAACTTTTTTTGTGGGTCAGTCAAAATATAGTGCAGTATTTTTTTCTGCAACTTTAAAACCCTTTTCGTAGGGTCAGTAAAAGTGGTCTCTCATTCCTCTATAAGCAAAAGGAGGAAATCTGACATTCTGTCTATAACTACACAATGAAGCCAAGTGGGTTTCTCATTCCCACAAAGGAGGTCAAAGAGCTGTTTTCTCTTGTGCTACTTCCTTAAAATGGCCTCCTTAACAAATGATGCACTATCTTTTTAAGAAGCTAGCCACATGGTCTCTGTGCACCTGGCCTCTCCAGGGCTTCTGTTCTGACTCTTCAAAAGTATCCAGTAAAAGGAACATGATGTTCAAAGCTTGCTGCTAGTTTTGCAGTCACTTCAAATCCTTCAAGCAGGTAGTTGAATCTGTTCTCTTAAAGGGACCATCCCACACAATTGTATAATTATCATTTTACTCTGATCACATCTCTCTTACCACCTGCTAAACTTGCATAAGGCCTCCAGATCTTTATTCTCTTATTCTGAATGCCAACGATGTAGCACCACAACATTTAGTGCTGCTGTGTCACATCTCTAAGGACCTCAGTTCAGTACTGACCTCAGGTGTTTTATCTGTGGTATTTTGACATTCTTCCTGTGGCCATGTGTGCTTCCATTTGATGCAGTGGTTTTTTGGCACATCTCAAAGGCATGCTGGGATTTAATTGGAAACACACGAGAGACTGCAGATTCTGGAACCTGAAGCCAAAAAATCAACCTTCTGGAGAAAATCATTTGTTTGAGCAGCATCAGTGGAAGACAAAAAAATGTCAATGTTTTAGGCTAAACCCCTTCACCAAGACTTGAAGAGTTCAGGCCTAACACATCAACTATTCTTTTACTCCCATTGATGCAGCATGGCGTGATGAGTGCCTCCAGCATATTGCTTTTTGCTGGAAGTTAATTGGCTACTGTAGATTACTCCCAAGGCTAAGTCAGTGGGGAAAAAAAAAGCAAAGAAGAATTGATGGCTGCAAAGTAATAGGAGGGGGATGGAGAATGGGAAATTAATTGTTTTGCTGTGAGCTAGAATGGATCCAATGGGCAAAATAGCCTCCTTATGTGTTGTACCAAACAGAATCAATCATCAGAAAAGACCTAAAGTTCATAAGCCCATAGATATAGGAGCAAAGGTAGACCTTTTGGAAAATCAAGTCTACTCTGCCATTCCATCATGAGCTGATCCTTTCTCCCACTCAGTTCCACACCCCTTCCTTCTCCCCATAACTTTTGATACTCTATGCCATTGGTGCTCTGTGATTAGTAAGGAATTGCTTAAAGGGGGTTATGGATGGAAAGAAAAAGTATGAAAACCACTGTTTTAATTGTACCTCATTGACTTGTTATGTGCACAATTTCATTACTCCAAAGGAAATGGGGCAATGACAATTTTTCTCAAGCAAAATATTTCCATAACCATTGGGTCAAGAGCAGTGATTCTCCACCTTCCCTTCCCACCCACATACCACCTTAAGCAATCCTTTACTAATCACAGAGCACTGATGGCATAAGGATTACTTAAAGTGGGATGTGAGTGAAAAGAAAAAAGGTTAAAAACCAACTCCCAAACTATTCAGATACCTATCAATCTCTGCCTTAAACACACCCCCAGTGACTTGATCTCCACAGCCAGCCATGGTACGAAATTCCAGAGGTTCACGACTCTCTGGGTAAAGACCTCCTTGGGCATTTCTGTTTTAAATGAGTAATATTCAATCCTGAAGTTGTTTTCTCCCATCCAAAGAATTGTCTGCCTTTTTATTCCTTCTACAAAGTGTCTGATTGTACACTTTCAAACATCATATTTGATTTACCACTTCTTTGATCATTCACCTAAACTATCTAAGTCTCTCTACAACCTTTCCATTTCCTTCTCACCACCTGCCCCTCCACCTATCTTTGCATCATCTTCAAACCCTGCCAAATAATTAACATACAGCATAAAAAAAGTGGCCCCAACACTGATCTCTGCAGAACAGACTAAGATTCCTTTATTCCCACTCTGTTTCTTGCTGATTAGCTAATGCTCCATCCATGTTCGTATCTTGCCTGTAATTTCATAGGCTCTCATCTTATTAAGAATCAGAATTAGAATTTGTTGTCATGAACATGTCACAAAATTTGTTGCCTTGCAGCAGCTTCACTGTGCAAATATCGCTATAAATTGTATTTAAAAATAAACAAATTAATACAAAAGAAGAGATCATGAGGCAGTGTCTGTGGTTCATTGTCCATTGAGAAATCTGATGGCAGAGGGGAAGAAGCTGTTTATGTACCATTGGGTCTTTGTCATCAGGCTCCTCTACCCCCTTCCTGATGGTAGCAGTGTGAAGAGGGCATGGTCTGGGTGGTGAGGGTCCTTGAGGATAGAGGCTGCTTTTTTAAGACAGTGCCTCTAGTAGATGTCATTCAGGGAGTGAAGACTGATGCCCATGGTGGCGCTGGTTGGGTTCACAACTCTGCAATCCTTTCCTGTCCTGTTCTTTGGGACCTTCATACCAAATGGTGTTGCAACCAGTCAGAATGCTCTCTGCGAAACACCTGTAAAAATTTGCAAGAGTTGTTGGTGATATACCAAATCTCCTCAAACTCCTCATGAAGTATAGCTGCTGGCAAGCCTTCTTCATGTTTGCATTGTCATGGAGGCCCCAGGATAGGTTTTCAGAGATGTGAACACCCAGGAATTTGAAAATCTTTTCCACCGCTGACCGTCGATGAGGACTAGTACGTGTCCTTCTGATTTTCCTCTCCTGAAGTCCACGTCATCAACAAATTGGTAGATGACATTTGAATTGTATCTAGCCACCCAGTCATGAGTGTAGAGCAAGAAGAGCAGTGGGCTAAGCACGCACCCTTGAGGTGCACCTGTGTTGATTGTCAGCGAGGAGGAGATGTTTCCGATTTGTACTGACTGTGGTTTTTCGATGAGGAAGTCAAGGAACCAGTTGTAGAGGAGGGTTCAGGGCCCAGATTTTGGAACTTATTGACCCATACTGAGGGTAGGATATTGTTTGAAAGCTGAACTGTAAGTCATTGAAGGATAGTCTGATATATGTGTTGCTGTTGTCTTGGTGATCCAGAGCTGTGTGGAGAGCCAATTATATTGCATCTGCTGCGGAGCAATTGTGACAATAGGTGAATTGCAGGGGATCCACATCTTTACTTAGGTATCTTTACTTTGGCCATGACCAACCTCTCAAAGCATTTAATCACAGTAGATGTGAGTTCTACTGGACGATAGTCATTGGTGCAGCTTAATCCGCACTTTTTGGACACAGATATTATTAAGCAACCTCTGTGGTGCATTGTTAGCCAGAATCAGACACACACAAAGATAAAGACTGTACAACAGGCTTTAATCCACAAAAACTTCCACAGAGCCAGTCTGGCTGTGGCTGCAGCAACTCTAAGTGAGGCCTTGGGAGGCTGGCGCAAGCTTATATCCCGGAGGGTGATTGACACCCGACCGGGTGGGGCTTGATCCATTCAGGCTGACTGATTGACAGCCGGCCAGGTGTTGTCCTGTCCCCTTACACTCCTGCAGGTGCAGAGGTTGCCCCCTCCAGTAGGCCGGTAGTGTACAACCACAACCTAATATGTGGTGCCTTGTGAAAGACCTTTCCAAATATTCAACGTCTCGTTTGTCTAATCTGCTTGTGGTTTCCTCAAAAAATTTTTGTCAAAAAATTTTGTCAAAAATTTTTGTCAAAATCTCAAAAAAAAAGGTTTGTCAGGCAAGATTTTCCCTTCAGGAAACATATACCTCCAGGTAGCTACTCTGTAACCTCATCCTTGACAATCACCTTACGACTCCCTGTTAATGAGCCCCCCAAAAAAGTTACCGAAATCTACTTTCCTCTGTTCCCATTCCTTTGCAATGTATTTTTGAATAGCCATTCTCAATTGGGGCAGGAGGCATACAGCTCCCGCCCCCCACTCCCCCTTGCAGGCCACAGCAAATTTAAAAGTCCATGGACTGAAATCATAAAAGTATTTTTTGTTTCATATGCAGTAAGTAGGAGAGAAGTATGGAATAAACCAACTAAATTTGACTGCTTCTCAGGGAAGGGGGCCTATAAACTTTGAGCTGAGTCGTCAGGGGACCAGAGCCAAAAGCAAGGCTGTTTTCGGCTATGATTTTCATATCCTCAGAGCTGTAAAGGTAACGAGAATGCACTTGACTAATCTGTCCCAGTCATTGCATTCTAGGTAGGTTTATAAAATAATAATTTTTCCTATTTACAAATATTTAAAGTTCTAACTTAGGCTTTTAGACACAATTTACATTATATGCCACATGGTTTGTATTCTTCAGGTTAAATATTGCCCGTCTGTGCGAATTGGTTGTCCATTGGGCGATAAAAGTTCAAGGTAATGAACTAAAGGCCACTTATCAAGCCTTTTGGATGTTATTTGGACCAATACCTAGATAAGCTCTAGGTTTAATCCATATTTACAATGAATGAATAAACGTCAGCATTTAAATTATATGGTTTGACAGACGTAATCTGTTCACATGATTATATCTAGAAATAAATAGACTTGATCACAATAGACAATCTTCACTTTAAATGGAACATGCTTTCTCAGTCAAATCACATCAAAATTCGATGATAAATTCAGTTAAAGGATTATTGTGCAGTTTTAAAACCATATTGAAAAGAAGCAGAATCTGTGATGAATGTTTCTCTGTAACATTGCAAACGATACCCCATGGAAAATCTGAAGGGAAACCTAACTATTTTGGAAATAAATTAACCTTTCCAGAAAGGCTTCTGTTGTTTATATTGTAACATTTTTTCCCCTGTAAATGGTCAAATTGAAGGGAAAATAAATAAAGGCTGTGAATTTGTAACAGTGACATTTTAAATCCTTTTACTTTATCTTCTTTGCCTTTTTGATAGATGGGAAATAATTATTGATAATCAGATCTGTTAAAATGCATTAACTTAATGGGCTGGAACCTGCTGTAAACTGCCAGCAGTTCTGTAGGTAACAGCTGGCATATACTTCCATGAGTGTGGCTAATTTTGGGGCAATTGGAGAAGTCTTGAGCTTCCTGGATTTTTTTTTTCAAATTTCACACATAATTTCCTGGCAGCAATCTGTCACTGGTTCCAATTGGTTCCAAATTTGGTTCTTCATCGAAGAAGCAATTCTCAAGCATAATGCTGGGGAGATTCAGCAAAACAGGATTCCAATCTGGGCTCTACGTGGACTAAAGGGTAGCACAATTCGCGTAGCGGTTAACACTAGTGACCAAATCTGGCACTGTCTGTAAGGAATTTATATCTTCCCCCCATGTCAACATGGGTTTCCTCTGGGTGATCCAGTTTCCTCCCACCCTTCAAAAGGTGTGGGGGTTGAAGGTCAATTGGGCAAAATGGGGCGGCACAGCATCATGGGCTGGAAGGGCATGTTACCATGCTACATGACTAAACTGAAAAAGCTGCAGAGAGGACTGACAGATTCAACTTTCCAAATTATGTACCAACTTGAGAATGATAATGACATTATGGTCGTACACATAAGTACAATGTATATATGCAATGAAATTCTTACTCGCTGAAGTCAAACAAGTAATTTTAGTTAAATAAACAACTCCATTACTCTACATTAAATAACCCAGTACAGAAGGAGAAACTAAACATAGAGCCCCCTGCTCCACTAGCTTTGACTGTGTGGCCCAGTATGGCAGCACCATCTACAAATTTGCTGACAAAACCACAGTAATGTATATAAAGGGGTGATTAATTTTAAGATTTTTAAATTAAAATTTAAATTTATAAATTTAAATTTAGACATACCGCATGGTAACAGGCCATTACAGCTCATGAGCCCGTACTGCCCAATTAATCTCCACCCCCAGTAGGTTTTGAACGGTAGGAGGTAACTGGAGCATCTGGAGGAAACCTATGCAGACATGGCGAGGATGTCTGACAGCATGGGATTTGAATACTGGTCCCAGTTTACAGGAGGTTTTGGCCCACTAAGTTAATGTATTTTAACAGATCTGATGATCAATAATTATTTCCCATCTATCAAGAAGGCAAAGAAGATAAAGTAAAAGGATTTAAAATGTCACTGTAACAAATTCACAGCCTTTATTTATACACTGGTGCTTTAACAGCGCTACACTAACTGCTATGCTATCTGTGCCCCCCTCCCCCCCAATACAGAATATAGAGTCAGCATACTGAAGAAATACTCAAAACCTAGCTGAATGATGTACTAACATCAGCCTTGCATTCAATGTCACTAAAACCAAGGAGCAGATTGTGGAAGGGAACACCAGAAGAGTACTATCCAGTGATCAAAGATGGAGAGGGTGAGCAAATTTAAATTCCTGGGAGTCACTATCTCAGAGGATCGCTCCTGGACCCCACACTCTTGAAGAAAGCATGTCAACGCCTCTACTTCCTCAGGAGTTTGCGGAGGTTGGATATGGCATTGGAGATGCAGGCAAATTTCTCCAGATGAATGGTGGAAAGTGTGCCGATCAGTTGCATCACAATCTGGTATGGGAACACCAATACCCCTGAGGAGAAAGCCCTGAAAATGATAATGGACACAGTTCAGGACATCACAGGCAAAACTCTCCCAATCATCAAGAAAATCTGTAGGGAATGACACCTACTAGAGTACAATTTGCACTACTAATAAGTAGAAATCCTGCCTGGCCCACAGGACGAAAAATCTCAGGGTTATAAGTGGCATCATGTATGTATTTTGACAATAAATCTGAAATTTTAACTTCAAATTTTGAAATAAATATTCACAATTACGGAAGTGCTAGAACAAAAAGCGGCGCCTCAGTTAAACAGTCATATCTTTTTACGGTGCCTGAGTAACTTATGATCAAGTTAGTCAGTGGAGTTTCAGGAGCCTGATAGACATTGGGGAAAAATACTGTTTTTGAACCCAGCTGGACTTGAGGTTTCTGTACTTCCTCCTGAAGGCAGAGGCCAGAAGAGGTTGTGACCACAGTGATGGGAGTCCCAAGAGATGGAAGGTCAGAGTTTCTGATCCTCCTGACTATGCCTGCTATCTTGTGCAGCATACTGCATTTTGGGCACTTGAATTACCAAAGCAGGTCAAGATTCAATCTGTCAGAACACTTTCTACAGTACACTTGTAGACGTTTGATGGATTTGACATGTTATGCCAAATCTCTGCGGACATATTAGAAAATAGAGGCATTGCTGTGCCTTCATCACAGATGTCTCGATGTATTCTCTGCAGGAGAGGTCTTCTGTTATGTGGACTTCCAAGAAATTGAAGGTACTAACCCTCTCCAACTCCATCACATTAATGCAGACAGGTGAGTAAGTCCTTGAGTTTACTCTTCTCAAAATCCAGAATAAGATTCTTGGTCTTAATGTTGAGATCAAGATTCTTGTTCTAACACCACCCAATCAAATTCTTGTTCTCCATCCTATATTTTGACTGATCATTTCCTGTTATTTGGCCAATCATTAAAATATTTATAGGTTGGGTTGGAGACGAACTTGGCTACATGATAGTGAGAGAGAAAAGAATAGAGCAGGGAATTAAGCATGCAGCGGTGAGGTGCCCCTGTGTTGATGGTCAATGAGGAGGAGGAGATACTGCTGAAAAGCGGTGCCTCAGTTGAACAGTCAGATCTTTTTACGGTTACTGAGTAATTTATGATCAAATTAGTCAGTGGAGGTTCAGGAGCCTGATAGACAGGCTGAGTGATTGGCAATGTCCCAGATCCTTTAGACAATAATGAGTTTTTTTCTCATATGATGGCTAAGCTGTAGTCAATGAATAACAACCTAACTTACAATAGGTGGTCCAGGTGAGCTAATGCAGATGGGAGGGTCAGCAAGTTGGCACCTTCCCTTAGCCTGCTGTGATGATTGAAGCGGGTCCAGGTCTTTGCTGAGACAGGAATTTGTTTTTTCCTCAACCAACCTCCCATAGCACTTCATCATGCTAAATTTCCACAATTTATTCCTGTTTTAATAGCTGAGCTGTATCTATTTGGGTTAGAAACTGTCAGCAGTAGCCAGCAAAAATAGATCTACTAAGTGCATCTCTCTCCCCAGCTTCTGAGCATTTCAAGATTTTTTTTTCTTTTTACATCAAGACCTTAAGAGTAGGTATGGTTCTAAAAATAAGGGGTTTTTAGAAACAAATAATCTGATAAAGTTCTGATAGGGCCAAATTTAAATATAAAATTATTAAACAAAATTAACTTGCCAGCTTTTGAAGTGATTAATTTATATTTTACTGGATAAAGTAAATAAAAAAGGGTTAAAACATGATAAGGTTCAAGGTATATTCCCTTATTTCATTTATATTCTAATTAAGCTTGCTGCATTCACTTTAGACTGCTAGTATTTTTCTCTGGAATGCTCCTGCCTGGTGAACCATTATAATGCAAAATCATAATTTTGCAGTTATATTTAATTTATTCAGAACTAATTATACTCTGATAAAGGAGATAGAAAAATAAAGACCTTGAAGGATGATTGCATGCACTGTGCCTTATTATTTTAGTTTTCAAAGCGAAGACAGTACAAGATTGCAACTTAAGTAATAATATTTGGCGTGATCTGAATATATGGAAAATTGTTTATGACATGGATTGAATTCTAATTATATTGCAATAAGAAGCAGTATTAAACATAAGTTCACAAGATAAAACAACTCACGATTAGCAATTACTACATGAGATAACTGTAATTAAAATTGACAATTAACGCGATCCTTTTAAAGCATTCATTGTATGGTAATCTTTTTCAAAAAAGGAAGAGCTAATGTTAATACTAGTTAGCCTGTCCATTCTTTTCCTTTCTGGTGACAATGCAAATAATGATTAATGTCACCACGTGGAGAAATATGTATTTTTCACTCAACTGAGCTCCCTGTTTAAGCCTGCCCCTGTCTGAACAGTTCATAATGAGCCCAAGTACCTCCCATAAATGGAGGAGGAATTTCCTTCATATTTTTCTTAACATATTAGGTAAAGAATAGCATTTCTAATAAAGAGTGAAACTATGCTACAGTCTGTTCATAAATGTTGACAAAGGCCTACAAAAATAGAAGTTGAAAGATTAAATGGTCGGAGTTGGATGTGTGTCCAAGGAAGGTGAAAGAATGAGTTTATTTCTCATTTGTCTGGTTGATTTCCATTCTAACCTTTCCATACTCATTCCCATTCCAAAGCAGGTATTGCAGTCTTGTTCCTCAAGGAAACCAATAGATTCAAATTCACCATTCCACGACTTGCACGCATGAAGTATAAGAGAAGTTCAGGAATGGACATTGAGAGGATCTTTGCATACATTCTCTGAATGTGTATCTTTCTAAAATTGGAGTAATTTGTTATGTAGCAAATTGTAAGGATTTGCAATTAATGGATGATCCAATTTTATCTAGTAAATGCAAGGTCATCCACTTTGGTAGGAAAAATAAAAGAGCAGATTATTATTTAAATGGTGAAAAACTGTAGCATGCTGTAGTGTGGAAGGACTTGGAAGTGCTTGTGCATGAATCACAAAAAGTTGGGTTGCAGGTATAACAGGTTATTAAGAAGGCAAATGCAATGTTGGCCTTCATCGCTAGAGGAACTGAATTCAAGAGCAGGGAGGTCATGCTGCAACTATACAAGGTACTGATGAGGCCACACCTTGAGTACTATGTGCAGTTCTGTTCTCCTTGGAGGCAGTCCAGAGGAGGTTCACCAAGTTGATCCTGGAGATAAGGAGGTTGACCTAAAATGAGAGACTAAATTACATTCAGTCAAATTCAGAAGAGTGATACGAGATCTTATAGAATCATAAAATTATGAAAGGAATAGATAAGAAAATTGTTTTCACTGGTCGGTGAGACCAGAACTAGGGGACACAGCCTCAAGACTCAGGGGTGTAGATTTAAGACAGATATGAGGAAAAACTGTTTTTCCCAGAGAGTAGTGAATCTGTGGAATTCTCTACCCAGGGAAGCAGTTAAGTTTATTTCATTAAATATATTTAAGATTCAGTTAGATAGATTTTTCCATAAAAAAGGAATTAAGGAATATGGGGAATTCTCTACCCAGGGAAGCAGTTGAATCTATTTCATTAAACATATTTAAGATTCAGTTAGATAGATTTTTCCATAAAAAAAGGAATTAAGGAATATGGGGAAAAGGTTGAGTTGAGTCAATGATCAGATCAGCCATGATCTTATTGAATAGGAGTGGAGGCTTGATGGATTGGATGGCCGACTCCTGCTCCTATTTCATATGTTCTTATATCCAATTACTCTGCCGCCATCACTGATTATGATAGAGTATTTCAAATATTCATAACCCACTGGATGGGAAAAAAATTCCTCATCTCCATCTTAAATGGATGACCTCTAGACAATGATTCCTATTCCAGATCGCATCACCTTGGGGAGTCATCCTCTCATAATCCTCTCTTTTACTCCCTCAGAATCTCTCATGTTTCAATGAGATTATCTATAATTTCTTATACTCCAATAAGTAAAGGCCCAATCTTCTTAACCCTTATAGATCAGCACCTTCATCGCAGGATTCAACCTAGTCAACCTTTCCTGCACTACTTCCAATACAAGTATTGGAATTCCAATGCATAATTCCTTAAATTGAGTGAATAAAAATATATAGAGTACTCCAGATGCAGACTCACCAGTACCTTGGATAGTTGTATCAAAACATCTCCTCTTTATACTCCAGATTCCTTGCAATAAAGGCCACTTTTCTATTAAACAGCACTCTGAGATCCTCTGTCACACAACATTTTGTCATCTCATTCCATTGAGATGGGTAATTTTTATCATTCTTCCTTCCAAATAGGGTAACATCAATTTTCCCATATTATATTCCATCCACCGAATTTTGACGACCTACTTGATCCATTTGAATTCTTTTTCATGCTCTGTGCACCCTCCTTTCAACTTGCTAGGGCACCTATTAGAAATTATGTCTTCAATTCACTAAGGTCCTTCATCCAAGTCATGATCATTGGGTATAAACAACTGAGGCTTGTAGCATCTCAGTAGTTACTAATCACCAGTTCAAAAATGACCCATTTTTTTCAACTCTCTCTGCTCTTTTAATTAGCCAATCCCCTATCTACATCAAGGATTCAATTTCCTTGATCTATTTTTGAGTGTAATTAACATTTATGCAATATCTTATTGAATAGTTTTTGGAAATCTAAATCCACTGCATCTATTGATTTCCTTTTCAACCCCAATTATTATAATCTCAAAGAACTGTAGTAGACATGTCATAAGGAATTTCCCTATTATAGAACCATGCCAACGATGCTTGATTGTCTTATGACTTTCCAAATGCCCTGCATGTTCCCAATGACAAATATTATCCTGATCAGCCTCTGGTGTCCTGTTACCTGTCTCCTTTCTTTCCCTGAACAGAGATGTATCTTCTTGCACTTTACCATTCGCAGGGATCTTGGCAACCTCCAAGAAATTTTGGTAAAACAAACAACAAAAATATCCTCTGTCTCCACATCTGCTTCCTTGAAAACTAGGATACAGGTCCTAGGGTCTTCTCAGCCTTTATTTTATTTTCTCTTTAGATAATGAGATTATTCTATCTTTCTCTTTCCCCTTAACCTTTGACCATTTATTAATATTCCAATCTTTATTGTATTTTCTAGTTTGATGACTAACCCAAAATTATTATTTAGGAACTCAGATATTGTAGTTATCTTTTATTAATTCTCTCATTCTATCTTCTAAGGGACCAATGTTTAGTTTTGTTACTTTCTTCCACTTGATACCTATCTTACTGACACTTCACATTTATGACTAAGCTTTGCTCTCTTCATAATATTTCTGACCATCCTTAAATTGCTTCTTACCATTTCATAATCCCCTGCCCTGACCCAAATCTTTATGACATTATGTGCCTTTTAATTTCCTTAATTACCTGCAGTTGGTGTATTGTTCTTCTTGAAACTATTTTGCTTTCTGGAATTTAGCTCTGCTTATATATCAAATCAAATCAAGTTTATTGTTATTTAATTGCACAAGTACAGCCTGACGAGACAGCATTTTCTGGTTCTTGATGCAAAACACACAGACACACAACCAATCATAACACATATGCAGACAATCAATATATATTTAGGACAAGTACTTCATCTATACAAATAAATAAATTGTTTCATGAATATGAGGGTCTCAGATGGTATATCTGCTGCAGATCTGTTTCCCAGACTATTTCTGACTGTTCAGTCTTTACACCTTTATTGAAATGTAGGGCATTAGGTTCAGATACAAGTTCCTCACCCTTGCACTGAATCTTCACTACCAATGGATCATCCTTTCTCATGAGATCAATAACAATCCTGACTCATCAGACAATACCAGATCTAAGATTGCCTGCTCACAGTTTCAATAGAATTTTGTCCAACTAATTTTAATTTAATCCAATTAATCCTTTGAGTATTAATGTTTCATGACTTATATAAAATCTATTATTTTTCATGTTACATATATTTTTCAATTATGAGGTTAAATAAAGTCAAATATTTTCATTATTAACTTTAATTTGCTGGTTACATTTTCATAATAATATTAGAAAATGGCAAATTTGACAATGTATTATGTTAATAGACATAAGACCAAAGTTATATCTGATGGCATTGTAAATCAACATTCTAGAATTTTTTTGAGTGAGTCTGATAGTATACAGTATGTGGAGAGGAAAGGAGTGATAACAATTTCAGCTGACGACCCTATTGCTCAGTTGAATGAACAAAGTTGAAGTACATTGTAAAATTTGGAATCAGCAATATTGCAATACAGTACTGAACAATGACATTTTCACATACTATAGTGTGAGAGAATAATTTGGCAATTCACTGCAGACTGCATGAAACTAAAATTTTCTCGCCAGGTTCTTGCAAGGCACTTAAAATTCTGTTGACTACTATTTCCACGGAATGCTGATATCTGCCAAATGCTCCAATCTCATATTTCTTCACTTGTTTATTGGATTAGAAGTCTTGTCTAATTAGCTGGTATTTCTCAAATCACAATTTGACCTTTTGCTTGAAATGCAATATAATAGCAAGTGTTCCTTTGCACCTGACATATAAAAGATATAATAATCTAGGATTCCTTGACTTTGAGAGGCCTCAACCAACCTTACAGGAAGAAATCATAAAGGACACATAAATCCTGTATCTGAGAATTTTACTTAGAACAAAATTAAAATAATGAATATTTAAGAGTATGGAATCCCAGTACTGAAATTTCAACAATTAAACTATAAATATATGGCAAATATGCAATATGACCTCAATTTTGCTTCTCCGCTGTCTATCAAGGTACCTTAAAGGCACATTCCTGAAGGTATCATCAACCATCGTTCGGTCGGAGAACAACAAATTACAGGTACTGCACTCCTGAGTCAGGCCCCTGGTGTACTTGATGGTCAGGGACGCCGCATCATATTTGGAAGCAATGGACATATTGAAAGGCCAGTACCTGAGAAAGGTCAATGAGGTCCACGCCAGACATCTCTTCGTGACCCAAAAGCAGCAACATGGGGAGATGCACGGCGAGTACCTCTGGTCCTGCGAACCCTCGGACGGGCCTATGGATGCAAGGCCATGACGGCCACGGAGTACACAGAGGACATGATTATGGATGACTAATCATCAGGCATCAGGTCCAATTACATCTGCCTTATACTACTAGAGCAAGGTGAGTTCAGTCTGCAGAGGACAATTGAATTGGCAGCACCCAGGATGTGACCCTTCAGAACATGGGAGGTCTAGTCAACTGACAATGCGGCTGCCTTGTGGTTGACCCAGGAACAGCCAACTTGGAACGATCTGCCACCGTCACATTCCGCCAGCGATCTGACCATGGCAGCCATACGCCACTACTGCCATGTCCCGCCAGTGACCCAACCACGGCCACTTTACTCCGTGAGCACCCAAAGTGCCTCTTCTGCAGCCTGGGCGAGCGCCCAAGGAAAATCTGCCCAGCGAAAGATGCAGTCTGCTCCAGCTCTAGGAAGAAAGGACACTATACTAAGGTGTGCAGATCAAAACCATCCCTCCATAGCAGCACCACATGCAGGCTATGGGGGCTACCACCTTGGATGCCACCATTGCTGGAAACTAGTGGTGCCACATGCGAGTTATGGGGAGCACCATCTCTGAGATCCAGCAGCACCAAGTGCATGGCATGGGGGCCACCATCTTGGGCACCATCTTCGAGATCCAGGAGCGCTGCATTCAGGCCGTGGGCTGCCATCTTGGATTCTGCCATCTCCTGACTCAACACTCGAACTCTCTGATGCACCATTAAGCAGCGATCTGACACTGGCTTCCATTAAACTCGACCAAGGCAGTCCCCATCAAATGGCTACATGACGAGTTAGCTGTTCGATATTGGGAGCCCACAGCGCAGCGCTACTCCCTTGTTGTAAGGCAAGTAAGCAAAAAAGTCTCCTTGGCAGATGTCCGCAGCTACTGTGTAATGACTCTAACCATGTGGGGCTCAGAATATAAAAACACTTAAACTTCTAGTGATGCCATAGCTCTGCGCTGCCATGCTACCAGTCTGGTGTTTCAATGTCACCTTAAAAGCGCGATAATGGAGTACGATGGGCCTCATCCTCCCCTCATTGTCTGTAGCCAGCGGTTTTTAAATCACCCCCTGCATTCCACCCCCGTCCCCCACTGCACACAGCCAGCAATCTGCTCGCCCATTGCTCACAAGCTGCGGACTTTCCACCCTCAAAATCACCCCCCATCGCTGTTTGCCAACCTCAACCCTGACTGAAAACCCTTTGCTGCCGCAGTCACAGCCAGTACTACGACAGTCACAGTGAAAAACCAAACTGCCCAAAATTTGTAATTGTATCATCACTACTTCACCCCGCCTGACTCTTTTTAAAAACAAGGGGTGAATGCATTGAACCACTGTATGCATATATGTATCTGGGCACACCCACTGGCTATCTGTACCTGTGGCTCCTCCCACAGGCTCCTGAATAAAGGTGACTGTCCCTCAGCCCCCTCCTCAATTTTGGACAGTCAACCAGCAGGGATGTGGCTTAATTCTATTGCGAATAAAACCCTATCAGCTTTGCTCAATTTCAGTTTTGAATAATTGATGGTGGATCAGCCTGTATTGAGATTGCCTAAACTGAGTATCACCCCGCATTAATAAGTAGAGGAAAAGTTGTTCAGAGTTTTGTACACTTCACACTTAATTTGAAGTTGCTTAAGCCACACCAAAGCAATGTGCCATACATTTCCACAATTCTATTAATGGACATCTTGAACTTGATGTCCAGTTGGGAAAAGTTAAAGGTCAAATTAGACTTAAGCAGCTTCAATGCATTTTGTTCTCTGTTTCACATGTGAGATGAATTCTCCTTTCTCTCCCAAGTGACAGTATTTACGTATCAAAAAGCGGCTACAATGAAAGGCCTGACAAGGGTTGGCCTGCCACTTTTCAGGAAGCTGACGCCAGCTGATCCTCAAAAGGTGAGTAGAGACTTACTGTGGATGTCAATGCAGGTGTCTCAATCATGGCATTTGATGAGTGGCTCAATTTGAGGGAGATAAATGGTAACCTTTAGTGTGGGGAATATAATTAGTGAGTTAATAAAAATATTACAAGTTTTGTCACTGATCAAGCATAAATAATTCTGCATGTTACCAGGAATTTTGAAAAAAAAATATATGAATGCAGTTATAATGTGTGGTTACAAGGTAAGAAGTAATGAGAAAAATCAGGAAGAGAATAAAGGCCTTCATTAAATATATATCAGTGTACATGGCTATTGCCCATATTTTAAGAAGAACTTAGTTCTAATGCACCATAATGCCAGTGTTTTACGTATAGATGGAAAATTCAGCAATGCTTTCTTGTTAAATGACCTTTTCTGACCATTGATCATGCTTGCAGGGCTACTTTTGGTTACAAATACATGCCCCTTCTCTTCCTTAACTTACTGACCCTAATGACCTAACCTACTTGACATGAAACTGACATGATTGCATTTAACATTTGCATTACGTCCTGTCCAATTTCATTTCTGGTTTATGTTAATGGAAGGTAACCTTGGACAGAGAGCCTGCTCTTATACTGTCAATTTCCTGCTCTCATCCTGTCAACTTCATGCTGGAAGAATTAGGTTCACATTAGCCCCTGACTGCCTGAGGCATGTACAAGAATGCCTGCTGTTATCTCAGTGAGGGGAGGATCGAATCCAAAAATGGTGTTAAAAGGAGAATACATATGTAAAATACTATAAAATAACACTTACCCAACAGATCATGATTACTTCTACCCAAGAATGTAACTCACTGAAACCTTTCTTCTGTGGAATAGACCAATCTGCCTGCTCCCACTGTGAGTGCCTATCTTTTCCTTTTACGTATTCTTTTAGAGATACAGCATTCTGGCTCACGAGTCTGTCACCGCAACGCACTAATTGAAATACAAACCCCATACGCTTTTGGAGGTGTAGAGCTCGTCGAAAGAATCAAAGACTTGTTGATCCAAACCAAGGCAAAATACAGGAGCTCTTCACAGATGGCCGACCAGTCCGGAATGATCCGACCTGCCTAGGGACACAACCCTTTAAGGCCCAGACAATAGGCGTGGCTTAGCTCTCAGCCAATCGCTGTAAGCACAGTCTAGATACAGTAACTATATACACTATGTACATTGGTGATAGATCTGTACTATCACAGGAGGGTAGGAGGAAATGGAGCTACAGGAGGAAACCCATATGGTCATGGGGAGAATGTACAAATTCCTTGTTGAATTTTGACTTTCTGTTCAAACAGCAACTTTCCTTTATTATTTACCTAAACTTTATTGTATGTGTAATGGATATCAGCTTTAAAAGACTTGATCCCTTTTTGCTGAACCAACATTATATCATCCTTGTAATTTGCATCAGCGTGGCCAAGTTATCCTATCACCCATCAGATTTTTAATAGAGGCAATTGTTATTCAAGCATGTTAATCTAGTCACCATGAATCTATTCATTGTTAGGAACCTGTCAACATTCAAATCTGCCTGTGCCATCCTGCAGTGCCATATTTCATTGAAAAGGCATACTGTATTTGTTCTTCTAAACGCAACATTCTTATCACTAATCACAGATTTCAATTCCTGACTCATTTATCAAAATAATGTTTCCTCTCCCACAGCCTTTACACTAAAATGAGCCACTGATTGGCTACTTTAAGGACATTGTGGCCTGAGGATATTATTATCATGCCTACCAAATAAAAAGTTTACATTTTCAGAAAACAAAGCACTCCAACAAATAGTCTCATTAATCAGGTGAATCACAGCTTTCTTATCATTGACCTGATTAATCCTTTCAAATTTAAACCATTGAAGTCATCACATCTATTTTCCTGAGAGGTATGGGAAAGATGGGACTCCTTAAAATCAGTAGGCCCTTTGATAGTAAAAATTAACAATTTGTTATGACAGAGTTCCTCTGCCCTCAAATTGCTTCACTTACTTCCATAAAAGGTCTAAAGGAGGATTGGCTGGTCCAACTTGCTCCATCTCTGCCTAGAAGGGTAGTGACGATTTCTCTCCACCTATTCCATAAAAGGATTCCCATTGAATGCGGTCAAAAAAGGTGATTATGTTTCAGAGAAGATCTGCCTGAGTCCAAAGACTGCTTGCACAGATCTCCACAAGCATTCGTACCTGCTCTTCAGTCGCCATTTTTAGTATAGGCTGCTTTCCCTTCCCGAAGTGTATGCTTCATGTCACGGTGGCGGATGGTGCTACTCTCCCCACCTCGTTCGGCTTCAGAAGCCGGCTCACGAATCACCTCTGCATAAAAGCACCAAGCAATCCACGTTTTTGGTAATCTGCATAAAAGGTAGATTCACTTTCTTTTAAACTTGAGCAGGCAATTACTTCGGTTTTTAAGCATTAAAAATCCTTAGAGATCGATGGTGGTGGTGATGGGAACTTCAGGTTCATTTAAGGCAGTGTTTCTCAACCTTTTTCTTTCCATTCACATACCACTTTAAGTATTCCCTATGTAAGGGATTGATTAAGGTGGTATGTGGATGGAAAGAAAAAGTTTGAAAATTACCTAATTGACATATTATGTGCATGTTATAGATCAAAGACAATTTTTCTCAAGCAAAATATTTCAGTAACAATCAGGTATAAAGCAATGATTTTCAACCTTCCCTTCCCACTCACATACCTCCTTAAGCAATCCCTTACTAGCCACAGAGCACCGATGGCATGGGCATTACTTAAAGTGGTATGTGAGTGGAAAGAAAAAGGTTGAGAACCATTGATTTAAGGTAAAACTACTCAATTGCAAAATAGGTGGAAGCCACATTGTCACCTCTTGTTGTATCAAAAAGGGATAGCAAGTTACTGTATCTACAATTCAAATATTACTTTCTAAGAGGGATGAAAGGTGTGTTGGGAGCTGCTAATTTGACTACAGTTAATATACACAAAAGAAAAGATTCTCATTTATTTAATGCCATTGATACATTGGCTATCTCTTCCACCTGGTTGGTTTTGCATTTAATTTCTCTGCAAGATTGGCCATAGATAATTAAGTAAGATTTTAAATAATTTTTAAAAAATGGTTTTTTTTAGATACAGCATGATAACAGACCCTTCTGGCCCATGAGCTCAAAGAAAAATACACCATATGACCAATTAACCTACTAATCCTGTACATCTTTGGAAAGTGAGAGGAAACCGAGGCGCCCAGAGAAAACCCACACGGTCATGAGGAACACATACAAACTGCCTATAGACAGTGGCAATTTGAACCCAGGCTGTAGGCAATGGTATATCAGAAGGGAAATAATAGGAGCTAAGTCTTTCCAACAATATGTCAATTTTCTCTCTTGTTCTTGAAGTCAACGTAATTGTCCACTTCCATATTATATTAGGAAATCATGAAGAGATGCTCCTTTTTTAAGTCTGACAGAGAGGATTTGTAAAGGGAAGATTGTAATTAACAATTTGAAAAAAATATGGTCATCACATTTATAAAAATGGTTGCTTCTTTGATAGAAATAATTTCCAATTTCTACTGTGCTGTTTTCTGCTGAATCAGTCGGGACCTTTCATAAAAACTTGATTGAGAACTCATGAAAGGCTTTAGATAAGTGCAAATGTTCTTTTTTTAAAAGATCCATATGGGGCAATCTTACATATATGAATGGGTTGGGCACAATCATATAGCTGAATATACCATGGTGTCCTTTCCTATTTTCATTTTCCTGAAAACAGGGGGACTGATTTTTCTCACATCATCATTTATGCTATTAGTTCCACATTTAGGTCATTATGGTAGCAAATAAACTATATTACCATCTTGCGCTGTATATTGATGATATATTTTCAATAATTGAATTTAAATAAAGTACTTACTGTAAAATAGCTATATGGAGACCTTAGCTGAGCTCATTCAAACACACTGCAGTTGTTCCTCCGAAAAGCTGTCATTTAAATCGTTTGAAATGTATGAAACTTATTAATATCTAACCAATTTGGCATGATAGATTGGATTTACGCTCCAGTGATCACATTGCAGCTGTGACTTTTTATGAGGTAATTCCAATACAACAATTTTATTAGCATAATGACTTACTTTTATAATTAATAAACTGATATAAACAGAGCCAAATGTTATTTAATACTTTTGAGTTTGGAATTTTATTGGATTTCTTTCTTTATTTTAACCCTTTATTGAAAAATCTGTTCATTGTTCCAAATGCCACAGAGCATCCACTAAAATGAACTTGCCTTGATTTGTTTGAAACAGGACTAAAAGTATTTGAAGGAAATTTGAATGAATACTAAATATATGGACTTTTAGAAGCTGATTGATTACGTTCTTCATAAGAGAATATTGCTAGTTCTTCAATGATTTTTACATGCCAGAGGAAGTAAGGGATGTGGGGAAAAGCCAGGTAGGTGGAAATGAGCCATGATCTCATTGAATGGTGGAGCAGGCTCGACAGGCCAGTTGCCCACTCATGCTCCTATTTCTCATGTTCTTGAACTTATGGATTTGAAGGAAATTTATAGACCCTTTCTCTCCATTAGTCTTTAGCCCTGGTGGACACTGAATGACCAGCCGAGCTCCTCCAGAACCTCTGTGTTTTTACTACAATCACGGCATCTGCAAACATTCGTGTTTTACTCCATTCAAAAATGCTCTCCTGTGAAATCTCTTCAAGGGCTGGCTACTCTCGCCATTCTCCTCCTCTCTTTGAAGGGACTTCTGTGAGAGCCTGTCTCACTGCTCCCCATATGTACTCCCAAGCTCTCTTCCCCCTGACCTTTCGTCCTTTCTCCCTCGGCCTTTTAATTCAGGTGGCTGGCTGCTTTTAGCTCATTACCTTGAAGGACTCCAGTCCAAAACCTCGGTTATATTCCATTATCTCCTATGGTTGCTGAGAGACCGGCTGAGATCCTCCAGCATTTCTGTGTGTTTTTACTGCAATCTCAGATTCTACAGACTTTCATATAACCATATAACCACTTACAGCACGGAACAGGCCAGTTCGGCCCTACTAGTCCATGCCATAACAAATCCCCACCCTCCTAGTCCCACTGACCAGCACCCGGTCCATCCCCCTCTAGTCCCCTCCTATCCATGTAACTATCTAGTCTTTCCTTAAATGTAACCAATGATCCTGCCTCGACCACGTCTGTAGGAAGCTCATTCCACATCCCCACCACCCTTTGCGTAAAGAAATTTCCCCTCATGTTCCCCTTATAATGTTCCACTATCATTTTTGCCAGTATATGTAAAGGCGAGATTAAGCAAATGGGCACAACTATGTGTAAAGGAGAGTTAATACACAACCTTGACCCTATAATGGATGGATTGAAATACTTTATTTAATGCTCCAACCAATAGCATTCAGAAGCATGGAACTCCTCATGTACATGGATTATAAAGTCTCACATGCAGTTGCTAAAAATTCATCAAAAAGGAGAATGAAACATTGGCATGTATTTCTGGTGGACCAGAATAAAAGGAAGCACAGTAGCATAGCTCATGTAGCTGTTGCAACCTGGGTTCAATCCAGTTCTGGTTGTGTAGAGTTTGTACATTCTTCCTTTATTCCTTCAGCTGCACCAGTTTCCTCCCACGTTCCAACAACATGCGGGTTTCTGGCTTAATGAGCCTTTGTATTTTAAGCCTTTGTATTTTATAGTTTGTCGGTGAATGGTAGAATCTGGCGCGATTGATGGGAAGAATATGGCAAGATTTGTGCAAATAAGTGATTGATGGACAGCATGGATTCAATAGACTGAAGGACTTGTTTCTTTTCTTACATTCCAGACCAGCAGCAATGGAAATTCACCAAGACTGTGTTATATATTTTTTTCTTTTAAAACACTATATTTATTAATAACTATTACTAATATAACACATTAGACAAATCAAACCCAACTATGCATGAGAGAGAGAGAGAATGAGAGAGAGAGAGAGAGAGAGAGAGAGAGAGAGAGAGAGAGAGAGAGAGAGTGTTTGTATGTGTTACCCAAACCATTACAATTTCGGCACAATTCTGGAAAATCATTCCAAAGTTCAGTCTTAGAAATCCATTGTCAGAATGCAGGTTTTTAAACTGATGCACAGATGTAATCACGAAGGAGATGGGAGAGACTGATTGAATGAACATCCAAAACTCACGAATCCTTGTTGAGTTTCTTCCAAAGAAATATAATCTCGTACAAACAGTTGTCACAAATGCCCCTTTTTGTTGCATAGGGAAAACAAAATGTGTGACTCCACAATGCTTCCAAAACCCAGTTATGGGTCAATCAAAATGACCATTACTTTGGTCACGACCCGATGCAGCACTCCTTTCCTGACAGGGAGAATCAGCTGAATTGTTCATTATCACACAGAGTCATTCCTGCCCCATCTTCAATGAAATGGCCGCTCGTCAATAATGGACTGTTCCTTCAGTTTTCCACATTAATGACTCTTTCACTACCTGTGACCCTGAAAAAAAGCAACAAATGTTCTTCATCCCCAAAGTAGTGAATTTGGTTACAGCTGTACTACCTGTTGCCATCCAGTCTCTCCACACTTGTGAATGGTTGCAGCCTGTACTAGTGATATTAAAATGATATTCACACTAAATGAAATGGGAGATCGTAATACTTCGCGGTATGATTCTATGACCCTACTGCTAGAGCTGTAAAAAGTCCTAGTTAGACCATAATGCAATAATGAAACCAAATATTTGGAGCAATGCAAATCTGAAATTAAAACAAAATAGACAATACAAGAGTGCCCAAGGCTATGGAGTAAAATGTCAGATTGGCATTTCAGTTAGATCAGTAGTTCTCAACTGTTTTTCTCCCACTCACATACCTGCTTAAGTAATTCCTTACTAACCATAGAGTATCTATGGTATCCTATGCCATAAATGCTTTGAGGTTGGTAAGGGATTACTTAGGTGAGTGCAGAAAAAAAAAGGTTGAGAATCAACTAATTTAGATCTTAATTCTATGGAAAAAAAACAATAGCATGAAATGTTAATTTTGCTGCTTGATCTTCAGATGAGAACTGATCCTGAACATTTTACCATTTTCTGCTTTTATTTCTTTAAATATATTATTAGTTTCTGTCAGAACATCTGAAGAATATATTGTCCTAGTAGAGAATAAACATAGATTTATTGGAATATTAATAGCATTCTCAAGGTTATACAGGAACAAAGTTTATGCAGACTAGACCTCTGTTAATCAACAAGATATAGATTAATGACAGAAATTAAAAAAAAGTTTGGCCATAATTTTAGCGTAAAATTACTGCAATTTGGAACAGGTTTGATAGGTCATATGCTCTATTCAAACATACAGAATGTTTAAAATCATCATCCATCATTCAGGTGCCTTGACATTCGGCATGGACAATCATGTCTCTCCATCCATCACTATCTCTGACCCTCCGATTTGTAGTTGCTGCCTCCCCATTCTCCTTCAGTGAAGGCTCCCTCTTTGAGCTGAGACCGCAGTCGATGTTGAGTTCATGATTATACAAGAGAAAAATACTGAAGTGGTTTCCCGTTGCCTCCTTCAATTAGTGTCCTCACTGGATGAGTAACACTGCCTATTGATCAGCAAATTCATCTCCCCGGCAATTTTAGTGTTACAACCATAAATTCCAATTTGTACATGCTTGTAAAAACCATCCACCATCTTAAATCCACGGCTTCACATGATCCAGATTGGGAGGCTAAATAGGTATTACACCTCTTGCCTAAGAGTGACCTGTAAGCTATCAGACGGAAGGAGCGCCTTACACCTCAGTTTGCTGACAGAACTGACACCAGTATGTTTAAAATAAGGAAGTTTAGCTGAGTAGTAAAACACAAAAGCATGAAAACTAAGTGATATGATTACTTTTCTCAATAATAATCTTTCTCAATAGGTCCCAGAATTAAACAAAAGATTCGGTGGAAAGATACTGCTGGTGTCATATAAGTAATTGAATAATTAAAGCATACAAGCAAGGTTCATTTTTGAGATGCTGAGCATAGACATCTGTCTTTCCCTTCCAATTCGGCTGGGCCTAATTTTGCATATATCTAACCATCAAACCAGAATCACCTTTGACATGATTTTATTGATTAAAATAAATAAATGTAACATTCTGGTGACTTGGATTCTCAACCAATTGTGATACTTCACTCATTCATCAAATACTTAAGATTAATAAATAAATGTAACATTCTGGTGACTTGGATTCTCAACCAATTGTGATACTTCACTCATTCATCAAATACTTAAGATTAATAAATATCAGCTTGGAAGTTGCTTTTTACTTCCGATAAATTATATTTTGAATATCAAATCTATTTTTGTGAAATCAATATTGTTATAATTTTTAAATCACCAGGATATTGAAAATATTGGCTTTAAAATCTTGTAATTATACATGTTATATTAATAGTCATAACATTCTGTGTTATCAGTTGTAGTTTTTGTGTAATATTCGTCAGTAGTGCACACAAGATCTTCCTGAAGTTTCCTTCTGAAATTCATAGTTTTTTGGTTGAGTTACAGCTTCACTGCAGAACTAAGGCAGCATCACGTTGATCAGGGCATTTTCTAGATCTGACATTTATACCATTTATTTCTAATCAATAAATATGACCAAATCCTATCATGTCAACCATGGATAAAATTATCCATAATTTGATCAAAGATTATAGGTGAAAGGAAATCTTTGAAACCAGTCGCCTTCAAATCTGTCCAATTTTCATACATTTTCATTCTTTATCTAATTGATTTACCACGATCTTCACTTTTTTTTTCAAAGCTAACTACAACCTGCTTTGTTTTAGTGTGGTTATTTAAAGTTAAAAAAAAAATGTCAACCTCGATAAATCCAAACATTTTACAGGCTTCTGGGGTTATCAAAAAATGATTTTCACAGCAATGAGAAACGGCAGGAAATCTAGTCATCATTTTGCATCTGATGCTATATTCAGGGCAAAATACATTCTGCTCACCATGAAGGGCTTCATGGAAAGTCTGTTTAGAGGAATCTCCAGTGAAGATGCGCATGACACATGGGTTTAAAACATGATCCATATTTTAAATAGCATGACCCCAATCATACAGAGGCTTGTCTTTAACTTTCCGTTGGTGATGCAAATGCCATGTGCTGACCCATGATCTGCTGAACCGTAAAAGTAAGCAGGACAAAGCTACATTCTGTACCAAGATATATCACTGAGAGTCAAAATTACCTACAAGAGTTCCGAGGCCCTGATTAAACAATGAATTTAATCAACTCATCTAGAATATGTAATAATGTGATCAAGAGAAAATTCTTACCGGGAAGGGAAAATACCACCAGTGAAAGATAATTGTAGAAAATGCTAACTGGCAGACAGAGAGCAAGTGTTTCCTTTTTTGTGTATAAGTGCTTTCAGTTGTTACCTTGATTCTTCAATCGCAAAAACAACAATTTGCTATTATATATCATCTTTAGTACACTAAAACATCCCAACATGCCTCTCAGAGCCTCAATCAAGCAGGTTTTGGCACTGAATATATCATAAAAGGTCAGATTAGGAACAGCCAAGGGATGTTGGAGAGCTGGAGGTTTAAGGTCACAAAAATAAGACACAATATGATCATACATTCTTCCACACATTTAGTATATCTAAAAACAATTCACTTAGCTACATTTTCAGCCCACCACTCACTCACCCACACCCCCCCCCCCCCACCCCCAACCACTTCAACAAAGATGTATAACTTTGCTCAGAGTTTTGTACCAGGAGTAATTGTATGAGAAGCAGGAGGCTGCATGCTAATACTGGGGAAAAGAGTACACAAGCACAACCATTTGGCAGCTATCAAGCAATTTCACGTTTCATTTAAAAAAGATTCTCAAACTCCCAAAAGGATTGCCAAGCCTCATCGAATTCACCGGTGAGATAGCAGGTTCTCTTCCTGGGGTGACAGAGGATGTAGCAGGGACAACAAATGGTACAAGATTAAATTGGCATTAACAATGTTGGAAATAAAGGATAATGGACTGGAATCTCTCGGAAAAACCTGGCAGGGTCAAACACTATTGGCAAGATACACTCTTATAAATGGCAGCAGGTTTGGGCTTCCCATGCAAATACAGAGTCTCAAATTTGTGAAGTCAGGTCAAGTTCATTGTCACCCGATTGCACAAGTACAACCCGATGAAGCAGATTCTCCGGTCCTCAGTGCAAAACAGACATAAACATGCATACAGACAGACAATACATAATGCTGACGAGTATTCACATATACAAATACATATTGTTTTGTTAGCTGAGCCCAGTGAGGAAGCATGAACCTTTTTTGCAAGGCAGCACTTGTCCTAGATTAGATATGGCACAGACATTAAAAGTTCATTCACTTGAATGAGCAGGAAAGAGTTTGATAAAGAATGGCAAGAATAAATGTAATATATATATTTATGCAATTTGCTTGACTGTTTTGTATTAATTAGATGCTTTAAGTAAATTAATGTTTACATTTTTTAAATGATTTGTAATAAATTTAAAATTATTTTAATAGTTTAAATGACTTTAATATAATATAATTAATACTGTTTTGTATTAATTAGATGCTTTAAGTAAATTAATGTTTACATTTTTTAAATGATTTGTAATAATTTTAAAATTATTTTAATAGTTTAAATGACTTTAATATAATTTGAATGTTTTCGAATCACAGGCACACTTACAAACATTTGTAAAAGTTGGCATTTTTAACAGATTACAAAACTGCAGGATATGCTTTGCCAACAGTCACAGTTGGAAACCAATATTATCCTGTTAGCAATGGAAGTCATTTCACTGGAAGTCACTCAACTCTAAATTCTCCACTTTGGAAAATACTATGGTGGTTAATGATAAAACTTAACTGGGTTTATCTCATGTGGAATAATCTATAAATCTGGAGAAGAATGTGAATTATTTTTGTGTGCTTAATTGGTGTTTGATTTATTACTAGATGTCGATTTGAAACTTTCTAAAATTACTGCACTTGTGCCATCAGAATAAATTGGCAGCTGATTGCAATTCCACAAGGATTTGGTGCTTTCTAGTTCTTTTCAAAAGTCCAAAGGGATGAATGCAGGTCGTGAAAACATTTATCCTCAAATAGGTGCTTCTGTTTGATTGAAATGTTTCCATTGTTAATGTGGTCAATGTTCCCTGAGAACACAGTATGATCAGAAGATTGAAAATTACACACAATGCATGAAAATGTAAAAAAATAGTACAAGCGTTGGAATTCTGAAATCGAACATAGAACCCTACGATCACAATACAGGCCCTTCAGCCCACTATATACAAAAAAAAACACTATATCTTCCCTACCTCCTAACTCTATATTTTTCTTTCATCCATGTACCTAGGAGTCTGTTAAATGACTCTATTGTTCTGGCCTCCACCACCACCATTGGCAAGGCATTTCAGGCACCCACAACTCTCCGTGTAGAAAACTTCTCACCCCTGATGTCTCCCCTAAACATTCCTCCCTTCACCTTGTACCCTGGGGAAAAGGCACTGGCTGTCTAACGGGTGCTCGGACACAGATAATGCGCCAGCAGACATGGCTGGGGGGCGGCGGGGGGGTGCAGCTGGGATGTTCAGCTGGCCACGGAGAAGACGCCTTTCTGTCACCTGAATGTGCCGGCTGAAGGAGAGCCACGTCTGAGCGAACTCCGGCTCCTGTACACTGCAGCTGTGGTCTCACTGCTGTCTTCAGGTGCAACAGGGGATTCTCTGAGCCGGAGAATATACCTACAGGAAAAGGGTTAGGTAAGTGCTCCTCCTGGACGGGTTCTCCACTTTTAGGTGGCCACCTGACAGCTGCATTAGGATAGAAGAGGTGACTTTACAGTCAGGTATTCTGGCCACCTGAAAGCGACTTATGCCTCTCATAATCTTGTAGACCTCTCATCCTTCTTCGCTCGAAAGTAAAAAGCCCACCTCTGCTGACCTTGCCTCATAACACATAAATTCTTTTTTCTTTCTTTTCTTTGGCTTGGCTTCGCGGACGAAGATTTATGGAGGGGGTAAATGTCCACGTCAGTTGCAGGCTCGTTTGTGGCTGACAAGTCCGATGCGGGACAGGCAGACACGGTTGCAGCGGCTGCAGGGGAAAATTGGTTGGTTGGGGTTGGGTGCTGGGTTTTTCCTCCTTTGTCTTTTGTCAGTGAGGTGGGCTCTGCGGTCTTCTTCAAAGGAGGTTGCTGCCCGCCAAACTGTGAGGCGCCAAGATGCACGGTTTGAGGCGATATCAGCCCACTGGCGGTGGTCAATGGGGCAGGCACCAAGAGATTTCTTTAGGCAGTCCTTATACCTTTTCTTTGGTGCACCTCTGTCACGGTGGCCAGTGGAGAGCTCGCCATATAACACGATCTTGGGAAGGCGATGGTCCTCCATTCTGGAGACGTGACCCACCCAGCGCAGCTGGATCTTCAGCAGCGTGGACTCGATGCTGTCGACCTCTGCCATCTCGAGTACTTCGACGTTAGGGATGAAAGCGCTCCAATGGATGTTGAGGATGGAGCGGAGACAACGCTGGTGGAAGCGTTCTAGGAGCCGTAGGTGATGCCAGTAGAGGACCCATGATTCGGAGCCGAACAGGAGTGTAGGTATGAGAACAGCTCTGTAAAAAAAAACACATAAATTACAATCCAGGCAACATCCATAGTCTCTGCATTCTTCCAAAAATGAGATGACCAGAACTGAACACAACATTCTATTTGTGGTTTCACCAGAGATTTATAAAGCTGCAACATTGCATCTCGACTCTCGAACTGAATAATGTAGCCCTGCATCCCATAGGCCTTCACAACCTATCCTACAAACCTGCATGGCAACCTTAAAAGATGTATGGTTTGGTCCACAAGGTCCCTCTTGTTCTTGCGCGCCTTTTAACCATGTCCTCTGCCTTCAGGTTTGACCTTCCAAAATGCATCACCTGAAACTCCTAAAGTTTCCAGTGGGACATCTATGAGAAGAGAAATAGATAATGTTTCCAGTCTGAAACCTCTCATCTGATGAAAGGTCTCAGACCTGAAACTCTAACCATTTTTCTTTCAAAATATGCTGCCTAGCCTGTAAGTTTTCTTTCCAGTATTTATTTTATTTTTATTGCAATACACAGTGCAAACTTCTGAAAAAGAAATGAGGAAATAGACAGGGAAGGGGCCTTCTGAGGTATTCGGGAAGCATTTACGCTGTCTGAGCCCCTGTGTGTACTATCTCACTTCCTCACACTGAAGGATTACCTTGAAGAAATTTGTCACCTGTCCTAGCCACAGGTAAAACCTCAGCATAGGCCATGAATTATGTTGCCAACATCTGTCAAGGGTGACTGCTTACATGGTCCTTTATGGATATAACTCCTCTGTGTATGAGCTGAAGCATTTGCAGCATTTCGTAATCTTCTGCCCATTGTTGCATTAACTATTGATGTTTTCTCTGGAAAGAGAGATGATAATATTTCACTTCCCTGCCAAAGAACAGTAGGTAGATCATGTACGTGGCCTTATGATTATGGCTGGCTCCTCCATGGGTCAGGATGCTTCTGATTGCAGATATAATGCTCCAAAGGTGCTGCATGTCAGCAGTGAGATGTATTGCAACTTAAAAGGATTCCGCTTCATCAGCTTCTAACCAAAGGCAGTGAATCATACCTGATCCTGGCAAGAGTTATAGTGCTTTCATTCTGTGGTAAACTATGACTACCAGCAATAAGAGCTAAAACAACACTTTGGCATGTTAAAGCAATGCTTTCATTGTGCGTTTTTTTTCTGGAGCTGCCCTACAGTACTTGTCAAAAAAGTGTCAAGACATGAGGTAGCCTGCTGCATGCTTCACAACCTTGTTTAAATGGCTATGCTGCAGTGGCAAGTAACCACCTGAGGAACAAAAGAGAACAGTCAGTGAAAGAAGTAACCTCGACTATTCTTTCTGGACAATCAGTAAATATTTAATGGTGACACAGGTACACACAAACCTGTCTTATATACTTCTGTAAAAGTCAAATTTTGTCAACCATCTTTTGGTGCTAAATTTATGAGGTCATGGATACTACTTTTTATAGGCTGAAATTCACAGTGGAATCCATATCAGTAGCAAAATTCCAAATCATCTCTGAACGAATAAAGAACGAAGGGAAAAATACAGAGACTGCACATCAAAGCACACATCCTACCACGGGAGGGGAGGTCGGTACCGCGGTAAGTATTTGTTATGTTGGATGCGTCAGGAGCTCAGGATGGGTGGGCATCCAAGCCTGAGTCGAAAGTCCATATTCGAGGCGTCGCGAGCTCAGATGGGTGGCCGGCTGATCCCCGATGCATGAGCTCGCGACTGAGGCATTGAGAGCTCTGGGCAGCGGGGGCCGAGGTCAGAGACTAAGGTTGACTTTTACACGAGAAACATGGAAAAATCTAGGGTTTTTTTTTGGCCAAAAATTGTCTTTTCAGCAACATCCTTGCATCTCGCTGTTTATTCCAGTATCTGTATAATCACAATTACAAAATAAACATTCTAAACCAAATTTCTAACTCATAGCATGTCAAATTATAAATAAGTGATGGACACTTGCTGTAGTCACATGTACAAACTGAGAGCAAGTCATGCACCATGCAGCCAATAGCTAAGGTCAAAGAAATAGTGCAGTTCCTTTTATAAAATCAACTGATAACTGGAGGTAACCTCCCAGTCTGCTGTCTAGCAAAAAAAAATTCTAGATCGTGTCTTCCATGGACTTTTTCCACCCTCTGTTTCTCAGGTGCCCAATGTGTACAGTAGCAAACTAGACTGCCATTAAAGCGAAACTGTGCAATGGGCCAGCTCTTTCAAGATTATTTCATTACCCTGCAATAAAACAGAAAATGTGATATGACACAATATTTCCATTAGTGTACTGTATGGAAGACAAAAATCTTCTATCAGCAAAAATTTCCCAGTGACCATTACAGCCAGTGAGAGAGGGAAAACCAAAAGAGAGTTCACCCCCCACCCCCAAGTTACTAACAGTCCATAACTTTGCATCCAATGCTCCTGCAGCCTCTGCAGCCACAAAGCCTTCAGTCCAAAACAACAGCAGCCCGAGATCCAGAAGCACATATCTGACACGATCACAAATCCTCCAGCACCCTTTCAATCCCAGTTTCGTTACCTGATACCAGTCTTGAGCCACCCCTTCAGTAGCCCACAGCCTGATGCCAGACTCTTGACCACAGTCGCCTGCAGCCTACGTGGGTTCCTCATCTCAAGCCAATAACAGTCCGCCACCTTGTGTGATCCTCAGCCTCCTGGTCTACGGCCAAGGTCTCCGCCGCATTGGTCATCTCCTCTACTTCTGCTTATTCTCCTCAAATGGTGGATGGTCTCTCCATTTCCTGGTGGCCTGCGCTAGTCCTCTGCTTCCCCCTCTTGCACTCTCCCTCCCTCATGCCTTTGGAGAGTTTGTTTGGAGGGCCACACAACCACTGGCAGATAGTGCACTTCTGCTGACCACTGACTCCATCATAGCTTCCAGTGCATCATCAGAAAATATGTAGTCCATGTGATACAATTATTCTCTGGAAATGAATATCTATTACAATGAGGTCCAGTTGTAATATATTTCAGTCTGCTGAGGTGCAGTTTGGCTCTAAGAGGGGTGGGTTGGCCTCAATTCTTGATAGTTGCTCATTGATGCAGACATCAGGATGCTCTTTATCAACTACAGTTCACCATTTAGCACCATCATCCACTCAAAACTAATCAGCAAACTCCAAGACCTGGGAGTTAACACCTCACTGTGTAATTGGATCATGGATTTCCTCACCTCCAGACCATAATCAGTGAAGATTGGTAAGAACCTCTCCACAATCTCCATAAGTATCAGAACACCACAGGGTTGGGCTCTTAGTTTCCTACTCTACTCATTTTACACCTATGACTGTGTCGTGCAGTACGACCAGAACATCATCTACAAATTTACCAATGATACCACAATAGTGGGTTGTGAAAAGGAAGGGGATGAGTCAGCGTATATGAGGGAGATTGGAAACTTGGCTGAATGGTGCACCAACAACAACCTCGCACTCAATGTCGCCAAAACTATGGAGCTGATTGTTGACTTCAGGAAAGGAAAGTCAAAAGGATACGATCCAGTGGTCATTGAGGGATCAGAGCTGGAGAGGGTGAGCAAATTTAGGTGCCTGGGAGTCACTATCTCAGAGGATCTTTCCCGGACCAAATGCACCAATGGCAAGTCAGCACCTCTACTTCCTCAAGAGTTTGCAAAGGCTTGGTATGGCACCAGAAACCCTGGCAAGTTTCTACAGAGGTGTGGTGCAAAGTGTGCTGACTGGCTGCATCATGTACTGGTATGAGAACACCAATACCCCTGAGTGTAAAGACCTCCAAAAGATAGTGGATACAGCCCAGTACATCGCCGGCAAAACCCTCCCCATTACTGAGTGCATCTGCTATTGGAAGGCAGCAGCAATCATCAAAATCCCACACCACCCTTGCTGCTGCCATCAGGAAAGAAATCTAGGTGCCACAATACCAGGATCAGGAACAGCTGCTACCCCTCCACCATCAGGCTCCTCAACAACCCCCAGGCTCAGGAACAGCTGCTCCCCCTCCACCATCAGACTCCTGAACAACAAACTCAATCGGAAACTCATTTAAAGACTCTTACTTTGTACTTGATTGATTTTCTTTTTTCTCTCTCTATATTGCACAGTTTGTTTACAAACATTAATCCCATAAATGAGCAGGTAATTCAATGTTGCGATGGGTGTCCATCAGAAATGACTTTCAATCATGTATTACAATCCCTACACCCATTTTTCAAAATGATCCAATATAACTTCATCTTTTTTGTCCCCTTTCTCTGGCTATTCAAATCTTCACAGTAGCTATTGTGAAGTTCTTTAGTGAATGTGCACCTGTCATGTATCCCTCAACAGTTTGAGTCCTTCATGGAACACCAAGTGTCTCTTTCATCAGCCAAGTTCAGAGAGAATACTGTGCATAATTAAATATAACAAGTCAGTATATTAAAGCACACAAAAAACAGACTAGTTGCAGAACAAAAAGCTACAACATAAATTATACTCTGCAAAACATGTAACTAGGTCAATGAGTAAATTTCCTTCTCCATATAGCCGAACAAGGTTTAAATCAATTGATCAAGCGAAATCAAATTCTCTGCATCACGTATGGTAACATATTCGCCTATTACAATGCAACTTGTTTGTTACAGTGCAGCTTATCATTATATCTGGAATATTTGTGGCTACTAAGCTCAGATGGAAAGTACAAGATTCAGAGCTCAATTAAAGAAATATGACTAAGAGGTGGTGCCACTCTACCTTGATGACTAACACATTTTGCTTCCCACATGCACTATTTTCAGAAATTCGTTCCCAAGGCGGTTGGAAACAAAATCCAGCATAAAGCATAAAAGAGCAAGTCATTTTCCCAGATGACAGCGATTCCGCCAGAAGAGTCCATCTTCCTCTGGAACCTTGTCAAAGGCCTTATTAAACCATAACACTGCCATCATCATAACACTAACATCGACTCATGTTGCTAACCCTTCGGAAAGCAAAACCATGCTGACAACCTTTTTGAATAGAGGGACGCTATTTGCTGTCCTCCAGTTAGATGATATTCACTTGTGGCCAGCAAAAAAAAATAAAAAAACTTTAAGAACATAAGTGGCACGGTTGGCGTAGCGCTTAGAGCAACCCCGTGCTGACTGTAAGGAGTTTGTATATTCTCCTCGTGTTTGCATGGGTTTCCACTGGGTACTTCAGTTTCCTCCATCAATTAAAGCATACAAAAGTTTTGTAGGTTCATTGGGTGACACTGCCTCGAGGGCCAAAGGGGCCTGTTTTTTTTTAAATTTAAAGAATTTAAAATAAGAATATAAGAAATAGGAGTAGGAGTAGGCCATCAGGCCCATCAAGCCTGTGCATCCATGGCTGATCTGATGATTGGCTTACTTTCACCTTCCTGCCTTTTCACCATATCCTTTAATTCCTACTATGTAAAAAAATATGCAACCTTGTCTTGAATACATTTATTGAGGTCACCTCCGTTGCTTCAATAGCAGTGAATGCTATAGATTTACCACCTTCTGGAAAAAGCAGTTCCTCCTCATCTCCATTCTAAATCTACTACCCTGAATCTTGAGGCTACATCTCCTAGTTCTGGTCTCTCCTAACAATGTATACCACTTACCAACCGCTTATCTGAGCCTTTAATATATTTCTATAAGATCCCCTCACATTCTTTTAAACTCCAGTGAGTTCAGTCCCAGACAACTCAATCTCTCCTCATAGGCCAGCCCCTTCATCTCTGAAATCAAGCTGGAGAAACTCCTCTGCATTGCCCCCCACCCCCACCCCCACAAAGCCTCCCCAAATAAGGGGACCAGAATTGCACACAGTACTCCAAATGTGGTCTCACCAGTACCTTGTACAGTTGCAGCATAGCCGCCCTGCTCTTTAATTTAATCCCTCTAGCAATGAAGGCCAACTTTCCATTTGGCATCTTGACAGCCTGCTGCACCTGCAAACCAACCTTTTGTGATTCATGCACAAGCACTCCCAAGTTGTTCTGCATGCTGCAATCATTTGCCATTTAACTAATATTCTGTTCTTCCATTTTTCCTTCCAAAGTGGATAACCTCATATTTGCCAACATTTACAGCCTAAGCAATCACTTCCCTTCCCTCCCATAGCAGCCCAGGATACTACTTATTTGGCCTTGCTGATATTTAATTTTTAGCCTGCTAAGGCATATCATTCCTATTAGAATTTTACCCCCCCCCTCCTTAAATTCTCCAACAATAATATTATTTTACTTCTTTTTGAGAAGAGGTGAGCAGAATTCATTCAAGACTTTTCCAGTATTTTCTGGCTCCATGCAGAGATTGGTGTTTTGGTTCCTTATGGCTTCTACATTTTCTCTGAATCATAGACTCATGCAGCAGGGAACAAATCCTTGGCCTAGTCTGTAGATGCAGTGATTATAGTAAAAAACACAACAAATGCTGGTGGAACTCAGCAGGTCTCGCAGCATCCATCAGAGGTAAAGATATATTATGGACGTTTTGAGCCGGAGCCCATCAAGGTATGCCCAAAAATCAAGCAGGCACCTGAGTAAAAAAGCTGGGGGAGAAGAGAGGAAAGGGCACAGGTCAACAGGCAAAAGCTGATAATTGTGGGGTGATAACTGGACATTGATTGGAGGACAGGGGATGAAAGGGGAGAATTGATCAGGGGAGGGATGGCTGGATGAATGTAGAACTGGAGGAAAAGAGATAGAAACAGAGCTAGAGGAAATAGGGATAAGGGAAGGGGAGAGAAGGCAGTGAGTCTAAAGGAAACCAGAGAAGTCAATGCTAATGCCATCTGGTTGGAAAGTGCCCAGTCAGAATATAAGGTGTTGTTCCTCCAATTTGCACATGGCCTCAGTCTGGCAGTGCATAGACTGGCAAGTCACCATGGGAATGGGATGGGGAATTGAAATGGGAGATCGCTGATATTGCAGTGGACAAAGTTAAAATGCTGAAATAAGAGATTTCCCAGTCTGTATCCAGTCTCTCTAATGTAGAGGAGGCCACAATTGGAGCACCAGAAGCAGTAAATGACTCCCACAGATTCACAAGTGATGTGTTTCTTCATTTGGAAGTACGTTTTGGACCCCAAATGGTGGTGAGGGAGGAGGTATGGGCATAAGTGTGGCACCTCCTATGGTCACATGGGTAGTTGATGAGGGAGTGATTAGCATTATGATGGAATCGCGGAGGGAGTGGTCCTTACAGAAGGTGGAGAAGGGAGGGGAGGGGAAGATGTATTTTCTGGTGGATCACGAAGTAGGTGGTGGAAATAAGTGGAGAATGATATGTTGGATGCAGAGTTTAGTGGAGTGGTAGGCAAGGACAACGGGATTTCAGTGGAAGGGGCCAGGGCAGATGTGTGGGTCATGCAGGATATTTGAGTGAAGGCTGAGTTGATGGTAGAAGAGGGGAAGCCATTTTTTTGTTTGAAGAAGGAGAACATCTTAGATGATCTCACATAGAAGATTTCAACTTGGGAGCAGATGCCAAGAGGATGGAGGATTTGTGAGAAAATAATAGAATCCTTCCAGGGACAGGGTGTGAAGCGGTGTAGTCGAGATAGCTGTGGGAGTTAGTGGGCTTGTAGAAAATGTCTTAGAGAGATTGTCTCCTGACATGGAGACAGAGAAATTGAGAAAGGGTAAAGTGTTTCTCGAGGTACTGATTATCGACCAGTAGCATTTAGATCAACAGCGATGAACTGTTTAGAGAGGCTGGTGATGAAGCAGATCAGCTCCTGTCTCAGCAGTTACATGGATCCATTCCAGTTCCCCTATCATAGAAACATGTCTATGGCGGATGCCACCTCACTGGCTCTACACAAAGCCTTAGAATGTCTGAACAGCAAAGATGTAGACATCAGGATGCTCTTTATTGACTACAGTTCACCATTTAACACCATCATCCCCTCAAAACTGATCAGCAAACTCCAAGACCTGGGAGTTAACACCCCAATGTGTAATTTCCTCATCTCCAGACCACAATCAGTGAAGATTGGTAAGAACATCTCTTCCACAATCTCCATAAGTACTGGAGCACCACAGGGCTGTGTTCTTAGCCCCCTGCTCTACTCACTTTACACTTGTGTAAGTGTAGCCCAGTACAACAATAATACTATCTACAAATTTGCTGACGATACCATGGTAGTGGGTTGTCTATAGGAAGGGGATGAGTCCATTAGTGGATGGAAATTGAAGACTTGGCTTCAACAACAACCTTGCAGTCAATGTCACCAAAACTAATGAGTGCATTGTTGACTTCAGGAAAGGAAAGCCAGAGGTATAAAATCCAATGATTATTGGGAGATCAGAGGTGGAGAGGGTGAGCAGATTTAAGTTCTTGGGAGTTATTATCTCAGAGGATCTTTCCTGAACCAAGCACACCATAGGAATCTTGAACATAGCGCAATAGCACCTCTACTACCTCAGGAATTTGTGAAGGTTTGAAATAACATCAGAAACAAATTTCTACAGAGGTGTGGTAGAAAATGTGGTGACTGGCTGCATCATGGTCTGGTGTGGGAACACCAATACCCTTGAATGTAAAGCCCAGCAAAAGGTAGTGGACACAACCCAGGACATCACAGTCTCAACCCTCATCACTATTGAGCACATCTACAGGGAACGCTGCCATCAGAGAGCAGCAGCAATCATTAAAGACCCTTACCACCCCACACACGCTCTGCTCTCATTGTTGCCTGAAGCAGCAGTGTTTCTATCTGCCCTGAAGGAGATAAGGCCATAAGGCTAGATCGCTGAATCTGGAATGGCATGCTGGAACCATGTTTCTGTAATTACCAGTGCTCAGCAGCCCTGCAGTTCTCTTTGGCTCAGATGCAGCTTCACGTAATCTATTTTCTTCTCAAGTGATTTTACATTTGCAAGTAAGATCATCAGGAATACAAGTCGGAAGGGGTTAGCTGTGTCTAACCCCGATGCCAGCCCTTTGGCCATGCTTCAACAGCACTTCAGACGGCCTCCCAAATGAATCCAGTGATCCACTCTGCAGTTTGCTACAGTCTGTGTCACTTGCTTTAATAAGATAAAACTGCTCACTATCTTACCAATCCAATCCACTAGTTTGTATTTCTTAGTTTCACAACCATTATGAACTAACTGCCTCACATTAGTCCTAACACAGAAACAGCAATGGAAGATTTGCCAGACAGTGGTAAATTCAAAATAAGAGCACTCTGAACCCTTCTCCATTAACAATGGCGTGAAGCAAGGCTGTGTTCTCGCACCAACCCTCTTTTCAATCTTCTTCAGCCATGAAACAAGCCATGAAAGACCTCAACAATGAAGACGCTGTTTACATCCGGTACCGCACGGATGGCAGTCTCTTCAATCTGAGGCGCCTGCAAGCTCACACCAAGACACAAGAGAAACTTGTCCGTGAACTACTCTTTGCAGATGATGCCGCTTTAGTTGCCCATTCAGAGCCAGCTCTTCAGCGCTTGACGTCCTGTTTTGCGGAAACTGCCAAAATGTTTGGCCTGGAAGTCAGCCTGAAGAAAACTGAGGTCCTCCATCAGCCAGCTCCCCACCATGACTACCAGCCCCCTCACATCTCCATCGGGCACACAAAACTCAAAACGGTCAACCAGTTTACCTATCTCGGCTGCACCATTTCATCAGATGCAAGGATCGACAATGAGATAGACAACAGACTCGCCAAGGCAAATAGCGCCTTTGGAAGACTACACAAAAGAGTTTGGAAAAACAACCAACTGAAAAACCTCACAAAGATAAGCGTATACAGAGCCATTGTCATACCCACACTCCTGTTCGGCTCCGAATCATGGGTCCTCTACCGGCATCACCTATGGCTCCTAGAACGCTTCCACCAGCGTTGTCTCCGCTCCATCCTCAACATTCATTGGAGCGCTTTCATCCCGAAGTACTCGAGATGGCAGAGGTCGACAGCATCGAGTCCACGCTGCTGAAGATCCAGCTGCGCTGGGTGGGTCACATCTCCAGAATGGAGGACCATCGCCTTCCCAAGATCGTGTTATATGGCGAGCTCTCCACTGGCCACCGTGACAGAGGTGCACCAAAGAAGAGGTACAAGGACTGCCTAAAGAAATCTCTTGGTGCCTGCCACATTGACCACCGCCAGTGGGCTGATCTCGCCTCAAACCGTGTATCTTGGTGCCTCACAGTTTGGCGGGCAGCAACCTCCTTTGAAGAAGACTGCAGAGCCCACCTCACTGACAAAAGGCAAAGGAGGAAAAACCCAACACCCAACCCCAACCCACGAATTTTCCCCTGCAACCGCTGCAACCGTGTCTGCCTGTCCCGCATCGGACTTGTCAGCCACAAACGAGCCTGCAGCTGACGTGGACATTTACCCCCTCCATAAATCTTCGTGCGCGAAGCCAAGCCAAAGAAGAATCACATAACAGTTCTCACTTAACCTTCTAAACTTACTTAACTAGCTTTTCGAATATTCAAGCAAGATATATAATTTAATCCTATTAAGCCAACTTGCTACCTGGCCTTAGTGTGTGAGTTACCTCGACAAACAAAAGGACACAAATTATCTATAGGAAATAAAATCTAAGCCATATTCACATGAAAGGTCTTCATCCATATTTTAAAATAATTACTTAATTAACTGAGGAGATTGGGAAATGGAAAAACGATCCACCTAGAATACAGAAAAAAAAACGGTATCCAACACCTATGCAGATTGATGGATGCCGGATATGTGAATATACCGATTGTTTGAGATTGTGTGTTGTGCGATTGCCGAACTAATCACTGGGGGTGGGGGGGGGGGGGGCGTCAATTTTAAACTTTTAAATGTTTTACCAATTTATTTTCCACAATTGAGGGTGCTGGTTGCTTCAATTCCAGATAAAGGGGATTATATTGCACTTTGGATTTCCCTTGGTATATTTTAATTGATACATCTTTGGTGTCACCCAGACTGAAGCATCCCATTCCAAGATCAGATAGGTGTCTAGAAATTAGATTTCATAATTTTTTGTGGATAATAAAATCTTTCATTTGGTTTCCACTGTAAAACAAAATTGTGAAATTTGATACAACTATGTTAATATAAAGTGTGCAATCATACAATCATTACCCATGCACAACTATGTGGTAGCTGCAAGGCAAGTTCACAAGAGTTGTGTCATTGTCAGACTGAGAGGAAATGTATCAAAGTTTAAAGCAACATCTCTCAAGACTGCAGAAATGCTGCATCGATAAAGGGAAGCATCAAGAATGGTTTGATAACAATCCCCTCTGAGTGTTACCATTTTATGCACAATTCCCTATTCTGGTCCTGCCCTGCACTTCATGTGACCCCACACACTGGGAGGTGTGGCGAGATCAAGGGGCCAAAGATCACAGCACAGACCTCTGGTGATGAAAAGATACCACATTTGATACAATTCCCATTATCCTGTGCATTGAGACTGAGGTTTTCCCATGTGTGCAATATTGATGTTACAATGTAGACCCTATAATTGAAGTCTTTTTGCTGATCTTTATGCAGTGCGCTCCTAATTTTTCTGCAAACATTCAAAGAAGATGTAGGTTGCCCCCAAAAACTCCAATTTAATCTCAGTGAACAAAAGAAAAAGCAACTTATGACAATGTCAGATGCTCAGCTGGTGCTGTGAAAATACTTGCTGCCTTAAGGTGAGTCATATGTGAATGTATCCAAACCAAATTTGTATTGATGCAACTTCACCCAGAAAAGATCAGTTATGCACGATTTGCACATGAAATATATGCACAAATGGATCTAATTTCTAAACGAGATTGTTTAATTGATAAATGGAGCAGGACAAAGTCCCAGCTGTCACTTTCCCATTTATTGTCTTTAGAAATAATGCAGCAAATGAGATGTTGGAGAATAATTAAGCTGTAATTATATAGTAATATGGGTAATTTCACTGAGTGCAAGCAGCTGAAACTGCATTTCCAGATAAAACAAGCTGCCTTGAGAAATAATGAGTGCAAAATGCAGCATCTTCACTGAAAGAAAAAAGAAAACAAGTCAAAGTCCAAACACAGATTGGATCTTATTGAAAATTAGCTGATGTTTTAGTTGCAACATGAATGATCAAATCAGGAAGTTAAGGCGTGATTCATTCCAACCCCCACAATGATGAGAAAAGAAGAAAACTATCAGCTCATTTGTTTTAAATGTGTATCTTTTAAACATATTCAAAGCACCATTTAATTGATTTCTTCAAGAGAAATTAATTTTTATATAGAAATTTATTTCACATTTATTTAAACTGGCATTAATACAAATTTCACTCTTGATCTTTCTTCTTTCCATTTTTTTATAAATTTTAGCTAACTACCTGACATTTTATTGAATAATTCCTTAAATAAAGAGAAAGCTGAAGTAAGTTTGAAACTGCAGGAAGTCTCAGTGAATTTCAATAGTTCACTGTGAATTATGCTAGGTCATTAAAATATGTTTGAGTTATACACTGATCAATTTAGAAAAAAATAGAAAGCATTTAATTCAGTATCTAAACGCAGTTGCCATGCATTAGGGGATAGAAAAGGACTGTTTGTCCAATTCTCCTGCTCTGGGGCCTTCTGCTCGTTAGCTGCTCAGCCAGTTCCCACTTCTCCTCTGGACTTCCAAGCCCATTCTGCCATCTTGGACATGGACCCTTGTGGGTTCTGCAAAGTAAAAAGAATACCACTGGCTTTATTCTACTGGTGGTTTAAACTTGTGTGAGGCCATTGACCATGACAACCTGGCAGTAAAACCCCTCAGAGGAGCACTGGAAAATCCTCTTCACCAACGTCAGTACCGCCATCCAGAAATAAGTAAGGATATAAATTATGTGCCTGTTCAGAAGGCATATTCCTGCATACCATTTAATTTTTTTTTTAATTAGATGTGCAGCATGACGACAGGTCCATCTGGCACTGAGCTACACACATACACCAATCAACCTATTGCACATTTTGAAAAATGGGAGGCAACTACAACACCCGGTGAACATACAAAGTCCTTATAGAGAATTCCGGATTCTAACCCGGGTCACTAGCACTGTAACCGTGTGGCACTAACGTTACACTAACCATGACATGTTGGCGATGATAAACCCTATCTCGAACCTCTAGAATCCTTCTGCTGAAAAAATTCTCACCGTGCTGTTGAGTGTGATTTAGACTCTGGAACAAAAAAAATGGGTTTCCAAGTTAGAACAGCATTTGACATGAAGGAGAAACCGATGGATCCTAGTGTTCCCAATAACTCCCCTTGTCTCCTCTAACAGCACCTTGTACTCTATAGATGATATACATCTACTGTGCACTAACAACAGAAGAAATAAATGTGTATTGTAGTGAAATGGGAACAAAGAAAATAGCTACATCCTTGGATAATGCTGAGTTTCTTATGAATAATTTGGAGTCATCCAAGAATATTCCATCACACTCCTGACTTATGTGGCTCATGCAATTGTGTTCTTGTCATGGTGTTCTCCAGGATGTTGATAGGTGACAGCAATGATAATTCCTTTGAATGTGGATGGAACTATGCAGATTCTCTCTTGTTAGTGTTAATTATTGCCAAACAATTGGTTAACACAAATGTCACTTGTTCCTTGTCAATTAATGAATGAACACTGTTTAGGATGTGTTACGTACAAGCTGAGTTGCAAATGGAAATAAATATTGCACAATTATCCACAATCATATACATCTTAGTTTGTGCAAGATTAGATTTAAATCATTGACATTATTTCCTCCCCGGTTACCCATTAACTTGAAATTTTAATCGGGACTACTTGATGTTCCATTCGATCAAAACATGACTTCATGTTAACATAGAAACATAGAAGTTAGGAGCAGGAGTAGGTCATTCGACCCTTCGAGCCTGCTCCACCATTCAACGAGATCATGGCTGATCTTAAAGTTCAGTACCCCGTCCCCGCCTTCTCTCCGTAACCTTTAATACCCTTATACTGAAAAAATATATCACGCAGAAATGTATGTGTCCACGTGGTGTGAGTTCATCTCATCTACCTCTCTCACATCTCAGAAGTTATAGCCTGGACATAGAAACATAGAAACATAGAAGATAGGAGCAGGAGTAGGTCATTCGACCCTTCGAGCCTGCTCCGCCATTCAACGAGATCATGGCTGATCTTAAAGTTCAGTACCCCGTCCCCGCATTCTCTCCGTAACCTTTAATACCCTTATACTGAAGAAATAGATCTAATTCCCTCTTAAATAGATTTAATGAATCTGCCTCTACTGCCCTCTGTGGCAATGAATTCCACAGATTCACCACCCTCTGGGTAAAGAAATTCCTCCTCATCTCGGTCCTAAATGGTTTGCCTATTATCCTCAAACCATGGCCCCGGGTTCTGGATTTTCCCATCATTGGAAACATCCCATCTGCATCCATTCTAGAATCCTTCTTCTGCACTTCGCCATTGGAAGTCAACTCTTTAGATAATGAGGCTGTGATACAGTCTAAAGCCAAATCTTCCTGGGGGGAAAAAAAAACAAATTGGCATCTGTGAACATGTTATTGGTGATAAGTACTCTTGGATATGACACCATTATGTGTACGTGATGACGCGGGGAACTGATTCGTACTGAATGCTTCGTAGTAATGTTTTGTAGAATGTAATCGGGAAAGCATTGAGTTATTCTGTACTAGCCTGTGGTTGTCATTTATTTTATAATAGGGAGGGCCTCAAACATAACAAGTACCTCTTGATTACACTTTCAATAACATCTTCCATCACTTTGTTGATGATTTAGTGCAGGCTGATTGGTCAGATAATTAACCAGATTGCTTCCTATGAGTAGGATATACTTGAGCACCATTCAATGCAGTCCTGATAAATGTTACCATTGTAACTGTATCAGAATAGCTTGGATCCAAATTCTGGGGAGCAGGTTTTCACCACCACTGGAATGTGTCCGTTCCTTTTGTTTTTGCCAAATCCATTGCTTTTCAGTTCTCTCAAGATTCAATTTCTTTTATTGTCATGTAATAAAATAGAAAATGTGATATTACACTAAGTTTCCTTAGTCTACCATAAGGCAGACAAACACCCTCATCAGCCTTTAACAGCTACATCCTCAATGCACAGGAGCATGATGTGAGATGGATGCTCAGTGCAGTGAATCCAAGGAAAGCCGCCAGCCCTGATGGCGTGACAGGAAGGATGATAAAGGAATGTGCAAGCCAGCACTCCAAGGTCTTCACAAAGATCTTCATCCTGTCCCTGTCTAAATTTATCATCCCACCTTGCCTGAAGTCTGCCACAATCATCCCACTGCCATCCGATAGCATTTACACCAGTCATCATGAAGTGCTTCAAGAGGCAAGTCTAGCAACACATAAAAGCTAGCCTCCCACCCATCTTTGATCCATATCAGTTTGTCTCTAGGGAAAATAGGTCTACAGTGGCTGCCATTGCCACTGCTCTTCACACTGCACTGATCAACCTTGAACACTAGGGGAGCTATGTGAGGATGCTTTTAATAGACCATCTCTGCCTTTAACACCATCATCCTGGCAGACTGGTTAAAAAACGTGCTGAATTAGGATTTTCTCAATCTATTTGTCTCTAGATTAAGGAGACAAATCTTGTTGAAGATCTCTCCTGGACCATTATAATAGTTAAAATAGTCACAAAAACTCGAAGACTTGAGGAATCTCAGGAAAATCAATGGTGTCCTTTTATCGCTGATTCATCGAGAGTGTGCTGGCCTACTACATTCCTACATGCTTTGCCAGCTATTCAGCAGCTTACAAGAGAGACTTTCAGAAGGCTATCAATATGGCCCTGAAGATTATCAGCTGCTTACTGCCCTCTTAGAAGGATTTATTCAGCTCTCACTACCTTAGTAGACCAGCCAACATCCTGAAAGACCCTTACCATCCTAGTCATCAACTGTTTGACCCGTTGCCCTCCAGTAGATGTTTCAGGTCCATTAAATCAAGGCCAAATAGACTTAAAAATAGATTTTACCCCAGAGCCATATGTGAACTGGACACCATCAAGCACTGAATATTGCATTGTTTTATTGTGTTATTGCTTTTATATCTTATTTGTTTGATGTATGTGTGCATCATCGGGCTGTGTACTCAATTTCATTTGCCATCAGCAGAAATGGCCCAGGTCCCTTACAGTCAGATAAAGAGAAGCAAAAGTGAGTCCACCCAGAGTCACCAAGTGTCCATGGATTGCCCTCCAGAAGCCTTTACGGCCACACAGCCTCATTTAAACCATCAGCAAACCATGCTCCAGGTCTAAATCTCCAACACAATCAGGAAGCTTTTAGCACCCTTGGCATCTTCTCGCATCTCCATTCCAATACCTGGTACCCCTTCCGTCTGTCTCAGGCTAGTCTCCAGCATTCTGTAGCCTGGTGTGAGTCCCTTGAGCTGCATACATTTATCTCCTCGAGTCATCAACAGTCCATTGTCTATGTGTTCTTTAGCATCAGAGACTCTCAGTGGTCAACTGCAATAGTCACTATCCCATCAGGTCATCTCTTATGCTTCTCCTTTTCAAACTGGTGGTGGTGGTCTCCCCATTTTCTGCTGCCCTGTGCCAGCTCTCTTTTTCCATAGAGTCTGAAAACCCCCCATGATGGCTCCCAAAACACAGGTGCTGCCATCTTGGGCTCAGACTCTGTAGTCACAGGATTTTATATAAAACATCATCAGCTCCTTTAACAGACCATTTAAAGCCTGTGCAGAGCTGACGGTCATCAGACTGGATGGTTGGACCAGCACCAAGGGGCAGCTCCGGCAGTGCCGCCATTAAAAAAAAAATTAAATTGGGGCTGGAGATTTTTTCAAGATGTTACAGAGAACAGTAAATTGATTAAAAACTGGCATCTGTGATAGTGGGGATCACAGGAAAAAAGCTGATACTTATCATTTGTGACTAGGGTGGCCATTTTCAAATTTCCAATGAGGAGGACATGATCATTGGTTACCATATACAGAATGTTTAAAAAAAAATTAAAACTGTATTAGAAAAACAACAAATGCAAATACACTAGCTAAAATATTTTTTAGGTAAACAGAAAATCCTAGATGTAAAATGCTACACTGATCCAATTCCTGTCTAATTAACTGAGGAGATTGGGAATGGTGTTAGAAGTTTTCATTCAATGACTGCTTGAAATGTATATGATTGAAAGAATAACTGTCAGCTGGTCAGACATCCTGTAGAACAGATCACGAGGTTTTTCACAAATACAGCCAAAAATATCATGTCAATAGGAAAAGTATAAATAATTTCAGAATAATCGATATAACTGCATTCAAGTGCATTTGGCAAAATTGAGGCTAGTGTTCACACTTGATGCTTTAGGCGTTTTCATTTATTCTTGTTAGCAAACAGGAAATTAATGTTTGGACAGCTTGTGTAAAACATGCTTTAATCTTAGATATAGGTCTAAATAATGAATCAGAAAGGAGGAGTATCTCAGGAAAATTGCAATAATTAGGCAGTAGTATAGAACAAGTTGTTGGAAATCAGGCCTGACAAGTCTTTCAGGTCCTGGCACACTGCATCCAAGAGTCTTAAAAGGAAGGGCCAGAAGATGACTTGATGCATTATTTTTAATTTTTAATTTTGCAAAGTTCGGTTGTTTTTTCACTCTCAGGAAATGCACAAATTTATTCAACTTTTTAAAACTCTGAACCAAAGAAAAGAACAAACAGACCATTAAGATAAAAGGTGAATTATCAGAAACTTAAATGTAATCAATTATATTTTGACCTTTTATGTGAAGGAATTGCAGTTCATTTATGATTTTATTTCCAGGATCGATGTACATCAAACTAAGAACACGTGACAAACAGTTATGCTTTCAGAATACTTTGTTGCAGTACAATGTACAAAGTTCTTAAATTCACACAGCACCAAATGGATTTCAGAGTTAAACTATGCTTGAGTGCAAATCCCAGATATCAGTTGGATGAAAAGTTTAATTAATCAAAATTCCATGAGGGTTGGCCACCTTATGGTGCAGGCCAATGGTCCAATGTATGAGTTGCATTTGTCCTTGCCCTGTGCACTCTACTCACTTGCCTTTTGCACAAATGATCCTAGCGTGCAATTTATGAGATCCAAGTCGGGGAGGAGTCACGCGATGGAGTAGTGGCCGGACGGTGAACTCCAGCCCTCTCCAGAAAAGTCGGGAAAAACAAGAGAAAACACAAAGGCACAGAAATAAAAGTTACAGAAAAGTGAGTATAAAGGTGGAAAGAAGATGGCGACAAAAAAAGAAAAGTCGAAAGCAACGGTAAGAAGAGAGGAAGAGAAGACAAAGGAGGAAAAAGGTGAAGGCCTTACCTGTCCGAAGAGGCCCGCTGCGGAGAGAGAAACCCGCTCCCTCAGGTCGGTAAATAATGGACTACAAAAATGGCTCGCAGAGCCGAGTAAAAGTGCACAACCGCGCATGCGCGAAGTTTCGCGCATGCGCGATGCGAATGAAAAAAAACACACCGACGGGAGGGGGGACCAGCTGGGGAGTCGATCTCCACAGCCGGCAACGACAGCTGCAGAACACCTGCAGCAAGAAGAGACCACAGAAGACAACAGAAACAAGAAAGAAGAGGAGGAAAGGGCAACAAAGAAACAACAGATGGCCAACCCAGAGGAAGAAGAAGAGGAAGAGTATGGTGAAATAGAAGAAGAAAAGAGAGGCAAGGTAAAGGATATACTTGCTCTTATTAGAGGATACATGGAATCATTTAAAGAATGGCAAACACAGGAATTTAAGGATTTAAGAAAAAGAATAAACAACACAGAAGAGAAAATAAATAAAATGGAGATGACCTTAACAGAAATGGGAAAGAAAATGGACAAGATGGAAGAGCGGGCAGTAGCAGCAGAAATGGAGGTAGAAGACTTAAAAAAGAAATTGGAGAAATCTAATAAAAAAACTAAAGAGACACAAGAACTACTAGCTCAAAAAATAGATACAATGGAAAACCATAACAGAAGAAATAACATAAAGATAGTGGGCCTTAAGGAAGATGAAGAAGGCAAGAATATGAGGGAGTTTATAAAAGAGTGGATCCCTAAGACCCTAGGATGTCCAGAACTACAGCAAGAATTGGAAATAGAAAGGGCACATAGAGTATTGGCCTCTAAACCACAACCACAACAAAAACCAAGATCTATTGTAGTAAAATTCCTAAGATATACTACAAGAGAAAAGGTACTGGAGAAGACAATGGAAAAAGTAAGAGAGGGCAACAAACCACTGGAGTATAAAGGGCAAAAAATCTTCATTTATCCAGATATAAGTTTTGAACTCCTAAAGAAGAGAAAAGAGTTCAATACAGCAAAGGCGATTTTATGGAAGAAAGGGTATAAATTTATACTAAAGCATCCAGCGGTATTGAAAATATTTATTCCAGGACAACAAAACAGACTATTCTCGGATCCAGAAGAAGCACGAAAATTTGCAGAACAATTACAAAAATAGACTGAGGGAGGAAGACGGGTAATGAGAGTTAAGATGATCACAATTGATATGTATGTGGGTAAAGACAAAAATAGACTGAGGGATGAAGACGGGTAATGAGAGTAAAAATGATCACGATTGATATGTATGCGGGTAAAGAGGTATAAGAGTGAATAGAGACAAGGAGCATACGTGAATGTATCTGTACTTAGAGGAAAATATAGATAGTATAGACAAGAATTAATAAGGGAAGGTAATGGAATAGAGAGAATAAGGAGGGAATTAAAAGAGTGACCTTTGTGACATATGAAAAGTGAAATCTTTTCTGGGGGAGGCGGGGTGGGGGGAAATAGCGGTCACTGCAAAATCAGTTGACGCTTGCGAGTGGATTCGCAAATCCAAATGGAGAGGGGAGATGTGGTTGTCCGACAAGGGATAAAGGACAACTCAGGAGGTGAATGGGAGATTGGGAATAAATAAGATAGAAATAGGAGAATAAGGAAAATGTTGGATGTTGTAGGAATGTTGTCTTATAAAGAGTTGAAAATAAGAAAACAGAAATGGAAAAGGAGGAAAGGTAATGATGGAAAAACGGAAAGAGAAGATAAACAAAATATAAAAGGGCTACGCTGAACTATATGTCTTTAAATATTAATGGAATACATAACCAAATTAAAAGGAATAAACTACCAAATTTAAATGAATAAATGTATTCCATTAGAAAAAATAACATATTGGTTAAGAAATAATATTGAAATATTCGAACAAGTATAGGAGCCTTACATTAAATACAATAGCGAAAACCTACCGGGGACAAACATTACCTAAGTTGATGGAAGGAGAAGGAAAGAAAAGAATGGACTCAGTAGAATTTCTGGTGAAATTTTGTTGAATGACAACATTGTCTGACTGGATTAATGCAACCTAGATTGTATACCTAAAATGGATGAGAGGGGGGGTGGGGGGGTGGTTTGGGAGGAAAGGGGGGGGGGAGAAAAAGTCACTGTATATGTGTGAAAAAGAAATTGTGTATATCATGGCTAATGTGATTTATGGTGTGAAAAATAAAAAAAATTAAAAAAAAAAAAAAAAAAAAAGATCCAAGTCATAGTATAATGCAGTTCATGTCTAGATCCACTACAGCATTTGAAGTTTTTTTTAAATGATCTCTGACTATCAGATACATTTAAGTGTGCGTAATAAAGGCCTTTGACACTAGTCAGCTCGAATAACATCTAACCTATATGTAGGTGACATTTTAGAGCAGTGAGTTAAGAATGCAGTTTAAAGGATACAATGTCACATCTAAAGAACTCTTCCCCAAGATGATCCCTTGAAACCACAAGCATATCATGCTTTAACTGTCAGAATAAAAGCTTGGGGAGCAAAAGTATACACAAGGGAGAAATCCCAAACCTTGGGTGCTCATTTAATGATTTCCCATCAGCACTGTGGGGCTGACCTTCTGAAGAAGTCCAATGGTAGGGGGGCAACTTTCGTCATTTCACAACAGTTATCTGTGCAAATTCCATCAAACCTGCATTTTGTTCAAGCTGAGGGACAGAGATTTGCTTCATATAATTTACTTTTTGTTTTGAAAAAAGTGGAGTGAACAGAAATAATTTTATTGCCTTAAGTGTTTCCTTGAGTTTTGAATGTCAAAGTTTTATTCAAATTTTTTCAATCCTCCATCTACTCTACCAAAGCTTGAAGGAATTGTGTTATGTTTCAATGAGATCATCTCTAATTTTTCTAACTGCAAGATAGTTAAAAAGAAAGCACAAAAAAATTGTATTATAAGTGGGCATTAAGCCTTCTGGTTAAAGTCTGCTCATAATTCAATTCCCTTTGCCTGTGCCAAGATTCAATCTTGGGAAACTTGTTGAATTACCTTGATCAGAAATGTATATTTCCTTAAGTAGGAAGACCAGGCCTTTACATTATATTCCCAGTGTTGTCCCATCTGGGCCTTGTAAATTGAAAAAAAAAAGCTTTTATTCCTGCACTCAAATCATCTTGCAATAAAGATCAGTATACAATTTGCCTTCAGCATTGCATGTACAAAGATTTTCAGGTCCCTTGGAATACTAACTCTTCAATCTTTCACAAAAATGTATTTTTTTCTACTTTCTTTTTTTAAATAGGCTGACCATATGTTTTCACTTTTCTATATTATATCCAATGTTTTTATCTTTCCTATTCCCCAGAAGCCTTTCAGCGTCCTTTTCACAAATCATAAAATCACCCAGTTTTTTACATAATGAATTTGATCATATGACATACAATCCCCTCTTCCAACTCATGGATAGAGATTATGGACAGCAGGGGTCTACAGTTCTTATCCGAACCTAAATATTAACCCTTGATTTCAACTTTGTTTTTCTCCTGTTAATGAATCCTAAAGCCACTTCATTAAATTATACACCTCACCCATACCAATTGTATGCAAATTAATTTTGTTTAATAACCTCATGTGTGGCACCTTATTAAAGACCTTTTGAAGCCCCATGTATTCCAGATCCTTAGATCCTTATAATTTCAATACCAAGTGAGTTGTCAAACATGACTTATCTTTAATAAATCCTTGTTGGCTCTACCCAACCCTGTTATTATTTCATTTGTACTCTATACCACTTAATAACAGGAGATTTATCCATGTCCTGCAATTGTTTGATGGGGCAGTGTAATGATAGGTTCTATCAATTTCCCTACTGATGGTGTCTGGCCAATTGATTTGCAGTGTAACATTTCTTCAGTTCCCCTTTTTTAAAATAATGTGGTTTCATTTTCAATGCTCCAGTCTACTGAAGCAATTGTAAAATCGATGGAATCTTGAAAGGTGTTAACCTGTACAATCACTGCCATCACAACCCTACGATGCATGTTAATATTTCTCAGCAATTTTTCAGCATTTTGTCTCATTCATTTTGCCAGTACTTTTTTTCTTTACTAACGCTAATCTCTATCAACTCTTCTTTCACATTTATCCGTTACTTGCCGCAGGAAATTTTCTACGTCTTCTTCCATGAAGGCAAACTAAAGAATACTTATTTAATTTATCTACTATTTCCCCAATATAATTTGTCCTGTATCCGATTGTAAAGGTCCCCACCTAAATTCTTCTTAACCTTTCCCATATTATATAAAAAGAGAACATTCTGCAGGGCTTTCATGTTTTGATTGATTATCTTAGAATTTTTCATATCATCAAATTTAGTCTTTGTTTAGACAAAGGGATTGGCTAACATAGCTTACTCGGTTTCTATCCAGAATCATTGTTAAATAAACAAATATGGATAGGTTTTGTGATTTACAGTTAAACACAATAAAAATATTTCAAAAAGTAAAGATTATCTTAGAATTTTTGCATCATTGTATTGATATTAATTTTTTGAATTCTGAAATACTCCCAATTCTTTGGACTGTGCACTTTTGTCTACTATATAAACATTTTATATGCTGTCAATGTGTCATAGTGACATAGAATCATGCAAACCATAAAAAGGCTCTTCAACCCTCCATATTCATGCTGACACATTGTCTATCCCAGGGGTTCCCAACCTGGGGTACATGCACCCCCTCCCCAGTGGTACATTTGCACTTTTCAGGGGGTACATTGGGTCTGAGAGAATAACCATTACTGTACAATACATGGTGTGGTAATCTGCCGTCAGATTGCACAATGTCGTGTTTTTTTTTATCCTTAATTTTTAGGGGGACTCGGGAACCTATAAAAATGCCCAAGGAGTACAGAGGAACAAAAAGGTTGGGAACTCCTGGTCTATCCATACCAGTCCATTTTCTCACCATTTAACCTGTAGCCTTCTATGACCTTTGAAGTGCTCTTCTGAATATATTTTTTTAAGTACCTGCCTCAACCACCCTCTCAACTGTTGAGTTTTGTACTTCTATAGGATATGAATTGATTTTGTATTCATTATTTAAATTTGATCCATTACTTACCTATCATACCATTTAAAGTAGCAACCCAATAAGTTACAGCAATAATGGTGGCATCGTATTAGTGCAACACTATTACGAGCCAGTGATCAGGATCAGGGTTTGAATCCCATGCTATCTTTTGAAAAAAAAATATTTATAAATTTAGAACCACAAATAATTTGCATAATTGATAATAATTCAAATCAAATCCAAACACATGTGGCATATATAAAAAGAAAAGAAAGGATAAAGAAATCCCCTCTAGATACCTCCCTTCTCCCCTCTATCCCCTTACTAATGAAAAGAAAAAGAAAAAGGAAAAAAAGAAGACAAGAGACCCTCAACAGGAGTGTCTATTAATATAAGGTTTATTTTAATATATGGAGACCTTAAGGAGAAAGGGAATGTTATAGTATCATTTAAATTTTCTCACCCATGCTTTGTAAATATGGGCACCATATCTTGCAAAATATGTAGTATTTTTCTCTTAAATTGTAATTTTCTCAAGTGGTATACAACTCCAAACTTATGCGAGTCATCTTTCTATACCCAAATCTGTATTAGACTTCCAAGTTATGGCAATATATTTTCTTGTTATTGCTGGTTTAACACCTTTCATATGACTCAATAAAATAACATTGGATCCTGTGGGAATTTAATCCTATTATTTATTCCAATAAATTACCTATTTCTAAACAAAAGGGTTTAACTCAATTACACTACCAAGTAGAATGCAAAATGTACCAATTTCCTGTCCACATCTAAAACATAAATCTGAAAAGGACTTATTCAATTTTTAAAAAACTTTTATGAAGAATAAAATTATATGGTACCAGCCTATACCTCACATTTATTGTACCTTTCATATTTTCTCTGCAGAACTCAATCCAAACTTGTTCATCTATTTGTTTATTAAATTTACTTCCCATCTTTGTCTAGATTTATGAATCCTATGCTGTCTGTAAGGAGTTTGTATGTTCTCCCCATTTCTGTGTGGTTTTCTTCAGGGTGCTCTGGTTTCCTCTCATTGTTCAAAATGTACTGGGTTTTTTGGGTTAATTGGGTATGATGGAGCAGCATGAGCTCAAGGGCCAAAAGAGCTTGTTACTATGGTGTCTGTCTAAATTGAAAAAGTGGCAAATGACAATGCTATGACACCAAGACGGGTGCCAATAAGGCAGAAGATTAAGGAGCAAATCCTATTCAAAAGGATCCAAAATAAAGTTACAGTGCAGTACTAACAGACTGTTGCCCTGTCTGAGGATACTGTGTTTGAGAGTCTGTGGAGGATATAATAGATCATACATTGTTTTTTAGTGCAATATTGCTGTGTGCATATAGACTGTCTTGTTTCATTCATCACCTCAGTGACAACACTTGAAAGTACAATTGGTTGCAAAGTTAATTGTCCTGGTGTAATCTGGGAAAGGCAACTTCTAATGCACAGATTATTTTCCTTCTTCAAAGAAAAGCATTTCAAGAAATATAAATGTTAGCATTAGAAGTATCAAGTATTGAAGTCAAATGTACAAAGGAGAATCCTTCCTATTAAAGTAGTCTGCATCAATGGACAAATTGAAGCCTTTCAATGCAACGTAATTGTCAATGGTTCATTAAGATGTCAATTCAAAGAACAAAATAATGCAGATGGACAATAGTTCACATTAAATGATGAGAAAAACATGTTTTTCAATGCAAAAAAAGTTCCAGTCAGGAATTTAGCAGAAATCAATGATCCATTTACAGAATTATTCCCCAGCCTTTCTTTGCAAAAATCCATCCTTATTTTCATTTCTGAAAATGTTGAAGCTCATAATGCATAGATTGACGAGTATTATTAGTGCTTACATTTATAATTAAATAAAAGAATATGCCATTTGAAGAATTACACAGACCAAACCCATTCACCTTAAGAGCTTTTCTTTCGTTATATAGTTGATTCGATGACAATATCAGCATAATCTAGATTTACGAGTTGGCTTAGTAATGTTAATTATTACTTAATCAAATGCAGTACCTGTTAGGAGATAATCCCTACCAAATCAATTTCTTCCAGGCTTAAGGGTTCTAAAGAGATATGGAAAAACAATGCAGAAATGGCCTTCCTATTAATGTTTCCATCCAGCTTACAGGTTTCACCTTCTAATAATTGGCGAGTTCCTCCAAGCTCAATAGGAGTCTTCCCTTGCTAGCACAACTAATCTATCCCTGGATGCATTCACTTGACTGGATACTGACTTCCAAATAGGGTTGCTAACAACCCTGTGTTGAATGGGAATGTTTTGTTATCTAAAATTATTTTGAGAAGAGGACAAGTTTTGTGACTAAGAACTGGAAGGACTAGTGCTGCACTCCCTAAACAATACGCAAATGTCATGTCCTTAATTATGCCAACCTTACATCAGTACTGACCTCAACTACTCATTCTTCTTCTTATTTCTTGAAAGCTACAAATTAAAGAGAAAATTTAAAAGGCAAAAAAAACAAAGCTCAGGAAACAGGTCAAAAAGTCTCGCTGTGCTTAATGACATGTAGAGTATAGTAAGGCAGATGCATTGAGAACCATGATGGACACATGATGTTACATCTATCACAAAAATATGGCAGGACTGAAAATGTTCCTGGTTACAGGGTTTTTAGATGAATTAAAGCAGGAGAACAAAGCAGAGATCTTGAGGTAATATTAATGAAAGAAACAATTACAGTTGTGAGAAGAGATGATATGTCAGAAAGATCATGAAATAATTCTGAAAAGAACAAAAAAGGGAACTGTGACTCTGTTGGGAATGGATTTTCAATCCTCATACAATCCAAGAGGGATTGAAGAGCAAGTCTCTCAGGAAATATCTGGCAAGTGCAATAGCATGGGATCAGGAATGTTAAACCTGATGCAATAAATTTGGAAATTATACACACTTTAGTTTTTTAGCACTAAGTTGCAATCCAACAAGTGGTTAGTGGATGGCAGGCCCTGCAAGTCATGACTTTTTTGCAACATCCCATAGTTACCTTAATATTCAAAGGTTCAGCTGTCGCTTCTTGAATATACAGGCAGTCCCTAGGTTAAAAACAAATTCCATTACGTGGGTCTGTCTTTAATTCAAATTTGTATGCAAGTCAGAACAGGTACATACAGTCCTTAGCATCAGTTAGACAAACGTCTATCTTAGTATATAGTTTATATGGTACGGATATATTTTACCTTTAAATGCATTAAAAAAAACTTCCCAATGCACTTAAACATCTTAAACATAATAATGCAGTACATATAATCATAAAAATAACTATATATGAACATAAGATCACGATTAAAAGTTAACACTCACAGGAGAAGATGATGGAGGGATGGCTATTCTCTTGCGATGCTAGGCGATGGCAACGCCCCTGACCCTGACCCCATGGCCCTCCTGCATCTTCGGTCCCCCATCTCGCTTGCTTGTTCCCACCCCCACTCTCGCTCACTCGCTCCTTCCCTCTCACTCACCCTTCGCTCCCTGACTCACTCGCTTCCCTCCCCCTCGCTGGGTGACGGCAGCGTCGCACTGGACTTAAAAGTGCTGCCCTTCACACACCTTCCTTCCATTTAGATTCACTGTTTTCATCTAAATGGAGGAAATAAAGAAAACTAAGTGACATTTTTAGGCTTGACATCAGTGGGGGATGAAAGGGTTACTATTTAAATCTTAAATGTAGACATCCTACAGCATAACCTTGCTCAAACCGAAAGTTCATGGCATTGTTCATCCAGTCAGTTTCTTGGTACACAAGAATGAATTGTTCGGAAAACGGGAGTTTTCAACCCAGGGACTGCCTGCATTCAGAAATTGAGCTTCCACAGACCCTTTGGGGAGTAAATTCTTTATTCACTATTCTCTGGCAGAAGGCAGCTCTTCTCAACCATGGCCTGAATGGACAATCTTTATTTTGAGATTATAATACCATCTCCAACCTGAGTAAAGATCATTTCCACATTTACGATATCTACTAATTTCCAAGACACCCCTACTGGGAAGTCAGTATCAGTTGAATACATCCAGGATAGATTAATAGTGATAGCAAGATATTGTTGGGGAATACAGAGTAAAGGTGGACAATTTCACTACATGGTATGAGAATTACAACGTGCGTCTCAACAGGGACAAGACAAAGGAGATTATTGTGGACCTCAGGAGGACCAGAGATGATCACCTGCCACTACACATTAATAGCTCAGGAAAGGAGAGAGTGGAGTGCACCAAGTTCCTTGGAGTTCACTTAAGAAGTGACCTATCCTGGACACACCACATCTCCTCTCTTGTCAGGAAGATACAACAATATCATTTCTTTAGTTGGCTGAGGCAGTCAAGACTACCAGATACCATTCTGTCAAATTTCTACAGGAGGTCTATCGAGAACTTCCTAGCTCTCTGCATCATAGTGTGGTACGTTTGCTATAAATCATTGCATCAGAGGTCTATCCACAAGACTATGAAAGTGACAGAGAGGATCACTGAGATCTCCCTCCCACCTCCCCCCCTCCAAATTGATGTGATCAACTCGGATTGTCGTTGAAAGAAAGCTCACAATATCCTGCCACTCCACACACAGCATCTTCCAGCTACTTCCATCAGGAGAGAGATACAGAAGTATTAGAGCCAGATCCAACAGGCTGAGGAACAGCTTCGTTCGACGGGCAGTCATTTTCAAATGATGCATCTGTTGATGCTGAATGTGACATTGCAGTCATGTGCCAGCAGCATGAACAGGAGCTGAATTACTGCGGATCGCTAAAACAACTCCTTGTGTTTCTACTATTCATTAATATGCATTTATATCTATATCTATATATAGATATCTATATATATGTGGATGTGTGTGTGTGTGTGTGTGCATATATGTACAAGTCAAATCATAAACTCCCCTCGACTTATATGCCAGATATAATTTTGAGACCTTAAATTCAACTTAAAATCCAAACAGTGCTGGATTGGAACCAGCATTATTGGTGGGTTACTGGCACTGTAATAACATTGCCAACTGCGCTGGGTGGGTCACGTCTCCAGAATGGAGGACCATCGCCTTCCCAAGATCGTGTTCTATGGCAAGCTCTCCACTGGCCACCATGACAGAGGTGCACCCAAGAAGAGGTACAAGGACTGCTTAAAGAAATCTCTTGGTGCCTGCCACATTGACCACTGCCAGTGGGCTGATATCGCCTCCAACCGTGCATCTTGGCGCCTCAAAGTTCGGCGGGCAGCAACCTCCTTTGAAGAAGACCGCAGAGCCCACCTCACTGACAAAAGACAAAGGAGGAAAAACCCAACACCCAACCCCAACCAACCAATTTTCCCTTGCAACCGCTGCAACCATGCCTGCCTGTCCCGCATCGGACTTGTCAGTCACCAACGAGCCTGCAACAGACGTGGACATACCCCTCCATAAATCTTCGTCCGTGAAGCCAAGCCAAAGAAGAAAAAGAAGAATAACATTGCCAAATGTGACATCCAGGCAAATAATTGATTTGACTATTTTTAGTGCTTCTGAACAGATAGAAACAATCAAAACCCTTGATAGTTATTGTAGCTCAAGGAAGATTTGTAATTTCTTCCAGCAGTTTAATGGTTGGGGTTTGTTCCTTTTGTGCAGTTAAAAGTTTTATTTAGCAAGTTTATCCATAGCAAACAAAGGCAACTCTGAATTGACCACAAATTCTGAACCACAATTTTATTAAAGAAAAAGCCTAAAACTATAAACACCTCACAGTAGCCAAAAACTGCAAGGATCAAACCAGAATCTAGGAATTTTTTATTGCTTGAAGTTTGCCATAGTTTACAGAAAGTAAATGGCCCAGATATTGCCATTGTAAGAACAAACAAACTGTCAGCAGTCATGATGTGAGCATCATGAAATGACAGCAATTCCAGAATTTCCGTGCATGCATCGAATGATGTGGATGCCTCAGAGCTGATGTCAGTGATTCCTCCTCCGCTGGCTTTGCTATTTTGCACAATCTCGAATTAAGCAAAATTAGTGATCTGAAAAGAAATGCATGGACTTTCAAATGATTTCATCTGTAAAATTCAAAAAAATATTTGGCCGAGGTGCATGAAGAAAAATGAGCTTTTAATTGCTAACTGAGCTATAATTACTACTTAGCAAACTCTGTAGATGTAAAAAAATAATTTTAGGTATGTGCATCCTAGTTCTCTCAGATAGATATAATACAACAGATTAAAATTCCTACAGAAAACTTTAGCAGTCCCTGATGGAACTAATGGCATTTCACTTATTACGGTCATGAATTTCTCAATTCTTGTGTAACCGTCTTCCAATATGCTTGTGTTTTAATTGCTGTCGTCACTCCCATTATGTTCCAATGCACATTGTAAAGCCCTGGTAGTTTCCCAATATTTATGGTGGAAATCCGCATGATGACCATCAGATTATGCTGAATACATAATTGTGATTTCATTTACTTGGTCAAGAACAGCAACCAGGATCGGGAAAGTATAAAAATATCCTATGTTTTTTAGATTAACTTAGTAATCGAGTTAGTTAGTAAGCATTTAAATTATTTTAGTCTTTTAATTTCTATTTTTTAAATTTTTGCCAATAGAGTATATCTTAAGGCAGCATGGTTCATGTAGCAGTTAATGCTCCGACAGTGCCAGCAACGCAGGTTCAAATCTATCATGTTTAGGACTTTGTGCATTCTCTCTGTGTTCCTATGGGCTTCCTCAGGGTACTTCTATTGCCACCAATGCTCCACTGACTTTTAGGGTTAGTGAGTAAATGACTCACATACGTGTGTTTGGGTGGCGCAGGCAAGGTCCTGTTACCGTGTTGCAGGACTGAATCAAAATGTTTTTTTAATAAATTAATATCTAGTTATTTAAGCCTGCTGGCAGTTTTCCCAAGTGATTGATTCTAGAGTGCAGGTTAAACAGCTTTCACGACATTTCTATGAAATTCACAATTGGAAGCCCAACATTGCCTTAGGAAAGACTTGGTTAAGGAAGTTCTCCAAAGGAAACCCTCTAAGTATATAGTAGACAGGGAAATCTGAGATTATTGGACAGCTGTTTTTTTCTGTTGAACTAAATCTTTGGGTTATTGTTTAATTCTTTTCTAAACTTTGCAAGGATTGTTTTGATGTTAACCTTCAAAAGGATCAATGATGCTTTTATTTTTTGGATGTACATATAAAGAAAATAATATTGATCATACATTGTCTTCACCTTTAGTACTTCAGTTTAAATAAGTTGTCTTAAAGATATTCTAAGGACTTCTCTACTGGCAACCGATGAAGGAGTAGTTAACTGCTGTTCTTCCTAATTTCTTAACCTTCCATTTCTTACACTTTATTTTGAGAGATTTCTTTAAAAACCTTTTGTTGTTTCTTTATTAATTACTGTAATTTTTGATGATGACTTCGATAAGTGCTAAGGCTCGGAGGAAAGAAGAAGAAAATCCTTTGCCTACTAACCCAATGGTTACATTGGTGGATTACATTAAGGAGTCAAAGAAGGACATTAAAGGTATTAAAGCTACTGTTAATCTATCATTTATGAAGATGGATGAAGTTTGTAAAATATAACTGAAGAATGTGGAGATAGGATTAAAGCCCTCAAATGGTCAGTGGAATTTATGGATTCTCAGATGTATGGTGTACTTGCAGAAAACACTTGACTAATTAAATCAAATGAATACCTATTGAAGAAGTTTGCAGACATAGAAGCAAGGAGCAGATGGAACAAACTTGGTCTGAAAGAGAATATAGAATCTAGCCAACTTCTTTGCAGAATTACTTCGGGAAGTGTTTGATGAATCGTTCCTACCCACTTTGACTGAACTGGTCAGAGTTCATAGATCATTGGTTTCTAAGCCTGCTCCTGGGAATAAACACTGTTCAGTGATTCTTTGTTTGCATTATTTCCAATTTAAAGATTTATTAATACGTGAATGTTGCTGAAGAGGAATGTTGACATACCATCAACAGAAGATTAGAATTGCTGAAGTTTATTCCATGGAGGTGATGAAGCAGCATGCCAATTATAATGATATTATGTTCAGGCTGTATAGGAGAGGCTACAAACCTTCACTTCACTTCTCACCATGTCTTTGGACCATTCTCCCGGTCAAGTCATATTGTTGGCTGGGCTCACCGTTAGATGTTCAGAAATTTCTCGATGATCTCCCTTCTACCTCTGCTTCTGTGAATCTGTAATTTTGTTTTTGTTTCTGTGTTCTATTCTAAATTTGCAAGAAGTATGTGATTCAGATTGTTAAAGGTCATAGTGCTTTTAATTACTTATTTGAGTAGTAAAGATGTTCCAGTGATTTCCTTTTCTTTTTGACTTTGATTTACATTAAGGATTTTTTTTTAAATTCTTTTGAGTTAAGATTAGATATTCTTTTGTGAGTTTAACTTTTAACTTTTTCTTAAAATTTAATTCTATTAGTTTGTAATACTTCAGTTATTTTTTTTTAATTTATATAGCTTATTATATTAAATCACTTAATATATCATCTTTTTCTCAGGGCCATTTCTTTTGAGCTCTTGGAATCTGACCTTATTATTTTGCTATTAGATTAGCTTGGAAGTTTCAATGTAGTTTACATTTAGATAAGGAGTGTTGCCTTCAGGAAGAATTTTGGGGGAGATGGTTTAGTTGGGACTTAGCTTGCTATCTCTTGGGATAGCTTTTTTTGAAAGGGGGTGGGAGGAGGGAACATTTGTTTTAGGATTCCTTTCCGTAGTCACCTTGATGATCCCTGCCTGCTTACATTCCTTTGTCTGTTGTGTTTTTTTTTCTAGTCTCATGGTGAAACTGAGTCATTTGAATCTTTATAAATGTTCTTTTCAGTATCTCTGACATTAATTTGGTTTATATTAGGTAAAGGTATTAATATTGTGATTTGGGATCTTCAGGGTTTGAACCATCCTATCAAATGCAAGAAAGTATTTTTATGTATATTAAAAAGTTTAAAGCTAATATATATTTTCTTTACAAGAAACACATCTGTTTGAATGACATTTTGCATCTCTTTCGATGTTGGGGGGACAGCAATTTCATGGATCTTTTGTGGCAAAGGCTAGAGGAGTTTTGATCTTAATTGATCAATCTATTCTATTTGTCCATCATAATGGAGTTTCTGATACAAGTGGTCATTTTCTTATTGCTTATGGAAAATTATATAATAAAATGGATGTTTACGGTCCTAGTGCTGATGATCCAAGATTTTTTTTTTTTTTTTATAAATGTTTTTGTTCCTCTTTACCAGATATATTTATATTTATAGCTTGCTTGTCTTAATAGGCAGAGTTACACATGTGTCTTTCCTATAATCACACATTAGAAATGATATGCTCGAGCTAAAAAGAGTGAAAAAGTAATTCACCCAGGGTGCTGTCTGGAATTGAAGGCGTTAGTTATAAGGAGAGATTGGATGGGCTATGATTATTCTCACTGGAGCATAGGAGGCTGAGGGTTGGCCTTAATTGGGTTTATAAATCATGAAGGGTATAATGTTTCTGATATTGTGATAAAATAAGTAATACAAAAGGATCCAAGTTTCTTTATCAACTCATGACCTCGTGAGACATCCATTTTTTCATTAAGCTGGAGGTGGTCAGGTGGACCACCAACTCCCAAACAACACATTCCCTTTCCTCAAGATATTCAACCTAGCAACATTACATTGAAATGAATACTGTATTACCCTGAAAAGTTAATCACAAACACAACCACAAACATCAACAGCACAAATTTTTAAAGTGTGCTGTTCTTTTTCTTTTAGATAATGCATGTGGATCTTCTCAACACAGGTGCTTGTGTCAGCTCTGCTGGTCCACTATTCTAGCACTGAGGGTGTTTCCTCCATTGCCAGATCTTCTGCATTTGTCTGCTCTTGCACCATCAATTACATTTTCAGCAGACTCTTTTGATTCCTCCTCAGTATTTGACCATCTCTGTTCTGAAGGAATAGTATCTTGGATTGACTTCCTCCAGAATAATGGCCTTCTTGTCCCATGTGTTGGAATCTCTGAGTCTCACTGTGTTGTGTTGTGTCAGTGGCCCTAAGCTTCATGTTGATTTGTCTCATCTGCAGACACTTTGGTTTCCATTTGAAACCTTGGTTCTTGTTTAGGTCTGCAAAGTGGGGAAGTGTGGTGCATAGTCTATGTCCCATCAGGAGCTCATCAGGTGACATGCCATGTTCAAGTGGTGAAGCTCAGCAGGGCTAGATAATGATCTGAGCCGCTGTCTTGTGTTTTCTTGAGCAGCTGTTTAACTATGTGAACTCCTTTCTCTACTTTACCATGTGACTGGGGTTGCGGAGAACATGTCAAAAATCATATTCTTCTTCAAAGTTCTGGAATTTTCTACAACTGTAGCATGATCCCTTGTCACTGCAGATGATTTGAGGAATTTCATGTCTTGCAAAGATTGACTTAATGTATCATGTAGGCAGCAGACATGTTGGGAAGCAGTGGCATCTTAGGATAGTTCAATACATAGTCAATAACTAGCAGGTAATTCTTTCTCTCCTGGTGGAACAGATCAGTCCCAATGTTCTGCCATGGCTCATCTGGTTGTGGGTTTCTTTGACTATTTTGCTCAATGGTCTCAAGCTACGAAACCTGTCTGAAACATTCTATCAATGTCAGCATTTATCCCTGGCCAATAAAGAGCAGTTCTGGTCCTCCTCTTGCATTTTTCTATTTCAAGGTAACCCTCATGCAACCTTTTCACCATCTCTTGTTGCAGTGATTGAGGAATGACAAATTCTACTCTGTCAGAGTAGAAGGCCACTGACACACTCAGCTCAGCTCTGATGTTGCAGTATTGCTAACATTCAACTCTAGACCAACCTTCATTCAGATTCTTGATGATCTTCTGTAGAGTTATGTCCTTTCCTGTTTCGGCTGCAATCTGCTTGGATTTCATGTCAGATAAGGGAAGAGATTCAATGATCAGGCTCACGTCGAGATTCACATCTCTCTTTGTGAGCTTCACTGTGTTGTTGCCCTAGACAATGCATCAGCCAGCACAATAAGTTTCCCTGGTGTGTACACAACTCAAAGTCATAACGCTGCAGTTTCATCAAAAAGTCTTGGATTCATGGCGAAATCTCATTGAGGTTTTTTCTTGATTATGGCTATTAATGGTTTGTCTCTGGCACAAATGTTGGAAGACCATGCTCACAGCTGTGGAATTTCTTTAGTCCATAATCTACACCTTTTAAAAAATATATATTTTATTTAATACTCCAGGCTTGCAGTAACCTCAATTATATTACACAGATATAAACAAAACAAATTGATTACATATATGATGGTTTACAACCCATCCCAAAACCCATCCCTCCAACCCAACCTCCTAACCCAAAGAAAATAAATACAAATTGATAAATAAAAAGATATAAAAAGATATAAAGAATCTTGGATTGCGGAGAGAAAAGTCATGCAGTGCAACTCATCAGTTCTAGCACAAACATATAGAGGAGAATTCTGCAGGGTCAGAGGGGTAAAAAGGATACCACTATAAATGTAATACGGGCACCAAATTTTTAAAAACAGTAATATTTATTTCTTAGTTTGTAAGTTTTTTTTTCCAAAGGGGTATAACTTTGAATTTCAACATTCCACCTTGGCAATGTTAAAGATATATCTGATTTCCAAGTGATGGCAATACATTTTCTCACAACTGCTAATGCTAATATAACAAATTTCAGTTGATAAATTGATAATTTCAATTTAGGAGTTGTACCTTTAATACCTCCTAATAAAACCAGGTCAGGTTTTATTAGAAAAACAGCTCCTGTAACTTATTGTAGAAAATTACTTATAGACATCCAAAAGGGTCTCACATTTGGACAAGACCATGTTAAAAATATAAAAGATCCTACATCCTCACCACATCTAAAACATTGATCTGATAAATCTGATTTCAATCTATTCAATTGCTGAGGTGCAAGATATAATTAATGCAAAAACATTGCACTGAATTAATCTGTAACTTACATTAATAGTATTAGTCATAGACTCTCTACGTAAATTTTCCCAAATTTGCTGATCTATCATAATATTCAAATCTGTTTCCCATCTCTGCCTAGATCTATTCAATCCCAATTTAGGAGTTCCTACTTGGAATAAAAAATATACTCTCTCTGGACATATCAACATTCAGATATAGTCATTGTCCTTGATGCATATATAAGTGGCCTCCAATCTTTTTCCATTGCCTGACGTATTCCATCTTTTGAAACATTCATAGATATTTTGGATCAAAAATGTTCTGTAGTTAAATGGCCTTCAGTCATTTCCACTCTTCCTCGTGGTTGGGCATCCACTTGAATTCAGATTTGTTATATAACAACTCTCCCCGGTACATTGTTTTGGATAATTTGCCACTGAATTTTATCATTCCCAGCACTCTCAATATGCCCTTTTTGTCTGTGGATCTGGACATCTCTAACATCTATACTTCTGTAAGCATTGTAGCACTTTTTTGAGGCTTTCATTGTGTTGTTCCTGTGTGGATCCCCATAGGATCATGACCCTATTAATACTTTCTATGATGAGCTTCAGTGTCCTGTGGAACACCTCAGGAGCTGAGGAAATTCCAGAATGCATCCTTAAACCAGGACTATTGGCCAAAAAGTGTATTGAATGTACAGTATTTTGTGATATTGTCATGCAGCTTTCATTGCCAGAAGCCCTGGGATGCATCCATTTTGGTGAAAAACTTTGCACCGGCCATCTCACTTGTAATTTCATCCGAGGTTGGAATCTGATAATGTTCCCTCTTTATATTGACGTTCATGGCTTTTGGGTCATTGTAGGTCACCGTTCTTCTTTTTGGCACACACCGTTGAATTCGCCCATTCTGTGGGCTCTTCCACTTTCTTTCAGACTCATAGTTACATCATTCCGTAGAGTTCCTGCTTGAGATTTTCTTTCAGTGGCATGGGAACTCTCCTTGTTCATTAACCACTGACTGTCTGTCCTCCTTTAACTGTATTTTATAGGTGAATGGTAGAACACCAAACCCCTTGAAAATGTCTGGAAATTGATCCAGTATTTCCTCTATGCTGTTTTGTGCATGGTCACTGCTAATGCAGTGCACCCTCTTCAATAGACCTAAGTTTTCACAGGCTTTGTCACCAAGCAGGGATTCATCTGGGACTACTGCAAATATGAGGTAATGCTCTTTACCTTTAACTTTTTTGGATGGATGTGTGGCTTTACCTTCATTGTTGTGCTCAGAAATCAAATTGGCCTTTGCCCCATTTCCAGCTTGAAAGGAATATTTGCTGCATTTGCATGTATTGGCACTTGTCCACTTTGCTGTTCAATGTCTGTTGGTTTGAAACCTTCCTTCATTACCAAGCCCATGAAAAATGTATCACTGAGAGCAGTTTCTTCTACAGTGTGCACATTTTCACTCCTTTATTGTTTCCCATTGGAAAAACATCACTTTACGTATTGATTCTGGACTTTTCACTTGTTACAGACTTCTCCAAAAGGCAGAGCATTGTTTTGGTGCATTTTGAGTGCCACATCGTATACAATTGAATGTCTCTCCATCTCTTTGTCGTTTCTGATGTCTTGTTTTTGTGTCCGTCCCTGACACTGTTCCTTCGTTTTCACCAGACCTTGCACTCTCACTAAACACCTTTGCATGCTGCAGAGGTAATTCACTAGCACAGCGTATCTTCACATCTCTAGCTCCATCTCTCGTGGCAACCCCTCTCACACTTTCTTGTCAATAATTCTGAACACAATATGATCACAGATCATTGAATCTGAAGCAATCCAAGACTGCATGCCCTTGCTTTCAATTTCAAGTTCATTTATAAAAAAATATCAGAGCTCCCTGCCTACAGCTGCATGTGCAATTGAATCACATTCTTCTCAAACTTTTCATTTTCCTTTGGTGAGCAGTGTTCATCTAACATCTCGATAATGTTGTTGAACTTGCCCTGGTCATCTGCCTCTGCAAAAACAAGTGTTGAAAACCTATAGTGCTTGAGATCCCACCATGTTAAGTAGCAGTGAAACCTTCTGTGTATCCGATTAGCTATCGAGTCCAATGGCTTGCAGAAACAGCATGAATCATTGTTTGAACAACTATCACTCATGGTCGACATTCCTTGTCCAATTCGTATTGTCCGGTGGCTTTGCACTTTCCACGTCTCTTGCTGATATCCACTGATACCTACTGCTGGTACCATGTGATGTTGTATCTTGAGTGATTTTGTATTACTTATATTTTATTATCACCTCATGAGGCTGTGGGACACATCATTTTGTGCATCTAACCGAGGTGGGATATTCCATCTCTAATACCCTCTAGTGCTCAGGAGGATCACTAACTCCCTATCACAACAAAGGGTTCATATAGGGTATGATAGTCATTGTCTTTTTCCAATGGTAGGGAAACCTAGGGGAACAGAGGTTTATTGTAAGGAGAGAAATATTTTGAGGATTTCTTAGGGGGATGTTTTACCCATATGAATGATGATTTTATGAAACCAGTTGCCAGAAGAGGTTTAAAAATGATTTGGAGTGACAAACAGAGGAATATAGGCCAAAGGCAGCTGAACAGAAGTAGTACCATTAGGCATCGGAGTCAACTTGGAAGCTGGGCTGAATGACTTGTCGTACACCTCAATGACTAATTTTTATTTGTACCTGAACCTATTTCATGCCCTCTCTATTGTTGCTTTCCTGATCTATAAAAGGTCCCAAAAATCCTGTGCCATCGCCTATTTACAGAATTAACAGGACAAGATGTTGGGATACTGGATGGGGAGCAATAAAGGCTAACAAATGGATTTTGGCTGAGAAGGATTATTTTCCAAGAAAACATGATAAATGAAATGAGACTTTAATGAACCATATTTTTGTAAGGCTACATCAGCAGATGTATATTATAAGTTCAGCCACCCAGCAGGCCAGTCATTTAATCTAGATCTTACACATCTTTAGCATTTGTAATAAGATAATAATAATAATGAGGGGACATGGTTAGCTTAGTGCTTACCGCAATGCTGTTACAGCACCAGCGACCAGGGTTTGAATCCAACGCTGTAAAAAGGGTGACACAGTTAGCGTAGCAGTTAGTGCAATGCTATTACAGTGCCAGTGACAAGGGTTCGAATCTGCAGCTCTCTGTAAGGGGTATATGTGTGGGTTTCCTTCAGGTGCTCCAGTTTCTGTGCACCCTTTAAAAAAATCCTATGGGTGTTGTAGGTTAATTAGGAGTATTTACATGGCACAGGCTCAATGGCCGGAAGAGGCTATTAATGCGCCGCATGTCTAAATTTAAATTTAATAAATTACACTGCAGCAACAACTTTCTTTTTCCATGGATGTAATACAATAGAATGATGGTTTTTTGGAGTGAAATTATCTTTTCATTGGCTTTGAAAGAGAAGTTATAGAGTTTGTCCATTGGTCCATGGTTTACATTTTTGGGAATTATTAAATTATAGAATGACACGGAACAGATAAAGGCTATTCAGCTCATAATATCCAGACTTTTATTATGAGTTCCCATTTCATTTAGTGTAATATCACTTTAAAGGTTAGTTCTGACTGCAACCATTCACAGCTTTGGAGAGATTGTGGCCAAATTTAATACTCTGGCAGAAGAACATTTGTTGCTTTATCTAGGGACAGGTGTTGAGAGATTCATGTGAGTGGAACACTGAAGAAAACATTATTATGATTGACCACCAGTCATCACATGGAACACTGAGGTGGAGTGACTCTGTGTGAAAAGGATAATTCCACTGATTCTCCCTGTCAGGGGAATTATTGAACCATACTGTGACCAAGGGAAAGATCACTTTGATTGACCCATATCTGAATATTGGAAGCATCATGGAAGTCTCTATGCAAGGAAAAGGGGAGTTGTGACAACTGTTCGTTCAAAAGGATCTTTTCTCTGGAAGAAACTTGGCAAGGATATCGCATGGAGTACCGAAGTCTTAAAGCAAACTTTTAAAATCAAATCTTTTTTTCATCGTAGATTTTTGTTTTAGTTGACAAACTATAACAAGGATTATAGGGATTGCAAGAGCCAAAATGTGCGTACTTACACTGTCGTCTGCATCCCGGGGTCCCTTTGTTTGGGCACGGCCATCTCAATTCCTGTGCATATGCGTGAGTCTTCGGTTGACATATGCGCAGTGGGTTCGTACATTGGAATTTGGTTGGTGCCTGCATGAGATTTAAGCGATCCTACAATATTGAATTCTCGCGCAGGCACCAACCAAATTCCAATATGCAAACCCACCGTGCACGTGTCAACCGAACTGCAATAGGTGAACCCACCAGGCATACGCCAACCAAATTCCAATACACAACCACACCGCGCACACTCCAACCAAACTCCAATATGTGAACTTTTTTTTTTAATTGGTCGTATGTGTGGATGGATGCAAGTCGAATAGGTCATAAGTCAAGGAGAATCTGTATAATGCGAAAGTCTGTAGATGCCATGGTTGAAGTAAAAACACAATGATGGAGAAACCCAACAGGTCAAATAGTGTACCTTATGCAGCAAAGATAACGATACATAACTAAAGATTCGGGCTCAAGCCCTTGAAGCATTTAACCTTGCAGCCCAAAATGTTGGTTATGTGTCCTTATTTTTGCTAAATAAAGTACACTGTTTGACCTGCTGTGTTTCTCCAGCATTATGGTTTACCTTCAATCATGGTGTCTGCAGACTTCCATGTTTTACTTCTGACCACTGAAAAACTCTGAAATCTCCTTGAGGAATGCCTACCCTGAAGCCCTCATACACGGATGAAGGGCTCAAGCCCAAAACATCGATTATGTATTTTTATCTTTGCTAAAGTACACCATTTGACCTGCTGAGATTCTTCAGCATTATGTTTTTACTCTGGTCTGTTTATATGGGGTTTCTTCCCTTTCCTCCCACAACCCAAAGGTGTGCAGGTGTGCAGGTTATATATTTTAATCACCCACTATAACTTTGCCACTTGTGTGACAATGAGTGGTAAGAATCTCGGAAACGCTGTTGGGAATGTGAGGAGAGCAAAATAAGAATTAATTAGTGGAGTGGGTTTACTGGGTTTGTTTCAATACTTTGGCTCTCTTGTGCCCTCTTCCTCTGCTCTATTCAGTTAGCTCCATATTTGTTCCTTTCCATTAATGTATCTGTTTCAAATATTCCAAATGGTTGGTTTAACCTTTACTTTATAAAATTTGCATTAATATTGATCAAATCTATTCTTAACAAGGTCATATGACCTTGTTAGACATATGAACAATCTGGACATCATTGCAAAGAGAAAAGGCTACTAAGCCAATCAAACATTTCAAGTGATGAATACACCAGAATTAGAAAGAATCAATTCAGCTTCTGTCAAATGTCCATAGCTATTCTATGTTACATTAACGTCATTCTAAAATTCATTATTAACTTTTTTTATACATGTTTTAGTGCTTAATCCTACAACATGAATACATTTTAAGCAACAATTTGTGATCTTTCTGCATGGTTTTAGGCTTTGTAAAAGTTAACAGAATGTGAAAATATAAATTATTCTCTTTGAATGTTATCAAGTTTAAAACATGAATTATTCTTTACTTTGAAAAGTATAATCTTATTACGTGAGTTTTGTCATTATTAAATCAGATAACTATGACAATGAACCATCAATAATCCCTTTTGTAACATTCCTAATGAGTCAGTGATACCAAACTTCAATATTTTTATGTTTACATTGCACCTTTCAGAAAGCCAGTGCAAGCTTTGATTTTATTATATGAGCACAGAGGTTGGCGCAGAGGTTAGTGCAATGCCTTCACAGCGTTAGCGAGCTGGACAGGGTTTCAAATCCAGCGCTGTCTGTAAGGAGTTGGTAGATTCTCCCCGAGTCTGCGTGAGATTTCCTTGGGGGGCTCCGGCTTCCTCCCACCCTTCAAAAGGTACCACGAGTGTAAGTTAGTGGGATGTAAATTGGCTGGCAAGGGCTCGTGGGCCGAAATGTTATTATCATATACATTGTATCCCTTAATATTTCATTTTGTGCATTGTTTTTTGACATGAAAATAAATTCCCTGTAAACTGGTCATCTAATCAACAATTTACTCCTTCTATTTCTGGGAGAATTCCCCAACTTCCTACCTTATTGCAAAAGAAATCTCAAGATTATATCTTTCAGTCTTGAAGAAATATACAAAATAATGTAATTCATACAAATTGTCATCTTGATCCAACTAAGTTGTGTCATAACCTGTGGAAGCAATGATATTATTCCCCTTTCTTTTTACAATATTCTAATGAAACAGACAACACGGTGGAAGTAATAAGAATCCAAAAGTTTGCTTCCAGTAAATGAAAACTGCAAATGGTGGAAATCCAAAACAAAAATAGAAAAAACGTTGAAAGCATTCAGCAGGTCAGGGAGAAGGTATCAAATGAGATGTAGATAAAAACCCTTTGTCAGTCTTTTGACCTGAAGGCTCTCGGCTTTGCTGCGCAGATACCAACTGCTTTATTTTGTGAAAGGATGTAAGTAGGATGCAATCATCCGCATCAACCCGAAGATTTGACCTCATGGTGAAGTGAACTATCTGAATATTGTTCACCCCAAGACACTGCCCCCAAGTTAATTCTGCAGGAATTTAATTTAAATTAAATTTATAAGTTAAATTAAATTTAGTCATGCAACATGACCCTTCCGGCCCACAAGCCTATGCCACCCAAATATCCCAATTAACCTACAACAGCCATAACTGTTGAAGCATGGGAGGAAGCCGGAATACCCAGAGGAAATCCATGCTGACAAGGGAAGAACGTACAAACTCCTTACTGAGAGCACTGGATTTGAACTCTGGTCACTGGCACTGTAATAGCATTATGCAAACTGTTATGCTAACCATCCAGTGAATGACTTTCAAGCCTTTTGTGTGAAGCATGACTCCATTGAATGGATGCCCATTAATTTGAGTTTTAATTTTTTAACTTGATGCCACCCTTTGGAAACATGCATGAATCAAAATGAGCATCAATTATTAGATTATTGGTTACTGCTTGATGACAATATCAAAAATACATTGAACTTATCTTGCTTGATGAAACTGGAGTATACTTAGTTATTTTCCAAATTGTCAGGTTGATGCCAACATGGTAACTATTAAAACAGTTCAGAGAGACGTGTGACTACTTTCTGAAGCATGTTGATTAAACACTACAACCCGGATATTGTTTGGTCCCATCGTCTTGCTGTATCAAATGTAGATTTCAGATTTATTGTCAGAGAACCTACATGACATCACATACAACCCTGAAATTCTCTTTTACTGTGAGAGAGGCAGAACTATCCCATATTGGTAGTGCACAACATACCCAGCTAAACAAATAAAGAAATATAAACCATCTGACTATAAAATATAGAGGGAAAAAAATCAATAAAATGAAAAAGTAAAATGCAAAAGTCCTTAAATGAGTCCCCAATTAAGTTTGTTGATGAGAAGACTGATGATGGAGGGGCAGTTGTTGTTTCTAAACCTCGTGGTGCAAGTCTTGTGGCATCTTCACCTCTTGCCTGATGGTAGCAGCGAGAACAGAGCATGTGCCTGGTGGTGTGGATCCTTGATAGTTGCTGCTGCTCTCTAATGGGAGGGTTCCCTGTAGATGCTTTCGATAGTGGGGAGAGTTTTGACTGTGATGTTGTGGGCTGTGTCCACTACCCTTGGCAGAGCTTTTCACCCAGGGGTATTGGTGTCCCCATGCCAGACCATGATACAGCCAGTCAGCACACTTTCCACCACACATTTTAGAAATAGTCCAGGGTTTCCAATGTCATGTCCAACCTCCACAAAATCCTGAGGAAGTAGAGGCTTTCTTCACAATGCCATTAGTATGTTGAGTCCAGGAAAGATCTTCTGAGATAGTTATTCCCAAGAACTTAAATGCACTTGCGTGGAGTGATTAATATCAATGTGAGAATTTTATGATGGTACAGGTTTAATTTGAATCCTTTGTGAACGATTCACTAACAGTTCTGGCTGAAAATTGTTTTTTTTTGCAACTTTGTTCTGCCTTGTCTTTTACATTCATGTGCAGGACTTCCTTCTCATGGAGGACAAGGATACAGAGAATCTGTCCTTCCCATTAGCTATCAAACTGCTAACCAACAATTATGTATCTGCAGAGCTTTGATCTGATCCATTGATTGTAGGATCATTCAGTTCTTACCTGCTTTAACTGTGTGGTAGCTTCATCGGGTTGGCACCTTGTTTTGGTACAATCAGCATTGCTCCTGGTACAGCTGTCTATACTCCCTATCAAACAAAGTTTGGTCTGGCTGGATAGCACTAGTGGAGTAAGGGACATATTGCACATGGTATTGAAGAATGTGGAGGAAAGCAATTCATTTGCTGGAGCATTGCAAGTCAATCTACAGCTTTAAGCTGTCCACACTTTTCCTAACGCAGCTCCATTTGGCATGGATGGTAGAGCCAAGCAACAAAATGGATGATATCCTCCATAAAAGGGTTCCTCAGTTAGGACATTAATGAGATTGATCCTTAATCTTCCAATGAAATAGTCAAAAAAACTACATGATTCAAAGGTGACTGGGACACTATCTGCATTCTGTTCATGAAAACATCAAAAAGTCCTCATTGGTAAATGTTACTTATCTCAAAGATCCTTTGAGATACATATTGGTAATCAATATTGAAAGATAATTGGATACGGGGCAGGCACTAATTGATTTGAGGCTATCATTTACAAAGGAAGGGGAATGGGAAAAAAAGATAAAATTCAATGCTATCACAGTGCCAGCAACCTGGATTTTGGCACTGTCTATAAGGAGCTTGTACGTTCTCCCCATGTCTGCATGGGTTTCCTCCATGTGCTCTGCTTTCCACCCATCTATCAAAAATAGGTTATAGGTTAATTAGGATATTTGGATGGCATGGGCTCATGAATTGGAAGGGACTGTTACTGTGCTGTATGTGTAAATGTATCTAAATTCAACAATCCTCTTTTAAAATTGTGTAATGCAACAAAATCAAGGTTCAGAAGTAAATCAGGATATTGTCTCTATAGTAATAACATTGAAAATAGTTAAAGTGATGGTTAGTTTTCAATTCACCCCCCCCCAAGTTAAAAGGCTCTCCCTATCCAATAATATGACAGTCTTTTCTAACTAAAGAATATCACTTGTCCACAGTGATATTGCCTTGTATTTTTGATGGTACCTTTTAAAGTTTTTAATGCACTCCTTCCAATGCTTACGTGCATTACTTTACTACAACATGACAATTAGAATTGGACACAATAGTCCAATTGTGGTCTATTTAATTTAAAACACTAACCATAGTAATTATTTCAACATTATTCAACTCTCCTGTATGAACGATTTACTTTCTGTTCCTTTATTGACCCACCTCTTGATTTTCAGTGATTTGTATATTGATAATCCCAGATCCCTTTGTCCAATCTGCCACTTACCCCTTTAATTCCAGACAAATTGAATTGAGTGCTTGTCTGCTCATTCATTTACCAGTTCAAAGACGTCAGTGACCTTCTCTCTTGAGAATCAGTGTTGATGAATGACTATGCATTATTACTTTTGATATTTTTTCTATAATTATCTCCTTTAGGAGTGTTTCCATCACTGAATCAAGTTAGCTAGTCTATAGTTCCCTGGGTACCTTCTATCTTCATTCTTAAACTTATAAATTCTGCTATTATGTTATCTGTCCGCCACTATAGCTTTTTCTAATGATTAAATATTTTTAATTGTCCCTCTGCCAACTCTTCCAAGGATCATCATCTTAAAACATGCTGAGATAATTCATCTAAACAAGGAGTTTTGTCCTTTGTTCTTTGATTAGTTCATTTCATATTTCTTCATGTTCTATTTTAAATGAGGTTATATGACTTCCAGTCACCTCATACAATGTCATGTCTACCTTGTAAAATTAAAACAAAATGCTATTAAATATTACTGTCATTTCATGTGTCTAGGTGGTGTGGGGGGGGGGGGGGGCTCCTTTTTCCCAATTATTGGTTTACATTTTTTTTCTTGTTGAATGTTTTACTATTTTGTTTTAGATTCCTTAATAATTTAAATACACAGCTCCTCTTTGCCTTCCTACTGTTTTATACTTCTCTCCTAATCTCATTGTCAGGTTCTCCCCTGCTGCCCATGAACGACTGTATGCCTCTGTCCTTGCTCTAATGTTCCCTTGAATCTTTATTTATCAATAGAGTGTCAGTGGTGTTTAGCTTGTTCTTGCTCATCAGCAGGACACATTTTTTTCTTAGATTATGCTGAATGTGGTGTTCAATGTTTTCCATTATGTTCAACATTCATTTATGGCTTTGTTTTTCAGTAGTATTGGTCTCAGCTTCAAAACAATGTGTTTTTTTTTTATAATCCATGCCTTGTCTCCATTATATTTAGGTGGTGAAACATGAAAGTGTGAAAATGCTGTGATTGTAGTCAAAATACAGAAATGCTGGAGGAACTCAGCAGCTTTTGCTGCACCCATAGGAGTTAAAGATAATATGGCTGACATTTCAGGCCCTAGTCCTTCTTCAAGGTAACCTTGAAGAAGGGCACAGGCCCGAAACATCAGTTATAAATCTTTACCTCCTGTATATGCTGAGTTCCTCCAACATTTTTGTAGTTTTACTTCTATCATATCTATACTCTTCCAAATTTGTAAACATTATGTTGTAATCATTATTGCCAAAGTTTTCTCATTTATTTGTGCCACAATACTATCATGGAATGATCACCTCTGACAAGAGAGAATTTAATCATTAGCCTTCAACATAAAATATTTCCAAGTCCTTCATCATAAACAACCTGGGAGATGGTCACTGACCAGAAACTCAGCTGAATTTGCAATGCAAATGCTTCATCACACACTTCTGTCACACTTTTCACTACCTTTGTGGCACAAGGGCATGAACAAGATAGACTACTCTTTATTCACCTGGCTGCGCAGTACCGAGCAACTGTTTAACGACATGCAAGCCTGTTTGGTTGACAACCCATTTCCCCCACCCAGAAGACCACAAGTCATAGGAGCAGAAATTCAACTCATTACTTTAATCATGAGCTGATCCATCTTTCCACTCAACCCCACTGCCCGTCTTTTTCCTCAAAACCTTTGATGCCCAGGAACCTATCAATCTTTATCTCAGCTTCTAAAACTCCCTGTGGTAAAATAAAATCCATAGATTTACCACCCTCTGGCTGAAGAAATTTATACACTTCTCTGTTCTAAGCAGACACCCTTCAGTCCTGAGTCTTCTCCAAGACTCTCCCACCAGGAGATCTATCCTTTCTACATCAGCTCTAACCACACTTTACCACATTTGAAATGTTTTCGATGAAGTCCTCCCCCCTTGCTCTCCAAAATTCTAATGAATACAGGCCAAGAGCCATCAAATACTCCTCATGTGATAACCTTTCATTCCCAGAATCATCCTAGTGAACTTCCTCTGAGCCCTGTCCACCTTCTGCACACATTTTCTTAAATGAAGGGCCTAAAACTACACACAATACTCCAAGTGAGATCTCATCAGTGAGGGCCTTATAAAGCCTTGACATCACATTCCTGCTCTTAGATTCTATTCCTCTTGAACTGAATGCCAGCATTGCATTGGCCTTTTTCACTACTGTCTTAATATATGTTTACCTTCAGGCTATCCAGCATAAGGACTTCCCAGTCCCAAAGTGGTAATTTCTCACTGTGGCTGCAAAGTCAGTCATCCACAAAATATGCTGCAGCTGAGAGACTCATCACCTCTTAAATTATAACCTTTAATATCAAAAGCTATCAGGGCCATAGTTGCATGGGAGTGCCAGAACCTGAAAATTCCTCTCCAAGTCATAAGCTATCCTGTAATGGAATCATAATTCTGTTCCATTATGACCTTCACAGCCTCTAGATCCTCAAATCTGCAAAGCAACAGCTTTGTGGAGTATCTTCATCAAAACAACTTTAACATGTCAAGAGGTGGATCGCCAACACCTTCTTGATGGCAATTAGTTTGGGGAAAATAAATACATTACCAGTGATACTTGCACCCAAATCTAAATTTAAAAAAATGAATATGTGCTTTAGTTTATTCCACATAGGGTCATAGAGTGGGGAAACAGGCCCTCTGCCCACTTGTCCTTGTCAACCAAATTGTCCCACCTACACTAGCACCACCTGCCTGCATTTGTCCATGCCCCTCCAAACCGTTCAAATGTTGATTAAGTACTGCAATGGTTGGACCCAGTTTTCAAATCATATGAGCCTTTGAGACACACTTCCAAATGGAGGGAGAACAAATGCTTTTACTAGCTTATAACTATGGGTAGGGTTTCACAATAGTCTTCACAAGGGTTCTGGGTTTAGGCGGGAAACCAGGGTTGTATGTGAGCAGATGGGGCGGAGCCAGCCATCAGCACAACACCTTACCAGTGAATCCCAGTTCACTGGACAACCCTTGTATGATTTTAGAGAGTGGGAGGAAATCAGAGGACCTGGAGGAAACCCACACAGACTCCGGGTTAATGTACAAACTCTTTACAGGCAACAGTAGATTTGTACACCAGTCGTTAGTTCTGTAATAGCATTGTGCTAACCATGCCATGTTGTGGTTGTTTAACATAGACCATGATGATGATTAAAGAATATGATGAAGGTTAGGGAGTAACAAATGTTTACTAAATTCTGCAGGAGTGTTGTGAAGACACCAGATCAAATATCATGGGGATTCTTCAAGGAAGGATGTTCAGACCACTCACGCTTTTCATTTTTATCAATCTTTTGAATTGAGAAGCTCAATGGTTATTATATTTACAGGTAATACCACAATGAAAGATAGAAATGAATTCTGAGGATCCAACACAAATTAAGTGGTTCATTGAATGAACATCAGAGCAATATACTAACAAAGGTAAAATCTAATGGAGAAAAAAATGTATTCAGAAAGGAAAATGTGAGCAATCTGTATTTGATGAAATATCTTGAAACAGCAGAGAATGTAATTGAAAAAAATGAGGACTTTGGTTTACAAATGAGCATTTTGAAGTCACAAGGGGATAAAGGAAATCCAGAAGATTACTTTAAATATTGCAATTATGGGACAAAGGAATTTGAATAACATTAATAAAGGTAAACAAACAGCTTGAGTCTGGTAGTTCATAACAATCAACAAATTCTCCATGAAAAAGAGGAGTTGAAAAATTTGCAATTATTTAAACACTATTTGGAATCTCCTGGTCTATTGAATGGAGTAGGTTAGTTCATCCTCCAAAACAATCCTATCATCATCTGGTTGGTTCTATCTGATTTGCAGCTATTTATTGGTCTTTATTCTGCATTAGGGGAAAGTATCAAGTTGATCTGCTACAAATTCATGAATATATAAACAATTGGTCAAAGACCATGTGTTATTTTTCACGGATTTAAATTATTTAGCTCTGTATGTGCTCTTGATACAAATTGCAATTTCTTCCTGCTTTTTATTTTCATGCATAAAGGTTTTTGCTATTTTGTTTCCTTCAATGTGTCAACTTTCCTTGCTTTATCCTTATTATTGTACGTTGGTTTCTTTGCTGGAAATAGATAATTTGGAGAGGACCACTGTATTGCTGTGTGGGAGATTGTATTCTGTAGATACAAATATTCAATTGTTTAATATTTCACCTCTTGTTCAATCATTGACTTTTAATCTGAGATTTAGCGGGACCGCGGTGTCCTCGCTCGCACACGTTAGAATACAGGAGAAATAGAAAGTGTCTGCCTATCGTTCCCTCAACTTGCAATCTGGCCTCACCACCTGTCCTGATTCATTAATGCCCGTGTGCCAAATGGAAAGTTGAGGAGCAAACAGAATTCCGACTTAAATTCTAAACCTTGTTCGGAGAGGAATATTCTCTCAGATCTACGATCACATCTCCCTCATTCGTGGAGAAGTTGATCCTTTTATTACTGAGGTGTCAGAGCAGCGCTCCAGTGAGCTCCGACAGGACTGCACCTTTGACTGTTTGGGCCCCCAAATGGTGGTGAGGGAGGAGGTGTGGGTACAAGTGTGGCCCTTACTGCAGCTTCAGAGAAAGGTGCCAAGTGGACAATTAGAGTGAAGGGATGTGTGGATGAGGGAGTCAAGGAGGGAACTGTCCCTACTTAAGGTGGAGAAGGGAAGAGAGAGGAAGATGTGTCTGGTTGTGGGATCATGTTGTCGGTGATGGAAATTAAGAAGGATAATGCGTTGGATCCAGAAGCTATCAGTCAGCATTGAATTGCAGAGACCCCAATTAAATGAATCGATTTATGATAGGCAGAGTCAACTTATTGAATGTTGGAATAAAGCAACCAGTCGGAGCAAGGTTCAATATCCCACCTGGAATAATATATTGATATTATTTGTGGAGGTTGGTGCTAGCTTAATGTGAAGTATCTGGACATTCAAATTTTATTGCGCATGAGATCCAAGGAAATCATATGCAATACAACAAGTCTTGCACATAATGTGCATAGAATTAAAAAAAAACATTTCCTCTGCTAATTCTACATCATAATGTAGCTACCTGAGAAAATCAATTGGACTGTAAGTGCCTTGTGAATACCTTGGTGAACAGTTCTGATAGCATCTAGCAAAAATGAAAAACCAGCATTTCCCCTGATATACTGTATACCTTCTGACATCTTCTTGGCTGTTCACTTTATTTGTAATATTAATGCATGGTTTTGCTACTTGTGGAATGGAACCTTCATACACCATAACAGTAAACTGACCAATACATCTAGCATGTCTACAATGTGGAGCTTCATGAAGATGATTCAACAACCTGATAACTATCACATGCCGTAATGAATCAGATGTTTTTCTCTGGTCCCTCGCCATTCTTTTATATTTCCATGAAATCAAATGTTGATTACAATAATAATAATCATTATTTAAAAATATGTTTTGAAATGAACTGACATGTTTGAACCCAGTTTGTCTTATTGCAGACTGATTGAAGTAGGTTTACTTAGGAGCAAAGAGAAACTGTAAAGAAATCTATAAATCCATAATTCTTAATTACTGAGTGGCTTCATAGGTAGATGGCTCAGATGGTTGCCTCAAAACAAGTAACACTGGTGATAAGAAATGCTTTTGTCAAAGCCAGTATCAAGCCGTGAGTTATCACATTGCAAGCTGTATTTTTGTACAGACGGCATTCAACATCAGAATTTGCCAAGGGCTGCAGTTAAGGTGAACAAGATCCAAAAAAAAATCATTGCTTTTATTTGCACAGAAATATTGAAACCAGAAAACAGAAGAATATTTGACAATGAAAAATATCAAAGAACATGAGGGCAGTGTGAAACCCTACTGATAGAAATTGACAGTAGCTGGAGGAGCCACAACTGTCCAGATCCATTGCTAAGTAACAACATATAGGATCAGAAACTTTCCAAGACCGTTATAAAACACCAGACCATAATTTATTAATTTATGCAATACCCTTAATAAAAATCTACATAATGGAACAGAAATATTTGCATGGATAATATCCTATTTTCTATTAAAACCTTCTGTATGGAGAAATTCACCTTAATAATATACAGCTAAACATTTTAGAACCAACTTATTTGATCAATAAAGCAAAATAAAGTGAAATTCTATTGAAAATACACTCTGGTGTTGTTCTATTTGCATTTAACTTTCTTTAAAAGAGAGGTTGGGTCTTGCCTTTTCACCTCACTAAAATAGTAGGTGGGGAAATGCTTAGAAATTGACACGTACATTGTGCTAACTTCTATTTTGAGAAAGGAACACTCACCATATTCAAACTCTAAAGAACAACCACATATACTCACAGAGAGGCTTGTCTTCTTCTGTTGTTTAATCTTATACACAGCATGGCCTCCAAGCTATACACAAGGCACACAGGAAGTAACAAAGACAGACAGGAAGTAAACCTCTCCCAGCCTCATTTTAAAAACAGCTCAGATTACAACACTTCTTCCCCTTAGAATTAAACATGCCCCAAATATAAAGAACAAAGCTGTCATTAGCTTGCATATTCATAAAACTTAAAATAACATCTCAGCAACACTTTGATAATTTTAAAAAATCTAAAAAAATACATGGCAGATTCCCATTCAATCTACTAAAAAAAACTGTCCAAACAAAGATGTAGTCTATCAGGAGGTTTCTGCTGTGATCTGCGCACTATCCCCAATAACTCAGCAGGCACTGGTTACAAAGGTGTTTTGAGCGGATCTGGTGTTGGGGACGAAAGAGGATTCTGTGTGGGAATAGCAGGTGGGGAAATGCTTAGAAATTGACATGTCTATGTTGATTACTAAAATATCGGACCCACTCACCTACCACTTTAAGTAATCCCTTACTAACCACATCGGATCCTATGCCATAGGTGTTCTGTGATTATTAAGGGATTACTTAAGGTGGTATGTGAATGGAAACAAAAAAGGTTGAGAACCAGTGCTATAATCTAGCCATTATATCCTGGCCAGTAGGGGATAAGTGAACCAAGGTCGATTGAAGCATGAAGTCAGTTAAGGGAAGGGGTGGAATTAGGGAGACAGATTGGTGAAAGATGGAAGGAACGAGAGAAAAATAGGCAGATGGAACTAGATGGAGAGAGGGGAGGATGAAGGCAGAGTCAGGTATCAGCAGGTGACAGTGGGAACGCAAGGCTTATCAGCACTGGAATCCGATAAGTAAAGATTATAATAATGGAGAGATAAAGGTCTCACAGAATTAGGTGGGTGGGTCTGGAAATGTATAGGTAAAAAGTGGATGGAACCAGGAAAGGAGAGGAGATGAAAGTGGGTGATGGGTGGACTGAACAGGGTTGGGAAAGGGAACAAAATTATGAGGACCAGAAGCAAACATAAAGTAGAGAAACAATTCATTATTTTCCATCAGGTAGTATACAATCCAATGAAATTTTCTGAATTTTCCAATATCAGGTAATACATGCCTCCTCTGTTTCCCTCCCACTTTCCTTCCAACCCATCTCTGGTCTTCCCAATTTTTCTTCTCACCCAAACGCCTTCATCTGTAGCAGGAAGCAAGTTGGTTCCCTAACCACATCGAATGGTATTCAACATGGAGGCGATTGTCAAGATGTTTGCCACCTTCCTATTTGATGGGAGGCCAGCCAGATATACAAGTTCAACTGAAAACAGCATGGTTCTCATGTGGCTTCTGATCAAAACATAGATTCTGCCTCAGAAAAAGCTAGTGAATCTCAGCAAGAGTGAATTCCCCCACACTAGAGATTAGTAAGAGATCTGGCTTTCCCACCTGGTACTTTTATGGTTGGCAATGCATGTGCAGGAAATTGAACCTCCATTGATGCAGGTGAATTCAATTTAATGCCATTTGCATTTAAAAACAAGATCGAGCCTGATAATCATAGGTTGAGAGAAGAGGGATGTATTTTGTTTTAAGTTTAGTGGAAGTTCAAGAATGTTCTCATCCGTAAGGTAAAGAATAATTGATGGATATAATACAAGAGCACATAACACATTATAACACATAACACCTGACAATAACCTGACACCAGTACAATTTTCCATGATTTGATTATGTTCCTGGAGCTAGTTTAGGGTTTAACACCCAAATTATATTATGCAGTTTTAATAGTGTATTCAGATTTCAGATCAGATTAAGATTTAGATTTCAGATTTATTGTCAGAGTACGTACATACATACATCACATACAACCTTGAGATTCTCTTTCCTGTGGGTGAGGAAGAATTACCACTTAGTGGCAGTACAAAAAGATGACTCAGCACACACACATGTAAACAAACTGATTGCAATACAGAGAAAAATAAATCAATAAAGTTCAAAAGAAAGACTCCTTACATGACCCTAAATGAGTTTGTTGTTGAGGAGTCTGATGGCGGAGTGGTAGCAGCTATTCCTGAACTTGGTGGTGCCAGTCCTGTGGCACCTACACCTCTTTCCTAGCAGCAAGAACAAAGCACGTGCTGGGTAGTGTGGATCTTTGATGATTGCTGCTGCCCTCCAACAGCAGCGTTCCCTGTAGATGTTCTTGATGGAGGGGAGAGTTTTATCTGTGATGTCTTGGGCTGGGTCCACTACCTTTTGCAGGTCTTTACGTTCAAGGGTACTGGCATCCCCACATCAGGCTGTGATGCAGCCGGTCAGCACACTTTACACCACACATCTATAGAAATTTGCCAGTGCCATTCCAAATCTCTACAAACTCCTGAGGAAGTAGAGGCACTGATGTGCTTTCTTCATGATGCCATTGGTATGTTGGGTGCAAAAAAGATCCTCTGAGATAGTGACTTTGATTTTCCCTCCTGAGATCAGCAAAACACTCCTTGGTTTTGGTGACATTTGATTGCAAGGTTGTTATTGGTGCGCCATTCAACCAAGTTTTCAATCTGTATCTTGTATGTTAACTCATTGCGCCTTTTTATACAGTACACTACCATAGTATCGTCAGTAAATTTGTAGATGACTTTGTTGTACTGAGCCACACAGTCATAGGGGTATATCGAGTAGTGCAGGGAGCTAAGAGCGCAGCCCCATGGTGTGCTGGTGCTGAAGGAGATTTTGAAGGAGATGTTCTCACCACTCCTCACTGATTGTGGTCTGGAGGTCAGGAAATTCAGGATCCAATTACACAATGAGGGTGCTGAGTCACAAGTCTTGGAGATGAGTTACATTCCTGGAAAGCCACCTGGACTACAATTTTCCAGATACAAACATTTTCACCCCCATTGAATCTCGGTGTTGCAGGAAGTTTTTCCCTTGTCAAAAATAATTCTGTGGATCCTCAGTTGATGGGCAAGGGCATTCTAATTGCATTGTGAGCAGAAGAGAGAGGATTGCTGTTTTAATTAGCTGGAAATGGATGTTACATTATTTGATAAGGTTGCAAGAGAAGATGTGGCCTTGTTAATTTTCAAAGCAAATCCCTCAAGTGGTCTACCACTGTAAACTGGCAGTCTCTGATCACTGTCCTTGGTAAACCAATACAGTTCTCTGTATATATTTATTTACTTATACACTTAAATTCAATAAGAATGTTATTTTATTCTCTTTTTTGTTTTGCAAGTGATTTGTGAATTCTGTCAGGCTGAATTTTTCTGATATGTTGACTGTCATAATGTGTTCAAGGTATTATGTGGAATTACACACCATGAAAATATCTTATTAAATTGTTACTAGTGTGATTTTGCATTGGAATTATAATAATCAGTGTACCCTTACACTTTGTTAAAATTCAGTTGTAGCATGTTTCCCACAATCAAGATTAGAAGAAAATTACAATAATATCTCACTGAGATAAATCTCAAAGGTTATCACGTCAATTGCTGAAGATTTCAGCCTCTCCTATGAAGCGAATGATGAAGTTTATTTCCCTCAGGAGATGAATACTTTTGAGATCAATATGGCATGATTCCAAAACAGGATGTGCTAAGATTACTTCCTCACTTAGGAACTTCTTTCTTTCTGGAAACTGGACAGGAATCCTGCTAAAATATCCTTTGCTTTCGTTCCAGAGCTTGCTGTCTTTCTAAAGACCAGAATCAAACGCAACCCTCCAGATCATGACCAACCAGTGATTTAAAATACATGTATTTAGCATAAATTCTTTGCTCTGTTGTTTTTATTTATAATGTCAACAATTTTGTGACAATTATTTAAAGAGTATTTTCAGCTCTTTGTCATAACAAATCCACCTGCAAATCCACTTCTGCGAAATGGTTTCATGAAGACAAGCAATGCGTGATTTTCATGTGCAACTGGAGGGAATTATTATAGATAAGAAATACCTCCAAAGACCCTGAAAACTACAAATATGAAAAACAGGAGAGATACATCCTACATATAACGAGCATCTACTACCACCTTCTGGCAAGTATGAACTGGTGATAATGGAATCATTCAAAATCTGTACCATCAACTTGGCTGACTGTTCTGAAATTATCTTTTACATAGAAACATAGAAGATAGGAGCAGGAGTAGGTCATTCGACCCTTCGAGCCTGCTCCGCCATTCAACGAGATCATGGCTGATCTTAAAGTTCAGTACCTGGTAACCAACGGCTGAAATGAGTGATTAACAACATACGTAAGTGAGATTGGAAATGAATAGGCAGATGTCAAATATTTGGAGGTCATCAACAACTGCAATTGGTTGATATGAAATCCATTATAAATTGTATCCAACTCTGTCCATTTTAGGGAACTGCTGCTCATTGTAAGGGTTGTAAGATTGGGGGGGGGGGGGGGCGGAGGTGGTTGTTGTGGGAGACTTCAACTTCCCCGATATTGATCGGCACCTGACTGCAAGAGGGATGAATGGGGTAGAATATGTCAGGTTTATTCAAGAAGGATTGCTGACACAGTATGAGGACTAACCAATTAGAGGAGAAGCAATACTGGATCTAGAACTGGACAGGTGGCAGACTCTCGGTGTGGGAGCATTTCGGTGATTGTGAACACAACTCCCTGAGCTTTAGACAAGGGTAAAAGCAGACAAAATGTGGAAATTTTTAGTTGGGGAAGGAACAATTACAAGGTGAAGGGGTAGAGACTAAGGAGAGTTAATTGGGAACAGATGTTCACGAGAGAAAGCACAGAAGTAATGTGGAGGATGTTTAGGAACTACTTGAATGAGGATCAGGATAGGTTTGTCCCACATTGACAGGGAAAAAGGAACCAAGTGAGGCAGCTGGTTAAGAGGAAGAAGGAAGCAGACGTTAGATTTAGGAAACAGGAAACAGGAAGGGCTCATGACAATTTTATGGTAGCCAAAAAGGAACTTAACAAAGGACTTTGGAGAGCTCAAAGAGGTCATGAAAAAGCTTTGGCAAGTAGGACTAAGGAGAATCCCAAAGCATTCTATGTGGACATGAAGAACAGAAGGATGACGAGAATGAAGATGGGGCTGTTAAAAGACAGATCCTTAGCTTTAGCATGTGTTTTCATGTACATTTATGTCATAATCACAGGAAACTGTGGAATCGTAGACTGAAAAGCGGACCTGAACATTAATGTGCCATTTGTTTAAATTCTATTTTGAGCACTAGCTTCACATATTTGACTGGTTGTTGTAAAAGTGGAAGCTTTGTTTGCTCATCTCCTTTAGAACAATTTCTCTGCCTTCCAATTCTTTCGAAGCTTGTAAATATTGGGGGTTTTTTTTCAAATTATATAAATGTTCAAAAACAATAAAAGAATAAGGTAGTTCTCCAAGCAAACTTAGAAGATTGTACTTGTGGAGTTTTCCTGTTCTCCGTGTGATCCCGTGGGTTACCTCAGGGTGTTCTGATTTCCTGATTCATGGCCAAGTCATGTGGTTTGGTGTGTTAAATGGCTACTGTAAGTTACCCCTAGTCTGTAGATGAGTGGGAAAGCTTGTGGGGGGGCGGGGGTGTTCAAGGTAATGAGGGAATGATAAATGGCATAAGAGTTCTTCTTTGGTTTGGCTTCGCGGACGAAGATTTATGGAGGGGTAATGTCCACGTCAGCTGCAGGCTCGTTTGTGGCTGACAAGTCCTATGTGGGACAGGCAGACACGGTTGCAGCGGTTGCAAGGGAAAATTGGTTGGTTGGGGTTGGGTGTTGGGTTTTTCCTCCTTTGTCTTTTGTCAGTGAGGTGGGCTCTGCGGTCTTCTTCAAAGGAGGTTGCTGCCCGCCGAACTGTGAGATGCCAAGATGCACGGTTTGAGGCGAAATCAGCCAAGCAGTGTAAAAGGATACTTGCAAGTGGTATGGACTTAGTGGGCTGAAAGGTCTCTTTCTGTGCTGCACAATATGACAGTCCACGATGCGCTGAAATTCAGTTGACATTCTTTTTTTTGAAAGTCGAGCAAAAGCCAACATAAAATTGATGGATTGGTCGCCTGCTAAGATAGTGGAAAAGAATTCTGGACAAATGCATTACATTTTATTTAGATAGTGACACACGATACTACTTCTGGGATTTGGACTCTTCACAATCTGACATTATGCTAATATATAGATTTAGCCTCGAAATGAATTTAAATTTTGACATGAAGTATCTTTTAGACTGGCACCAATTGACATGCTTTCGCAAATCGTGGTCAAACAGAAGTATAACTTCATGGCGGGATGCAATATTTTCTGGTTGTCACACTGAATCATGTTCAAAGTGCGAGGGAGGAGGTGTTATCAAAAGCATCAGAATTTATTGTCATGAACATGTCATGAAATTCATTTAAGTAAGAACACAATGCTGGAGAAACTCAATAGGTCAAAAAGTGCACTTTATAGGGTAAAGATGACCAAATTTTTGGGCCTGAGCCCTTCATCAAGGTATGGCAAAATGGAGGCAGGCACTCTAACAAAATGGTGGAAGGGGGAGGGGCAGGGGAAGGAACACTGTCCCAAAGGTTGGAGGTAATAGGTGGATAAGGGAGAGAGGGTACACCAGCAAGAGGGGGAGGCTCTGGGAATGGAGAGGAAAGGGGGTGAGAGAGTTCTAGAAAAGAAGGCAAAGGGATTGGGAAGGGAGGGAGAATGCAGAGGAGGCTAGCAGAATGTGGAGGTCAATGTTAATACCATCCAGTTGGAGAGTGCCCAGAAGGAAAATTAAGCGTTACTCCTTTAATTTATGGGTGGTTTTGATTGGACAGTACATGAGGCTATGGACAGACATGTCAGCATGGGAGTGGGGAGCAGAATTGAAATGGGTGGTCACTGGGAGATCTCCGATGCAGACAGCAAAGATGCTCAGCGGTGATCTTCCAGTCTGCACCCAGTTTCTCCAATGCGTTGTTTTGCTGCAGTAGTACAGTGCAAATATTGCTATAAATTACATTTCAAAAATAAATAAACAGTGCAAGAAAATAAGAGTAAGTGTCTTTGGTTCATTATCCATTCAGAAATCTGATGGCAGTGGGGAAGAAGCTGTCCTTGTGCCACTGAGTGCTCATCTTTAGGCTCCTGTACCTTTTCCTGATGGTAGCAGAGTGAAGAGGGCATGGTCTTGGTGGTGGGGTGGGGGGGGGGGGTCCTTGAAGATAAAGACTGCTTTCTTCAGGCATGGCCTCTTGTCGATGACCTTGATGGAGAGAAGACTGGTACCCATGATCTCACTGGCCAAGTTAACACTCCCTGGAGTTTTTTTTCCCTGTCCTGTGCATTGGAATCTCCATACCAGACAGTGATGCAACCAGACGGACTACTCTGGATTGGTGGCATTGTCAACAATGAGGAACAATGCCTAAGTTTACAATTGGATCTAGATCATTTGGGGGGAGTGGCAATGGAAGTGCGAAGTGTTGCACTTTGGTAGATCATAGTAAAGTAGGACATACACAGTAAATGGTAAAGCCCTATTGTGGAATAGAGAGACCTCAGGGTACAGGTCATATTTCCCTAACTCAGGTGGGACAGAGTGGTGAAGAAAGTGTTTGACACACTGGCATTCATTGGGTGGGGTATTGAACACAAAAGTTGTGACCTCGTGATTCAACTCTTCAAGTCATTGGTGGGACCATACTTATGGTTTTCTGTGCATTTCTGATCACCCAGCTATAGGAAGGGTATCAATAAGGTGGAAGGGGTGCAGAGGAAATTCATCAGGATGTTGCAGGGACACAAGGGCTTGAATTATAGGAAAGGTTGGATTGGCTGGGTCTTTATTCCCTGGAGGGTAGAAAGCTGAGAGGTGACCTTGTAGAGATTTATAAAATCCTGAGATCATAGATAAAGTGAATTTTCAGTTTCTCCCCAATCTGAGAATGAGAGTTAAAGGTGAGGGGGAGAGATTTAAGACAGACATGAGTGGCAATGTTTTCAGCCAAATGATAGCCCGTATCTGGAATGAGCTCCAGGGGAAACTATAGAAATGGGTTCAATTACAACATTCGAAAAACATGAGACAGATATATGGTTGCAGTGGTTAGCAACGAGCCGGGTTGTCCTCTTTCTGTACCTGGGGTTGGAGTGGGATAACTGTACACTGATTAGAGTCTCCCAGGTCATCTCTCTCAGCGAGACACCTGCACAATGACTTGTGTACCCTATTCCCTCGATCTCAAGGGGATTTATGTATACAGCATGTTTTTCAGTCCCTCTCTCTCAGTTGTCTATATCAATGATCTATATGATAATGTGGGGAATTAGATCAGCACGTTTGCTGATGACACTAAGATTGGAGGCGTTGTGGACAGTCAACCTTGTAGAAGGATCGGGACCAACCGGAAAAATGAACCAGAAAGTGGCAGATGGAATTTAATGCAGAAAAGTATGAGGTGTTGCATTTTGGAAGGACAAACCAAGGTAGGACATAATAGTAGTTAATGGTAGGTCACTAAGTACTGCAGAACAGAACGATCTGGGAATATAGAGACATAATTCCCTGAAAGTGGCATCACAGGTAGATAATGTTGAAAGGAGAGATTTTGGGATCTTGGACTTCATAAATCAAAGAATTGAGCATATGAGTTGGGATGTAAACTTGTTTAAGACATTGGTGAGGCCACATCTGGAGTATTGTGTGTCATTCTGTTCGCCAAACTAGAGGAAGGATATCAGTAAGATGGAAAGAGTGCAGAGAAGATTCACTAGGATGTTGCCAGGTCTTCAGAAGTTGAGATCCAGGGAAAGATTAAACAGGTTAGGACTTTATTCCTTGAAGTGTAAGAGAATGAGGGGAGATTTGATGGAGGTTTACAAAATTATGAGGTTTACAAAATCCAAGTAGGCTGTTTCCACAGATTAGAAGAGATAAATGCAAGATGGCATAGCTTTAGGGTGAAAGGGCAAACTTTAGAGTGAGCTGGGAGTATGGATCGAGCTGCAATCTAACGTGGTAAATGCTGGCTCACTCTTAAGTTTTTAGAATGAATTGGATAGATGTGAGAGGTCTAGAGGGTTATGGAATGGGTACAGGTCAGTGGGACTAGTGGAATGATGTTTCGGCACAGAACAGAAGGGCCAAATAGCCTGCTTTTTGTGCTGTTGTGTTCGAAGATTATGGACCCAATATAAGGAAATGGAACTAGCCCAGGATGTCATCTTGGTCGGCATGGGCAAGTAAGAGTGAAGGGCCTGTTCCATGTTCTGCAAATTGAATTAGGGATTATTGGGGAAGTTTTAATTCTGAGGAGTAATTACCCAGATTTGATTATAAGCATGAAATTTCAACCAATCAAAATACACATCAAAAAGCCAAATGTTTTGCTGTGCACTATTTTCAAATCATCAATTTGAAATGATTTAAATTGTTGGTGGATTATAGATGCAGGTTTATTGTGTATTTTTTTTTACTGAGAGCCTCATTGTTGAAGCAGATTGCAAGGCAAGTAATGGGATTCGTGCATTCCCCTTAAAGTACATTTTCACCTTGCTACTCAATATAAACAAACTACATTATTTTTTACCAGAAATCTAACAACAGAACCACTAATAGCATCCTAAACTATCAATTAAACATGAGCTAACCCCATTGGATACCTACTATAATAGTCGCTTGCAGCCCAGAGCTCCCATTAGGATGGAGATGAAAACATCAGCAAGCGTAATATTTCTTCTTCTGCAAATTGATGCTTTAACCCAAGTAAGTCCCCATTTGTCACGAAACCTTGAATTGCTGCGGAACATCTCAAGAATATATTGAGTATTCAATTTGATGTATTCTCCTCTGCTGAACCAAGATGTTTAGATCAACAAGAGGAGATTCTACTGCGCCACCTGTGTTGGTAGTTTGTTTCTCAGCATTTTTTGTGTGTGTGTGTGTGTGCGCTACAATAAAAATGTTGTTTATGTAGCACATTTCTTATAATGTTCTGAACTTCCTGATGTGCTTTAATCACCAGTGAAGCTCTTTGGAAGTGGAGACATTGTTGCAATGCAGAAAATATAACAGCTACTAAATGTGCACATTAAGCTCTGTTAAATAGCAATATGGTGCTAACCACATAATCTCTTTTGTAATGTTGAGGAAGGGATAAATATTGATCATGATCCCAGGGATAATTCCCCTTCTCCTCTGAAATAGTGTTGCATTATTTTTTAACACCAATTTAAGGGAGCAGATGGAGCTTTGGTTGAAAAAAATAAATGACAATGCTACCAGAGCTGCTGCAATGGAAGCGAGGCCGTTGGGGTGGAGCCGGGGAGACCACAGGGGTTTACCACCCAGTCCTACTGCTGACAGCTCCGTACAGGCTTTAAACTGCCTATTAAAGGAGCTGACGGTGTTTTATTTAAAATCCTGCGACCGCTGGGTCTGGTCTCAAGATGGTGGCGCCTGTGCTTGGCAGGTGACTTGGTGACTCTGGGGGGGACTCCTATTTGCTTCTGTATCTCTGACTGGGGTGCCAATCAATGCTTATGCAAGTGGCAAATCTTTGCCTTATGGCAGACTGGAGGCAATTTTGTGTAATATTACATTCTGTATCTTATCTGGATGATGGCACCTTCAGACAGCATAGCACTCCTTGGTGAAGCACTGAATTGTGAAACTGGAGTTTTACAGCCAAGTCTCTGGAGGAAGATTGGCAGCCGTAATCATCTGATTTAGACTTCCAGCGGAATCACATTTGCTCGTACCTCAAGCCTCCTCTTCATCTACCTACAAACCCCACCACACCCTATCACTCCAAAACACAGATACATAAATTCTCCTTCTACACAGACATATTAATCAGCAGTTACTCGATTTAGTATTGTTCTGGAAAAAAATTCACGATGGCAAATATTATGATGGGAAAATTGCATTATCCAGACAAAATATTATTACTCTAAGAATTCTAATTGGCTGAATTTCAAAGAATTATCCACGCTAAATATCGAGACATTGCCCTTGATCGCTGGAGAACAATCGGTTCAACTGAACAATTGTCAGAAAACTGAGAATATGCTCATAAAGCACTCCAGATTAGTTAATTAACTGAATTTAATTCCCCAGCTACCATTATAGGATTTGAACTCATTATCTATAAATCATTAGTTCAGGATTACTAGCTCAGCCACATAACCACTGTTCTATCTTTTTGTTTTGCATTGCCACAGAAGGGACTATTACTTAAAGGAGGGAAATAATTCTCAAATTTAGTTAACAGGAAACAGAGTGTAAAAAAAATACTGACTCGACACGGAAACCATGAATGTCCAATCTCTGACTCCTGTAGGAAATTCTTAAAGCCTAAAGTTTATTCCTTGAGCATTGTTCTAACCATTTTCCCAACATTAACATCCTAAGCTGGCAGAACACATTCATATCCTGAATAACTTCTCCTTTTGTCGACTACAGGGAACAGTCCTTGTTCCAAACCTACTCTGCTCACCCGCCCCCCCCACCCCGCAACACTGCCTCCGTTACATTTGACATCTGCATTGATGCTATTACCTGCACCCATGCAAAACTTGTTAATTTTATAAATTTTGCTGCCCTGTTCTCAATTTTATTGTACTAGTTCTGACACTTCTCCTCACCGCACCCCCCGCCCCCCCCCCCAACACTGCCTCCGTTACATTTGACATCTACATTGATGCTATTACCTGCACCTGTGCAAAACTTGTTAATTTTATAAATTTTGCTGCCCTGTTCTCAATTTTATTGTACTAGTTCTGACACTTCTCCTCACCGCACCCCCTTTCTATATCTCTCTATCTCAGGAGTTGTTATCTATTGACATTTTCTGCAAACCCATTGAATCCCCAACTAACTAGACTGTACCTCCTCTCGCCATGATTTTGTAAGGATGATTTTTCTATCTCCCAGTATATCTGTCTCTGCCACAACTGCTTTCAAGATGAGGCCCATCACCCCTAGACATCTGATGCGTCCTCATTTATGCAGCACTGTGGTCAAAAAAACTAGTTTATTTCCTCTTTTTTCTTGGAATGCAGCTCTTCGTCCTTCCCTCCAAACAGAACAGAGTTAGGCTTCCCCTTTCTTCCCCTTTCACCTCATCATTACCTGAATTCAGTGCATAATCCCTCATCATTTCCATCAGCTGCCTCTAGATTCTGCCACCAGACACATACAACCCTTTCCACCCCTTTCTGCCTTTCACAGGGATAACACCCTCTGTGACTTTGATGGCCTCATCCCACTCTACGAACCTAGCACAGTGAGTGTAGCGATTAGCACAGAGGTGTTACAGTGGCAGCGATTGGGACCTGGGTTCGAATCCCACACTGTCTGTAAGCAGTTTTTACGTTCGCTCCCTCTCTGCATGAGTTTTGCATGGATGTTCTGATTTCCCCCACCATTCAAAGTGTACCTAGGGTGTAGGCCAATTGGGTGTAATTGAGCGTCATGGGCTCATCTGCCAAAAGGGCCTGTTACCATGCTGTATGTCTAATTTTTTTTAAAAGATCCTTTACCTCTGGTACTTTCCCTTGCCTTGGTGGGAGGTGCAGCATCCTCCTTCCTTGCGAACATCCAGAGACCTAAACAATCCTTCCAGGTGAAACAAAGATTCACATGCACCTCCTCCAACCTCATCTACTACATTTGGTGCTCCCAAAGTGGCCTCCTCTGCACTTGGGAGACCAAGCACAAACTTGGGGATAAGTTTGCAGAACATCTGCAATCTGTCCCCTCCCAAATTCCTGTTTGCCATTCCAGCATTAACCTGTCCATCTTCCCCACCATATTTCATGTGCTTTTGATAGCACAAGCGCACTCATTCAATATATTATTCAGAATTTATACAGATGGCAGAGAAATCACAAGGCAGAATCAAGTTTGGTCTAACCAGTCTCTGGTTGATGGTTAGTTTCCATGTGAATGCCCTGTCCTTTATCTTCATTTTTACCAACATATGATTTTTTTTTCTCAAGATCTAACATGAAATAGAAATCTATTCAACATCTGCTATAACTTTCATTGATATCACTCTGTTCAATGAGGAAAACAACGAATTTCCACTTATTCTGGTCAATTACCACTATGAAAAAAACCCATCCTATTAAAATATTACACTTGGTGGTGAGTGATAACTTTGAGCTTCAGAACAGATGACAGTAAAAATATGGGTGAAATCCTTGTTTTCAATTCTAAAAGAAAACACTTAATTGCAGCACAGACTGTGGAGATTAGTTGGAAAATAGCGGGCAGGCAGTTCTGAGTAATTCTGGTCCTATGGCACCCTTGTGAATCTCTTTTTCTGTTTGCCTCTACGTGCAATTGCAACATTACAACACCACAATTCCCTTGAAGGTTTACAATTGTTACAACAATTTTATATATAAATGATCATAGTTCAAGCTTTCAGTATTATCACATTAATGCTTTAAGTATAGACAGATACTTTGAGATGACCATCCAGTGATACATCACAAGGTTGCCTGCTTTCAAGTCAAATAACTTTTTCCAACGCTATTCCAGCCTAGCTTTTCTACTCCTGAGATCCTTATCCCATTACTCCAGACTTGATTATTCAAACATTACCAGATCTGATTTTTCACAATCTCCATGCCTGAATATAAATTCTTGAAAAATTCTGCCTCCTCAATCTATAATAGACTAAATTCAGATCACAGAAGATTATGTTCCATTTTCTTCCTACTCTCTCATTGCCTGATATTTATGATTGTAGTTCATTGTTTGCCACCTGTTTGTCACACTTCCTATTTCCCTTAAGCTTTACTGCTTTTCTGACAACTTTCCCCCTATATTCAATAAAGTTTCTCTGGCTTCAAACCTCCTCACTTCATTCCTTTATTGCCTAAACCTCTGTTAATGGGGACCTGAGAATTGATAGTCCTTCCCTGTGCAAGAAGAACAGACCCTGCACAGGATTATTGAAAAGATATGAACTCTTCTATCATCAGATCAGTTGCACTCTGCAAATTTACTGGCAAAAATATAAATGATCACATTAGGGAATTTGCCTCGGCTAAGGCAAGGTAAAAAAATAAAAAAGATTGGATTGCTTTCAACCAGTAAAAATATGCTTGAGGTTCAATGATGAACATGGAAGTTTAAACAATTTAAACAAGAGTTCTATTCAACTAAAAAGACAACATTTTGTAGGGACTGGAGAGCAAAAACAAACACTGCCGCTATTATTGTTTCTGATGCATTATGATACATTTAAGAATAAAAGAGCAGCATATGAAATGAGTTCAACTTATACTGAATCTGATGTTTTTTTTCATTTATTATTCCCACTAGAATGTAAAAACGTTGATCTAGGAGTGACTGGATGTAAATGAAACAAAATAACCAAGAAATGCACAGATATGAAAATATCAAACCCTTTGGAAATCAGCTTAAAATATTTAAAAGATAAGCCGATTATCCAGATTGCGAATTTATCTGATTGATGGGCTTTGCTTTTCAGCAACTTTTCAACTCAAAGATTATGATCTATATTATAACTGTTGGCTAACTAAGCTGTTCATGGCTTTGCCTTACCAGTTAAAAACTGTGAACTGACTTCATGGTTCATTTACCATACTCCTTGATAATTCCAGATATGTCGTGAAGGGTTTTTTTTGTCTATTATTGCAGTGAAACTGAGCAGCATGATAATTAATCATATGATGTCCTTTAGCCAATCATGTCCCTGCTGATCAAGTTGTCTACCTGAGCAAGTCACAGTTGCTTGAATTTGGCCCATATCCCTCTGAACTATTTCCTGTGTAAATGTCTTTGAAACGTCATGATTCTACCTGTCTCCACCACTTTGTCTGTCAGCTCATTCCATATCCACCACCCTCTGTGTCATAATTGACACAGTGTCCCTTTTATGTCTTTATCCTCTCACCTTAACCAGTTTTAGATTCTCCTGCTCTGGGAAAAAGACTGTGACCATTCACCTGATCTATGCACCCCTTAACCTCATAATGTCACTCACAGCCTCCTACGCTCAAGATGAAAAGTCCCAGCCTATCCAGCATCTCCTTGAAACATCAAAAAGCAGCTGAAATGTAGTTTATTGGCAGATTTGATTTTAAAATCTTTGGCTCTTCCAAATATGCTCAGTATTTTACTGGAGAGTTCCAAAATGTTCACGAAAGTTCAAACTCTTCATGAGCTATTAACATATTGAAGTTGGCAGCACACTTTCATGGAGGGGAGGAAGATTACTCAGATATGGTCATGTGCGCTCAGGTTAAGTGCTGAGCAAAGGTCAGCTTGATTGGAGGGGCTGATATTTCTAGTGCACGAAACCCAACTATTCGCAGAAGTTAAAATCAAATTCCTTTTCAAACATTTTACAGATAGGTGTCTGGAGCAATGGTCATGGTGGAAGGGTTCACGGTGGTGGAAGGGTTTGCGGTAGAAGGGTTAGTGGTGGAAGCAGATACAATAGTGGCATTTGAGAGAAATCTAGGTAGATACATGAATATGCAAGGACTGCGGGATATGGATCATGTCCGAGTAGCAGAGTTTCAGTTTAATTTGGGTACCATGTTTGAGAAAGATACTGTGGACTGAAGGGCCTATTGTCATGCTGTTTACTCCATGTTCTATGATCCGGTCTGATTATAGCTTCGTAACCCTCACATATGCTTTGTTTTCCTTCAATACAAAATTGACAAAATCTCTTGCCATCATAGGTTCCAGAACATTATCATCCTGGTCTTCTTTTTCCTCACTAGAGCTCCCTAATCCTGGATCACGATAATCTTTAACTGAGTGCCACGTGCCTGCTATCCTTCCTGTCAGAATCTACCTTCCCCTCAATTCCTTCAACTGCCACCCTCATGCCACACTAGCTTAAACCCTCCCAAGTAGCACTGGTAAACATCCCTGCAAGAATGTTGCTGGGGTCCTGACCCATTTGGAGACAACGCCCATACACCAGACTACTCTTCATCAACTTCAACTCAGTGTTTAATATGATCATTCCCCAGAGGCTGGTGGAGATGATGGCCTTACTGGGACTCAACCCCTTCCCCCCTCCCCCTCCCCCCCACTGTTAGGTCTGCTTTGTTCATGAATGAGTGAGACAAACACCAGACTGAGTCGAAATCAGGGTTCTTTGTTCTTTATTACCGGATTGTAACACTTGCGACTAACAATGTTAGTCGGAGAATGCATTCTGCCGTTATCAGCAAAATGGTGATTTTTTATACCCTTGGATACATGCCCATCAGCGCTTGACGTCCTGCTTTGCGGAAACTGCCAAAATGTTTGGCCTGGAAGTCAGCCTGAAGAAAACTGAGGTCCTCCATCAGCCAGCTCCCCACCATGACTACCAGCCCCCCCACATCTCCATCGGGCACACAAAACTCAAAACGGTCAACCAGTTTACCTATCTCGGCTGCACCATTTCATCAGATGCAAGGATCGACAATGAGATAGACAACAGACTCGCCAAGGCAAATAGCGCCTTTGGAAGACTACACAAAAGAGTCTGGAAAAACAACCAACTGAAAAACCTCACAAAGATAAGCGTATACAGAGCCGTTGTCATACCCACACTCCTGTTCGGCTCCGAATCATGGGTCCTCTACCGGCACCACCTACGGCTCCTAGAACGCTTCCACCAGCGTTGTCTCCGCTCCATCCTCAACATCCATTGGAGCGCTCACACCCCTAACGTCGAGGTACTCGAGATGGCAGAGGTCGACAGCATCGAGTCCACGCTGCTGAAGATCCAGCTGCGCTGGATGGGTCACGTCTCCAGAATGGAGGACCATCGCCTTCCCAAGATCGTATTATATGGCGAGCTCTCCACTGGCCACCGTGACAGAGGTGCACCAAAGAAAAGGTACAAGGACTGCCTAAAGAAATCTCTTGGTGCCTGCCACATTGACCACCGCCAGTGGGCTGATAACGCCTCAAACCGTGCATCTTGGCGCCTCACAGTTTGGCGGGCAGCAGCCTCCTTTGAAGAAGACCGCAGAGCCCACCTCACTGACAAAAGGCAAAGGAGGAAAAACCCAACACCCAACCCCAACCAACCAATTTTCCCTTGCAACCGCTGCAATCGTGTCTGCCTGTCCCGCATCGGACTGGTCAGCCACAAACGAGCCTGCAGCTGACGTGGACTTTTTACCCCCTCCATAAATCTTCGTCCGCGAAGCCAAGCCAAAGAAAGAAGAAGGATACATGCTTAGAACATCATCATATCATTACTTGTCCAATGACTAAAACTGTTGCTATCCTTTCCCTGCTAGCTTCCTGCCTCTCAATCCATCAATGTCTCTCTTATCTTGTAAGTACAAGGATGCATTCACATCTTGTTACAGCCCTGTACAGGGTAACTCCTTACACATTCCCATCTCATGATGTTTTACCTTACACCACCCACCAGTAACTGGATTCTGGTCTTCCTAACAGAAAGACCACAGTCAGTCTAGGTCAGAAACAGAACATCAAGCACCATCACGTTCAGCGCTGGTACACCTCGGTGCTGTGTGCTCACCCCACTCGTGTTCACACTACTGACCCCCCCAACTGTTTCATTAGGTTGTACTTAGATGACAATAAACTTGACTTGACTGCCCTTCCAGTTTAGGTACATCCTGTCCTTCCTGTCTCGGTCCAACCTGACCTGGAAGAATGTTCCGTATACTTGGAAGCTCTCTCTCCTATACTAGCTCCTTAGCCATGAATCTAGTTGACTTCTATTTCTTGCCTCTTGCACAAGATGTAAACTGGGATTACAACCCTAAAGTTCCTGCTTCTTAACTTTCCACCAAATTCCCCAAATTGTCTTTGCACAACCTCATCTGTCTTCCTGTCTATGTTGTTAGCAGCAATAAGGACTATGACTTTTGCCTACTCATTCTCTCCTTTCAGAATGTCATGTCGCATCTGCATGAGGCAGTCTCTCAAGAAAGCAACCTCTATCACCAAGCACTGACCCACCCAGGCCATGCCCTCTTCTCACTGCTACCATCAGGAAGGAGGTGCAGGAGCCTGAACACCCATCAATAGAAGTACCTTCTTCTCCTCTTCCATCAGATTTCTGAATGGACAATGAACCACAGACACTGCCTCACATTTTCTCTTACTTTGCACTAACATATTCATTCTTAAAAAATGTAATTTATAGCAATTTTTGTGCCTGTAATACTGCCACAATGCAACAAATTTTATTATAATCTTCATTATAATAAATTCTGATTCTTTATGCTCTGGCACATACTTGAACCTGGCAGCAGGAAGGCAGCACACCCCCTGGAGTTTCACGGCGTCTTTTCGTGCTCCTTGTTATAAAGTCCCCTAAAACCTATTGCCTGCCTAGATTTCGCACTACTCTGCCATACAACAGAAACACTCTTTTGATTTTATTTTTTGACATACAGCCCCTTTTGGCTCGTGAGCCTGTGCTGTCCAATTACACCCATTGAATGGGTGGGAGGAAACAGGAGAGCCCAGAGGAAACCCACGCAGTCTCGGGGAGAACGTACAAACTCCTTATAGACAGCACTAGATTTGAACCTCAGTCGCTGGTGGTGTAACAGCATTTTGCTAAATTGCTACACTAACCATGCTGCCCTAAATTCTTACTCGTGGTACCACTGATCTGGCTCAAAAGCGAAAACACCTGATTTGCTGTTGACAGCATTATCTCCTTTACCTTGTAAATTATAACCATTGCAGGTGTAATGTTCGCAATGACAACATTTTACAGGTTAATTTGCAATGTCTCTTAGAGTTGGCAGTGTATGGTTGATTCTTCGGTAGTATTAATAGGATCACATATTTTATCTCCATTTATACACAAGAAATTGTACCAGAGAGGTTTGAGAATGCACTGTCGTAATGGAAATGGTACATTGTTTAATAATGCTGGTCCAGGCAGCTTGATGGGTGATAAGATTATCAGTCTGAAGAAAAAAAACTTATTGGCAGAAAATGTGTGTGACTAACACACCAAACACTCATCAAACACAATGTGACAAATATTTATTCAGCTAAATTCAATGTTTCCATATTCCTGACTGTAACCCCAAGCCAAGATCATTTAAGATCATAGTAACATCTTCTGTGGGATTAGTTTGTCACCAGTAGAACCAATGTGATTAAATGTGTCAGTAAAACACGAGAAATATAAATCGGAAGCATTTCACAAATATTCATCATGACATCTAAAAAATAGTGATGTTAACCGTTTGAAAGAATTACCTATGGTGTTGTATAACAAACAGATAGCTGATAATTGTAGCAGAAAATTGGGTAACAGATTATGTATCAAATGTTGAATGAATCAAAGTTAATAATGAATGTTCTAAACTGGAGTAAAAAGCCTGCATGCCTCGATTTAATACACCCAGAATAAACTTTAATCCATTCGCACTAATATGCAATCTGGCACCAGGAATAAGGCATATTTTGCCACTATGTCTCACGCATTGCATTCCCGGTCCCATTCCCATTTTAACAGTTCTGCCATGGTCTCATGCACTGCCAAACTGAGACCACCTGAAAAATGGAGGAAAAACACCTCATCTTCCATCTGGGCACCCACCAACCAGATGGCATTGACATTGACTTCTCCGTTTTCTGTTAGGCCCAATCCCCGACTCTCTTTCCCTATTCCTTTGTATCCTTCCCACCAGCTCCCCATCCCTTCTCTCTCTCTCTCTCTCTCTCTCTCTCTCTCTCTCTCTCTCTCTCTCATTCTCCCTATTACTCTGTCTCCTTTCCTCCAACTCTGCATTCACAAAGCTACCCGTTCGTCTGATCAATTCTCAGCTTTTCTCTCCTGCCCTCCTATTCACGTCACCTGTGACCCCTTGGATGTTGGCTTGTGCTCCACCCCCACCCCTTCTCATCTCTTTCCCCCAAATTTTTTTATTCAGACGTCTGCCTGGTTTTTGTTCATATCTAGACGAAAGGCTCGGGCCTGAAACATTGGTTATATATCTTTGCCTCCTATAGATGCTGCAGGGCCTGCTGAGTTTCTCCAGCAGGTTTTGCAACATCCATAGGAGGCAGAGATATTATTTACAATCACAGCATCTGCAGACTTTCTTGTTTTACCTCATACTGCCATAAGTGTAGATTCAAAAAATAATTAATCTTTATTAGTCACAGGAAAATGCTGGCTGATGAACGGATATTAGTGATCCAGGCCAAGTGGGAGCTGATTGATAAGACTCATTTACTTATACTTTTGAGGTGGCAGTAATGGAATCATCAATGATCGATGCCATGTAGGTTACCAGAGCTACTTAGTCCTTTGCCTCGTCTCTGGAACAGCTGCAGCTACTGATAGCTCTTTGATGCAAGGATAATAAATCCCAATGTGTGTGGAAAGGCAACCTAGTACAACAAAAGAGGGTTGTTCCTACACAAAGGGAGATTTTTGAACCAATATTGGTGTCTGCCTTAAATACAATATAAAATTAGTGAATTGACTATATGGCTTCAAAATGCAAGATAGGATATTGCCAGTTCAGTTTATGCAATGTGCTTATCACAAGACCACACGATATAGGAGCACAAGTAAGCCCATCGAGTCTTCTCCACCATTCTATCAGGAGCTTCCACTCAACACCACTCCCTGGCCTTCTCCCCATAACCATTGATGGTCTGTCAATCTCTGCCTTAAACACACCTAACGATCTCGCTTCCACAGCCTCCTGCGGCACATTGCACAGACTCACAATCCTCTGATCAAATAATTTTTTCCACATCTCTGCTTTAAATTGACACCATTTTATCCTGAAGTTGTGCCCACCTATTCTTGATGCCCCTTCCCTGGGAAAGAACCTTGCCACGTCTACCCCGTCCATGCCTTTCAGCATATGAAATGCCTCTATGTGGTTCTCCCTCATCCTTCTGTACTCTTCCTCCCCTATGCCTACTACCAGATTTTGCCACTCACCTACAGGCCAGATAATTTACTGTATCAACTCACATATGGGGGTGGGAGGGGCGGTGTTGGAACTAGAGTCCAAGGAATAATCTCATGCAGTCACATGGAAAACTCTACACACCAGAGGACAGGATTGAATGTGGGCAGCTGACATTGTGAAACAATAATCCTACAAGTTGTGCATTGTGTCACCTTCACTTATAAGTGAGTCATCAAATTAAATTTAACAAACAATTTTTATGCAATATGAAGATTTTTTGAAAAGTCTATATTGTTATCAAATCAAATTTTGCTTAAAATAATCATTTTAAACTTTCAAAGTCTAAAATGATCTCATAAAATAATTTAAAATTTTAAACTGCCCCGCTTACCTTTTCTTCCCAGAGATGTGTGCTCAGCCTATTTCCTTTCATGCTAACTGATCCATGACGGCATCGACAGATCCATCTCCAACAGTGTCATCCCAGTTTGTAGATGACATACAGCAACAACAATGAGTCTGACTACAGAGAAGAGGTGGAAAATCTCATGAAATGGTCTGAGAGCAACAACCTGAGTTTCAATATGGACAAGATGAAGGAGATGATCATGGACTTCAGGAGGACTAGGAATGACCACCCTCCACTACACATCAAGAACTCTGTAGTAGAGAGAGTGGAGAGCACCAAGTTCCTTGGAGTTCACTTAATGAGAGACTTAACAGTGGCACTCAATATCTCCTCACTTGTCAGGATGTAACAGTGACTGCACTTCCTGAGAAGACTAAAGAGAGCAAGACTATCGGCCATCATTATGTCAATCATCTGTAGGAGATCTATCTAGAGCATCCTGGCCTGCTCCATCACAGTGTGGAGAGAAATGGAACGGATGTCAATTCACAGGACTATAAGAGTGGCAGAGAGGATCACCAGAGTTTCCCTCCCCCACAGCAAAGTGATTTATTGGGATTATTGTCTGAAGAGGGCTTGCAAAATCATTGAGGACCCTTACCACCCCGCACACAGCATCATTCAGCTGCTCCTGTCAGGGCAGGGATACAACAGTATCAGAGCTAGCACCACCAGGCTGAGAAACAGATTTTTTTCCCCATGGGCAGTGAGAATGTTGAACAATCAAAGCAACTGCTCACACTAACCATCCGAGACTCTCATATTCATGAAACAATATTTATTAATTTATTTGTATGGATGAAATACTTGTCCCAGCAAATGTATTTTTTTTTCTGCTTGTATTTAATGTCTGGTTGTGTGTTTAGCACCAAGGACCAGAGAACACTATTTTGTTCCACTCACATACCACTTTAAGTATTCCCTATGCCATAGGTGCTCTGTGATTAGTAAGAGATTGCTTAAGGTGGTATGTGGGTGGAAAGAAAATGTTAGAAAACCACTGTTTTAATCAAACCTCATTGACTCATTATGTGCACATCTTCTTGACTCCAAAGGAAATGGACGAATGACAATTTTTCTCAAGCAAAATATTTCAGTAATTGGGTCTAGAGCAGTGATTCTCAACCTTCCTTTCCCACTGACAGACCACCTTAAGCAATCCCTAACTAATTATGGAGCACTGATGGCATGGGGAATACTTAAAGTGTTGTGTGAGTGGAAAGAAAAAAAGTGAGAACTACTGATCTACTGGGAACGCTGCTGTCAGAGTGCAGGCAATCATCAAGGACCCACCCCTCCCAGTTGTGCAAAAAGAAACTGTATTCAAGAAAAGATACATTTACAAAAGAGAAGAATGTAAACAAAAAGGAAGTGCAAAATAAATACTCAAAATTAAATAATGCGTGAAGTAAGAGTCCTTAAATGAGATTCTGATTGAGTTTCTTGTTCAGGAGTCTGATGGTGGAGGGGGAGGAACTATTCCTGAACCTTGAACTACAGGTCTTACCTCTTTCCTGATGGCACTCTCAAGAACAGAGTATGTCTTGGGTGGTGTGGATCCTTGATGATTGCTTTCCAAAGGCAGAATTCCATGTAGATTTTCATGATGGCAGGGAGAGATTTGCCTTTTATGTATTGGGTTGTGTCCACTACCATTAATAGGGCTTTCCACTCAGAGGTATTGATGCCCGCACACCAGGGCATGATGCAGCCAGTCAGAATGCACCTGAGATTGTCTGGTCTCGGAAGCTAAGCAGGCTCACGATTGGTCAGTACTTGGACAGGAGACCGCCTAGGAACACCAGGTGCTGTAGTTTTCTGTGAGGGGTGCTGGACAAAAGTGGCACCTCTCTGTCCACCTTACGGTAGACAAAGTTAAAGATTTTCATGAATGTAACATTCTAAATGTAATATTACATGACAATAACTGAACCTTTACCTTTACCTTTTATATTTGGAACGGTCTTTTGTCTTTTAAATTGTTTATTATTATTGCTAGTGTATTAGTTAACCATTGTAAAAGAGACTCTCAAGCAACTGGAAAATTCACATATCCTGTATCTACCAATCACCATAGGTGCTGGATACCAGGGGTTTTAATGGATGTGGAAATCAGAATGGTTCAATAACTGTCCACTTGGGTGTCTTTCCCATCCTCCCTTTATCTCCAGTTTCCATGCTCACTTTCATGTACCAGGACGCTGGTTCCTCTGTTTCCGTGCATACACCACGTTCTACTTCCTCGGCTACCTTGAAATTCACCTGGTTCTGTTCCCCTTGCATCGTAGAAACTTACTGGGCTATGATTCTTATACTCCTTTGCCACTCCACAGTGGAAGCCAGCAACTAAAACAGTCAGTGAGACATTAGAAACTGAGAACTTTATTTTTCCATTCACAGACTGTCCCACATTTTACCTTTCTCACCTTATGGTCGCTGTTCAAAACACGGTCCAGCACAAAATTAACATTCCAAATCTAAACTGCAAAGAAAAGTGTGCAAAATTACATGAAATGCCTAGTAATAAATCGGGTATACTTTCTAGTGCATTCACTAAATACCAGTCTCCATGTATCCTGGCACGTGACTTCTTCCTTCCTTCCTTGCACAGATCCTCAGGCACTTTGATGTTGATATTACTGCCCTGACTGGTTTATGGCAGGCAGCTAAAGGCCACTTGAAATCATGAGGCAGAAAATAAAGCTTTATTTCGAAGGAGTAACCAGAAGCAGAATGCTGTGCAATAAAGAATGATCAAGCCTCGCAGTAGTTTTTGGCACGGAAATACATTTTAAGCTGGTTCTCTGCTTGTGTATCCTGTCAATCAACTCAAGGTTATGTTGGCTGAATAATCAAAGCCATTTAATTGATCTACCTGAAGTGTAGTTGCCAGGAACTATTAAATTAGACTGCCCACTACTTTATTGGAAATGCAGTATTTTAACATTTTGCCTCACTCATAAATGAGGTACTAGGTTACCATCATGTTTCCAAAACTGTGGGATGTACAGAAAGCTAAGGAATATCGTCTTTGCATAACTTAAAGAAGGAACATGCTTCTCTGAAGTGAACAATTTTGACTTTATACTAGGACATCCTTGCTCAAGGGCAAACAACACAGCTTTGTGAATGAAGCACCTTCATTAGGGCTTCCCTACAGCGTAATGCCTTCATTAAATTATACCAAAAGGAAAACTCTGTTAAATGACTCAACAAGTTAGTTTACCGCATCTGGTTCAGCATTTTTTCAAGCTAAACTGTTAGACAATAAAACAACATATTCTTCATCTGTTGGATTCTTCACATGACTTGCTTAAGAAGGATATAAGAAAAGGGGAAGGAAACTCACTTGATAACACTAATCAATCTCTGTTGGCACTGCTCCATCTTTCATCTTTGCCCTATTCATGAATCATTAATACAGGTGTCAGCTAATAACATTTTATTTTGACAATCAATCTTTAATGGGTTGGGGACACAGGCAAACTATAAGGGTCAGCTGATGGTAAACCAACATGAAATGGCATTCCACCATTGAGTCTGCCATTTATCCTTTAGATTGAACCAAGTTTGTCATTTAGTAGCTGGGAGTTAACACAAGATTGGATGCTGATTATCATCTTGAAACTTTGTGAAATTCATTAGATTATGTAGTGTTTCCACTCAATTCCATGAAGCTTCAAGAGGAATATTTACAGAAAAGGGTAGTGGGTGATTGCTTCTCAGACTGCAGCCCTTTGACTAGTGGTGTGCCTCAAGGATTGCGGCTGGGACCATCGTTGTTTCCCATCTATATCAATGATCTGGATGATAATGTGGTCAAATAGATTAACATGTTTTCCAATGACACAAAGATTGGAGGCACTGTGGACAGCGAGGAAGGTTTTCAAAGCTTGCAAAAGGGTCTGTGCCAGCTCGAAAAATGGAATGAAAACTGGTGGATGGAATTTAATGCAGACAAGTGTAAGGTGTTGCACTTTTGGAAGGAAAAACCAAGAAAGGGCATCCACAGTAAATGGTAGGGCACTGAAGAGTGTGGTAGAACAGAGGGATCTGGGAATGCAGATATATAATTCCCTGAAAGTGGCATAGCAGGTAGGTAGTATTGTAAAGAGACCTTTTGGCATATTGGCCTTCATGAATCAAAGTATTAAGTATATGGGTTGGGATGTTACGGTAAGGTTGTATAAAACATTGGTGGGGCCAAATCTGGAGAATTGATCACAGTTTGGGTCACTTAACTACGGAAATATGTCAATAAGATTGAAAGAGAGACAAGATTTACTAGAATGTTGCTAGGACTTTAGGAACTGAGTTTTAGGGAAAGGGATACAGGTATTTAAAATTATGAGGAGCAGGGTCATTGCTAAGGGGGGGATTCACAGGCAACGAGGTGCTGTTTCCCCCCCCCCCACTCAGGTCCATTGCATGTGTCAAGTGTCACTAGCATCTCAATTGACGCATGCTAGCGACTCTCCACCCACTCCCAGCCACATCCATCAGTACAGGTAGGGTTCCATGCATCTGACAGCACACTCTCCCATGCCCCCCCACCCCTTGTAGGCACATTTTTAGTCAACAGTAACCCTCCCACTCCCCATCATCAGCACCCACCCCCACCCCCGTGTCCCCCCACCCCTCCCCCACCCACCTCTAACATTCCAATGACCCCCACTAACATTCATTCTGTTGCCCACCTTGATGAAGGGTATATAGTCAGATTTTTCCAATGAGGTTGGATGAGATACAAACCAGAGGATATGGGTTGAGGGTGAGAGGGAAAAGTGTTGGGGAACTTCACACAGAAAGTGGTGAGAGTATGAAACGAGCTGCCAGATGAAATGGTGAATGGGGGCTCAATTTTAGCATTTCATAAAAATTTGGGCAGAGACATGGATAGGAGGGGTATGCAGGCAGGTTGGTGGGATGAGGCAGAAGAACAGTTTAGCATAGACTAAATGGACCAAAAGATCCTTTTTCAGTGCTGTAATGTTCTATGGTTCTGATTATAGGGTCTTAGCCCTTTATGCCACAAGCTGCTGTAGCCGGAGGAGTCACGTGACGGAGTAGTGGCCGGTAGGAGAATACCAGCCCTCTCCAGAAAAGAAGGAAAATCGTAAAGAAAAAGCAAAGCCACAGACACACAAACCACAACAAATAAAAAATAAAAGTGTGGAGGAAATGGCACCAAAGAAAGAAAAGCCAAAAAACAACGGGAAGAAAAGAAGAAGGAAAGATGTTGGAAGAGAAAGGTGAACGCCTTACCTGTATGAAGAAGCAGGGACCCGCCATGGAAAGAGGAGCCCACTCCCTGAGGTCAGTGGAAATCCCGAAGGGTCACGACCCACCGAGCGCAGGACCACAAGGATGGCTCACGGAGCCAAACAGAGGTGCGCAACCGTGCATGATAAAGACAACACCGACGGGAGGGGGGGACCAGCCGTGGAGTGGAACTCCACAGTTTGAACAGCTGAGGAAGACCCGACAGCAGGGCTCCCAGCGGGAAGATACAGAAAATAACAGGAACGAGATGGAGGAGAATGAAAAAAAGAAATCAGAGACTCAACGGATGACCAGCTCAGAGGAAGAGGACCAACATCAAGACACCATTAATAAAAAAAATACCCAGCAAACTGAGACAAACAGCCCAACAAGAAAATCAGAAGAGACACAGATACAAAGAAGAGAGGTAGAGGACACAGGTCCTGGCGTGGACTCAGGGGAAGAGGAGGGAGAACACCAAGCTCTGCACAGAGAAATAGATAAAGGGAATGGACTGTACATAGATAGGAAATTTTTTGAAGAATATACGGAAGCAGTAAAAGAATGGCAGACATGAGAATTTAATGAAATAAAAAGAATAAAAGGTACAGAATGTAAAAGTGAGTAGATTAGAGATGGTAATGACAGAAATAGGGAAAAGAGTAGACAAGGTGGAAGAACGAGAAACAGCCATAGATATGGAAGTGAACGACTTAAGAAGGAAATTGGAAGAATCTGATTAAAAAAAGTTAAAGAAACACAGGAGTTGTTAGATCAGAAGATGGATATAATGGAAATCTATAATAGGAGAAACAATATAAAGATAGTGGGCCTTAAGGAAGATGAAGAAGGCAAAGATATGAAAGAATTTATAAAAGAATGGATCCCCAGGGTCCTAGGAATGCCAGAATTACAGGAAGGAATGGAAATAGAAAGGGCACACAGAATGTTAGCCTCTAAACCACAGCCACAACAAAAACCAAGATCCATTCTAGTAAAATTCCTGAGATATACGACAAGAGAAAATATATTGGAGAAGGCAAAGAAAAAAATAAGAGAAGACAAAAAGCCACTGGAATACAAAGGTCAAAAAATGTTTTTCTACCCAGACATAAGTTTTGAGCTCCTGAAGAAGAGGAAGGAGTTTAATGCAGCAAAATCGATCCTATGGCAGAAAGGCTATAAATTTATGTTAAGTTATCCAGCGGTGATTAAAATAGTTATCCCGGGGCAGCAAAGCAGACTGTTCTCGGATCCGGAGAAAGCACGAGAATTTGCAGAACGCCTGCAAAACAGACAGAAAGATGAAGAGATGTAACAAGAACAAGAATGACGACAAACTTCATATAAAGAAGAAGAATAAAGTATAAGTAAGAACTAAGAAGGAGAAGAAAGGGAAGAAAGGAATTAAAGGGGGAATTAAGAGAGTGAGCTTTGTTATAAGTGAAGATAAAAGTCTTTTCTGGAGGGGGCTGGGTAGGAGAGAATAATAGTCACTGCAAAATCAGTTGACACTTGCGAGGGGGTTCGCAAACCAAATGGAGAGGGGAGATGTGGTTGCCCGACAAGGGACAAGGGGCAACTCAGAGAGGAGGGGGGACATTTGGGGTTAGGGGAATTTTAGATGTGGGAATAATGGAAATATTTTATGTTTTAGAAGTGTTATCTTACAGTGTGTTCAAAAAAGAGAAAATAGAAATGGATAAGGAGGAAAGATGGTGATGAGGAAGCAGAAAGGAAAGGTAAACAAAGTATGAAATGGCCATGTTGAACTATATGACTATAAATATTAACAGAATACATAACCAAATCAAAAGAAAGAGGCTGTTAAATTTACTGAAGAAAGAAAAAATTGATATAGCATTCGTGCAGGAAACACATCTAACTGAAGTGGAACACAAGAAATTAAGGAGAGACTGGGTAGGGCACGTAACGGCCGCATCATATAATTCAAAAGCCAGAGGAGTAGCTATATTAATCAATAGATCCAGCAGGGAGGTATGTAATGATAAAGTGTCAGATATATTCAGAATTTGCTTAATGTATATCCACCTAATGAAGAAGATCAAAAATTTATGCAAGATATCTTTTTGAAGATTGCAGATACACAAGGGAATATAATGATAGGAGGGGACTTTAACCTTAAGTTGGACTCAAAGATGGATAAAACTGGAAAAAAGACTATCAGAAAGAACAAAGTAACCAAATTTATGGTTAAATCGATTTAGGAAATGCAACTTTTGGTTATATTGAGGAGGCAACACCCAAAGGAGAAGGAATACTCATATTATTCAGGTAGACATAAAACATACTCAAGGATAGACCTGTTCCTGTTGTCAGCCCACATCCAAGGGAGAGTTAGGAAAACAGAATATAAAGCTAGATTGTTATCGGATCACTCACCCCTGTTATTGGCAATAGAGCTGGAGGACACCCCACCAAGAACGTATAGATGGAGATTAAACTCCATGCTACTTAAAAGACAAGATTTTAGAGAATTAATTCAGCGACAAATTAAAATGTACTTTGAAATAAATACGGAATCAGTGAAAGATAAGTTTATATTATGGGATGCAATGAAAGCATTCATCAGAAGGCAGATAATAAGTTATGTAACTAAGATGAAGAAGGACTACAATTGGGAAATAGAACAGCTGGAAAGGGAAATAGCAAGTACAGAAAAAGAATTAGCAATAAGGGAAGATACAACAAAAAGAAGAGAATTAGCGGACAAAAAAAATATGAAACACTACAAACATATAAGGTAGAGAAGAACATAATGAAGACAAACAGAAATATTATGAGCTAGGAGAAAAAACACACAAAATACTAGCTTGGCAGCTTAAGACAGAACAAACTAAAAGAATGGTATTGGCATCAAGGAAAAAAGGACAAACAAATTACATATAACCCAAAGGAGATCAATGAAAACTTCAAAGAATTCTACGAGCAACTATATCGAAGGGAAAGAAGACAAAATAGATGAATTTCTAGCTAAAACTGAACTTCCAAAATTGCAAGAAGAGGAGCAAAATAAATTAATAAAACCATTTGAAATAGAGGAAATACAGGATATATTAAAAAAAAAACTACTGAACAATAAAATGCCGGGAGAGGATGGACTCCCAGTAGAATTCTAGAAAACATTTAAAGAGTTATAAATTCCTCCTCTCCTGGAAGTAATGAACCAGATTGAAGAAACACAAAACATGCCAGATTCATGCAAAACAGCAATAATTACAGTAATATCAAAGACAGGAAAAGATCCACTAACACCAGCATTGTATAGACCAATATCTCTACTTAACACAGATTATGATAATAGCTAAACTATTAGCAAACAGATTGGCCGACTGTGTACCAAAAATAGTAAAACTAGATCAAACTGGATTTATTCGGAAAAGATGAACAACGGACAATATCTGTAAGTTCATTAACTTAATCCATGCAGTACAAGGAAACAAGACGTCAACAGTAGCGGTTGCTTTAGACGCAGAGAAAGCCTTTGACAGAGTAGAATGGAATTATTTATTCAAAGTACTACAGAGGTTCAACATACCAGAGAAATATATTAATTGGATTAAAGCATTATATAAGGGACCATTGGCGAAGGTGACAGTAAATGGATATATATAAAACCAATTTAAATTAAGCAAATCAACTAGGCAGGGATGTCCACTATCTCCCTCACTGTTTGCGTTAGCTTTAGAACCACTGGCAGAACTGATAAGAACAGGAAATAAAATAAGAGGGATAAAAATAAAAGAGAAGGAATATAAAATCAGTCTATTTGCAGATGACATCATAGTATACTTAACAAAACCAGAAATATCAATAAAAGAATTACATAAGAAATTGAAGGAATATGGAGAAGTATCGGGGTACAAGATCAACGCAAATAAAAGTGAAGTGATGCCAATGAATAATGCAGATTTCACAAAGTTTAAGAAAGAATCATCATTTAGATGGCAAACACAACCAATTCGATACCTAGGTATACAACTAGATAATAATCTAGGCCATCTATACAAACTAAATTATCAGCCATTAATGAAAAAATTACAAGACGACTTAGAGCATTGGAAAGGCTTATCACTAACACTGTATTAAAATGATATCTTCCCAAGAATACAATACCTATTTCAATCATTAACAATTCACCTAACAGAGAAATTCTTCAATGAACTAAAGAAAATAATAAGGAAATTCTTATGGAAAGGGGGGAAACCGAGGATAGCGCTAGATAAATTAACAGAATGTTACAAACAAGGGGGCTTACAGCTACCAAACTTTAAGAATTATTATAGAGCAGCACAATTAAGATACCTATCAGATTTTTATCAATCAAGGGAAAAACCAGATTGAACCAGATTAGAGCTAGATAAAATAGGGGAGAAGGTACCTGAACATATACTATATAAGTGGGATGAAAAGCTGGTGCAACATAGGAATTCACGAGTACCTCACCATCTGCTCAACATTTAGAAGAAGATTCACGTAGAAAGGAATAAAACAAATTATCAACTACCAAAATTAATATTGATGCAAAATCAACTAATCCTTTTCACAATAGATAACCTTTCCTTTAGAGAATGGGAGACAAAATGGATCAAAAGAATAGAAAATTGTTTTTCAGGAAATAAATTATTATCTTTTGAACAAATGAAGGACAAATATGGTATAACTCATGGTACAATGTTTGCATACCACCAACTGAAAACCTACTTGAAGGACAAATTGGGAAGCAGGCTGAGGTTACCAGAAGGAAGCAATTTTGAATATGTGATTGCAGACACAATGATAATTAAAAGATTTATAACAAACATGTACTTCAAACTACAAAAGAAAGAGAACAAGGAAACAAGCTGTAAACCTAAACAAAAATGGGAACAAGATCTAAACATAAAGATAAAGAATGAAACATGGGAAAAGCTATGCTCCGAAACTATGAGAAATACAATAAACACGAGGTTACGCATGAGACAATATAATTGGTTACACAGGCTATACACCACACCCCAAAAGTTAAATAAATGGGATCCAACGGTATCAGACAGATGTTTTCGCTGTAAGAAGGAAACAGGAAAAACAGTACATGCAATTTGGGCATGTGAGAAAGTGGAAAAGTTCTGGGACGATCTAAACCAGGTATTAAATAAAATCACAAAATGCAACATACCAAAAAATCCAGAGATCTTTCTTCTAAGTAATATAAGAAGTAAAAAACTTGGACTCGATTTGGATGGAGCACAAAAAAGATTTATTATGATAGCCTTAGCTGTAGCAAAAAAATGTATTATGTCAACCTGGAAATTAGAAGATAGCCTGAGAATACAGCAATGCAACATAGAAATGAATAAATGTATTCCATTGTAAAAAAATAACATATATTTTAAGAAATAACATCACAGTATTTGAACAAATTTGGGAACTGTACATGAAACACAATAGAGAAGTCCTACCATGGACGTCCACCGCCTAAAATGACAGAAGGAGAAAAAGACAAAATGTAAAAGTTGAAGACACAAATTTCTTGTTTATTTTCATTGTGTGATGACATTGTTTAATGGGTTTAATGTATCATATATGTTGAACGTTGAGTGAGTGGGGAGCGGGAGGTGAAGGAGGGAGGGAAGGGAGGGGAGAAAAAGGGGAGAAAATGACAGTGTGTATATCCAAGAGGGAAATGTCTGTGTGTATTTTGGTCAGTATGGTTCATAGTGTGAAAAATATGTGACTGAGGAGAAGCTGAACATCACAGAGGAACATCGCTTAGAAGGAGGCTTATTGTACATGTGCCACATACTTAAAGAGTTATTCAATCAGTCTAAACCTACTGTTCTTTCTCTGGAGCCATACAAATCTTCCTTTCTCAACATCGATTCAAATGTCATTTTAAAAAAAATAATGTATCTATCTGCTATCACCACCTTCAAGTAACGCACTCCAAACCATAAATGAGTTTTATTTCCTCATGTTACCTTTAATTCCTTCAGATACAATCCATATTGCCACAGGAAACTTTCATTTTATTCACTATTTTAAAGTTTGAACATTTGCTTTGCTATAAATGATAACAAATATTTTATTTTTTATTATTATATTTTATTTAATTTTTAAGAGTATATATGAATATATACAAATATATATCCTTAAAAAGCACATTAAGCCTGGAAATAACAAACATTTTCTAACTGAAGACTTTTAAACCTGGTACCATTATACTAAGTCACTTCACCCCTGTTAAAAATATATTATTATTTTTAATGCTACTGCAAAACACCAAATTTCATGACCTGTTCATGATAATAAATTCTGATTTTTATTCTGAAGTTTAGTGTAATTTTAAGTTTAAAACTTACTCCCTGATCGTGTCATTAATATTTATCAAAAAGAGCACCGATCCATGACTAAACACTTTGGAACATCTTCCGTTATCGGAACAGTGTGAATTAGAACATGGTGGAATTGAGCAAAATTATAACTGTTATAGAAGCTTTTATAACTAGAGAAGAGGTAAGAAGCACAAGAGGTAATGCTAAATTGTCAGTGAGACTCCTATCGTTAAATAAATTATTAAGCTATGAACCATCTATTATTTTTATCTCAAGTATTTGGATAGTTTTTAATTTAGTGCATGGAAAAAAATATCATTGATCACATTACAAACTGTGAGCAACTGCTTGTCATAAATTTACAATGGAGTTCTCAGTTTCTCAGAAGCCGGATCAGGCATTAATAGAGGTATTTGTCAGTATTTCCTTGTTTTCTCTTACTCCATCTTTGAACTATGAATGTTGGTCAAAGATACTAGCTTGGTCAATAAATAACTGTTATAATCTAAACCAACAGCAATAGAAATGCTATCTTCAAAATATTTTTTATTAATAACTATTAATAATATAAAATCTTATCTAACCGCACTATGTGTAAATATATATATTTGTGTGTGTGTGTGTGTGTGTGTGTGTGTGTGTGTGTGTGTGTGCGCGCGCGTGCGCGTGTGTGTGTGTAGCAGATCCCAAACCATTACAGTTCAGGCACAATTCATAAAATTCAGTTTCAAATTTCAATGAAATGTAGAACTTTCAAAAACTGTTTTCAGAAGTAATTATGTAGTTGAGACACCGAGTCATCAGATTTCTCAACATTAACAAATTCTTGTTGAGTTGCTTTCAGAAAGATATTTCTTCTTATGAATGATTTCACAATTCCCCTCTCTTGCATAGATGTTATAGAAATTGTGATTTTTGTGATGCGTTCACAAACCCAGGCAAGGGTTAAAGGAAATAACCATCAGAATGGGCAGAGCAGCTCTACTATCTCTCTTGACAAACAGGAGCAGCAAAGTCACCATCATTTCTGAAGGCCCTCCAATGGTGTGTCCTTCTCCTGACAAGGAGTACACGACAACAGTCTTTCTTATAGAATGTTACTGCATTTCTGACTTTCTGAAACCAGTTCATCATATTAAATATGTTTTTTTGAAGTGTTGTAATCACATGACATCACTACTGGCACTTTTTGAAGTTTAATTTCATCAGAAACCACTTTATTTTCCAAAAGCATGGCTCATGGCAAATGGTTTTTCTATGCAGTCTAACAGCAAATGGCTCTTTGTGTACACAGGTGCCTTTCTGAGAAAACATCCATTGTTTCAAAATTTTCAATGGAACAATCAACTCTGAATTTTATGACTCTCCAGCTTTGAACATTGAACAAGCTACTTCAACACTTCTTGATGGAGTCTCAGTGTCAGCTACAAAATGTGTGTCTTTTTCTCTGGTTCCAAACCCACTCAGCAACTTACTAATACATATATGTAATAATGTAAAGATTAATAATAGCATAATTCTGTAACAATTCCTTTTTTTTTCTTTCTTCTTTGGCTTGGCTTCGCGGACGAAGATTTATGGAGGGGGTAAATGTCCACGTCAGCTGCAGGCTCGTTTGTGGCTGACAAGTCCGATGCGGGACAGGCAGACACGATTGCAGCGGTTGCAAGGGAAAATTGGTTGGTTGGGGTTGGGTGTTGGGTTTTTCCTCCTTTGCCTTTTGTCAGTGAGGTGGGCTCTGCGGTCTTCTTCAAAGGAGGTTGCTGCCCGCCAAACTGTGAGGCGCCAAGATGCACGGTTTGAGGCGTTATCAGCCCACTGGCGGTGGTCAATGTGGCAGGCACCAAGAGATTTCTTTAGGCAGTCCTTGTACCTTTTCTTTGGTGCACCTCTGTCACGGTGGCCAGTGGAGAGCTCGCCATATAACAGGATCTTGGGAAGGCGATGGTCCTCCATTCTGGAGACGTGACCCATCCAGCGCAGCTGGATCTTCAGCAGCGTGGACTCGATGCTGTCGACCTCTGCCATCTCGAGTACTTCAACGTTAGGGGTGTAAGCGCTCCAATGGATGTTGAGGATGGAGCGGAGACAACGCTGGTGGAAGATCCACAATAAATCCAGTAATATAAGCATCTCAACAGAAAGCTCTTCATAGATAACCAGGCATCTACATCTTGCACATCCTAGTCACAATTCTCAATAATAGGTGAGATATAGATCTGATTGAAACTTTTTTTCTGTGTTTTCATCAGACTGATGGTTAACATGGACTACAGTGCCACAAGGTCCAATGATTTGTGATTATCTATATACAAATGCACCATCTGAAGATGACTAGTTAATGATGCCTCACTAATCAGTTCATATATTCAGATAGGTCAATTACAGGCAACTTATGAAGGACAGTAGACATCATGCCTCCTTAAGAAAAGGAGACACTACATGGCAGGCCTGTTGTTGAATTGATTGTTCAAATGGAGCTGTGCCTCCTTTGCAGAATGTTCCTCCATTTTGGCTTAAATGGGGTCATGACTCCACTGCACATTTTCTATTGAAAATTGTATGTCCTAAACCAGCAGCACTTTTGGTGTTTACCACGAAAAGTGGCACAGCAATATTCTGAAGTGAATATGTTCAAAACTAGGCTCATGAGTGAGGGTCTCTGAATTCTGGACCATTCGTAGCTACCATCTTTTAGAAATGATGATTTCATCTATGTCTTATTAAGACAACACATACACCATGTTAGGTAACCATACGTTGCTGCTACTGAGGTGCATTATGTCGACAGTGTCAAAGCAATGTTTGTTTTAACACAGTAATGCTGGGCTGATGATACTGAATATTTGAAGGATGCTCATATTGCAAAGTTTGAGGCTTTTAAAAAATAAGGCGTACTGTCCGCACCGCCCAACTGCACCCAATTATCCTACAACCCCATGTGTTTTGAAGGTGGGAGGAAATCGGAGCACCCAGGGAAAACCTTCGCAGACACAAGAAGAATGTACAAACTCCTGACAGACAGCACCGGATTTAAACCCAGACCGCTGGCATAGTAATAGTGTTGTGTTAACCCCTACATTAACCATGCCACCCAAGATACCACTTGGAACCAGGATAGTGTTTCAAAATAGGCAGAGGTGCAAAGTCATGCCAGACGGACTTATGGCATTGACTTCAAGACACGGAGAACAGCTCCAAAGGATAGCTGCAGAGCAGACAATCTGTCTGATTATCGTAGCCTCAAAGAAGATACAGCAAATGGGTCGGCAGTGTCAAGTAACCACTGACCTGCCAGTGATGTTTAAAGTTATGCTTTCAAATTGCAGATAATATAATACAACATCAATCCCATTTGGAAAAAAAAGTCCATGGTATGATCTTGGAAATATTAACAGGAATGAATGAGATAAAACGATGCCAACTGCATGTTGTTCAAGTTGGTTTGGTTTTGAGATCCCTGTGTTTATAACACAGTTTTACATCAGGACTTGCAAACATTTCCTTGTTGTCAACGTAACAATGAAGGAGCACAATATCGATAGGTTTTTATTCAGCATCCAGTTAAAATTCAGTGCAGCAGATGCTCTGGGACTAATAGATTATGAGTGAGGAGACATTTAAGTACATTTCAAGGCCCTCTCAAGTGTAGATTCTTTCTGCTTTAATACAGTCTGTTCTTTTTACCCAGTGTCTGTTATTGCCTATCAATAAAACTCTAATTAGTTTCTGATTAAATATGAACTTTCTTCATATCTAATCTTATCCCCATCTCTCCTACTCTATTTTTTTTTCAAGCAGTGGATATAAGCTCTGAACTATCCTTTGACCTTTTGAAACAAATAATAGTATAATGTCATCGCGACCTTATCACACCAAAAATGATTCCTTCAGCAGAAATTATCAATACTTCAAGGGCAAGACAATGCTGGCCTTGTATCATCCACATTGCATACTTGAGTATGAATAACTAATTGACAAAAGTTTTATTTGCACAAAAGTACATTATAAGTTATTTGATAAACATTTTAATAATGAATGAAAAAATGCTAAAAGGGATTCTATCAATTTGCTGATTACATTGACTGAGCATAAGACTGAAATCAAAGTTGCCAATTGCCTTTCCTTATGGTCCACTTGATAGTTATAAATGACTGTAGCTGGTATAAAACCATGTGTCATTGTACCATTTGATTGTTGTAGAACAAGGTTTGTTTTTGGGAATGACCAAGCTATCAAATAATTCCTGAGAAATCATTAAGAATAAAGTAATAAAGAGAAATGTTTCTCTTATCAGGATTTATTTTATAAACTTTAAAACTTTTACGTTTTAAATAAATTAATACAGATAACACTGAACACAACATCAATTAATTTTTAATTGAAAGATACATGACAGGGTAACAACCGCGTTCTGTTTTTTACGGACATTCGTAAGTCAATCTGTTCGTGAATCAGAAAAAAACATTAAAAAGTTATTGTAACCAGAACTCCACAATATCTTAGTGAATGAAATCAAAAGACCAATAACAAAGAACAGATACTAAAAGTGGGGAGAGGAAGGAAACTGGTTTAAACTAATTTGTAATATATAATGTTTGGGACAAAGACACATTTTTTTCCTTTGGCATGTCCACCCCTGCCTCCAGAAGTGTGTTTCTGATCTGTCAAACAGGCATTTGGGGATTTGTCTCTATCATGAAGAGAATTTTTCTGTCATCGGCAGTGCAGGTCTTCCTGGAATACCAGTCCCTTGGTGATAACTGAGCTCACCAGCACTCTCTTTCTTCTTAATGATGCTCCAAACAGTTGATTTTGGTAATCCTAAGATTTGGGCGATGTCTCTGACTGTTTTATTCTTGTTCTTTTTTATCTTTATAATGGCTTCTTTGACTTTCATTTGTACAACTCCTGTCCTCATGTTGAAATATGGCAACGACAGACTCCAAAGCTTTGAAGCAAGCAGAGCACCAATGAAACAATTAAGCATACCAGAGTACTCACAAACACCTGTGAAGCGAAATGTTTCAAACAATGTATAAAAAGTGCTGCAATTTCTACATCACGCATGTTAAACTCAGGCCCGCGGGCCAAATTTGGCCCGTGATATAATTATATTTGGCCCGCAAGATCATATCAAATATGTATTAGAGCTGGCCCGCTGGCCGCCGCGCCAATATAGCGCATGCTCAGCTAATACTACAAATCCAAGAATACTTTGCAAATGCGTTGGCACCTGCCCATCAGCCCGCTAATCGCCCCCACCTCCTCTCTTTACTTTCATTCGCATCTGCGACCTGTCGCCGAACTCACATGTAATAAAACCCCTTACGAAAAATGGCCAAACCAAAGACAGAAAACAGGACCTTTCAAGACAGGTGGGAGGCAAACTCTGACCCCAGAGTTCGATGAACTTGCATCTAAGAAGAGATGCCAAGTATCTGGTTTAGAGCCAGGTGCGTCAGAGTAAATCACAGTGTAGCAAGCTAAGCTTGGATTAATATTTTCTTTGGTTAACTTTGGACTGTTCATAGTTGAAAGATTGGATTTTCATTGAAGCAAGTTGTTATTTTTTGACTTGTTGGCTTGTGAAAAAAATACATTTAAAAGGAGCTTAAAGGCTATAGAGAAATATTATTCATTGAATATTTTATTTCTCATTTGTTAATGCTTCTTCTGGAAAGAGTTTAACCAAAACTATCATTAAACATTTATTTTAATAAGAAAAAGTTTAACATTACATATGTTGAAAGAAGAGAAAACATGCATATGTTGTTGAAAATTTTCAATAAATATTTAGTTTGGCCCATGACTTAGTCCAAGTTTTTAATTTTGTCCTTCTGTGAATTTGAGTTTGACACCCCTGTTCTACGTGGTCAAACCAAAATGTACACAAATAACTTTGAATAAAATCTGAAATGTGCCCTTTAATTACATGTGAATTGCTTGATTACAAATTTAAAATTGTGGAGCACAGGGAAAAATAAAGGGAAAATGTGTATGTGTCCAAAACGTGATGGAGAGGCTTTTCTGTTAATTTACAGGTAGATCTCATCTTACAAAGGAATTCGGTTCTGGGACATATATCATAAATAGAAATTATCGTGTCAGGATCTACCTATACAGGTAGCAGACAGCCTTGTCCATGCTTGGAGGCCGATTTCACCGTTCCTGCTGGAAGGCTGATGTCCCTCCTGCTCCTGGAAGGTTAAGATGGCGCCAAATAACTAGGGGGCAGCAGCGTCACTTGAAATTGGGATCGCATGCCCAGATTGCTGTTGATCTCTCTCCCCCTCTTCAATCTCTCTCTCTCCCGTGACGGAAATCTACACATGCGTTCCAAATCACCTTATTTTTAAAAACAGCATTGGGTCCGTCAAAGCATGTTTCCTTGATGTCACTACAGGAGGATGATGTTTAGGGGGTGGTGGTGGCAGAGGGAAGTGATCTGTGTGCGCTGATTGGACGGAAGCATTTCCTTCAGAGAAGGAAAGGCAATCACGTTGATACAGGTAGACCTGTAAAGGACTTACCTTTATTCAAAACGGATTCTGATCATTGTAAATTTGAAATATTGTCAGTTAGAACATTGTAAGTTGGAGTCCATCTGTAAAGTAAAACCTGACATGCTTCATATGTCACTTATTTGTATGAGTGCTCACAGGTAGGGTGCTTTTAACTCAGAGAATGCCTGTGTTTGCATCTTTTAGTATCACCGATGTTCACCATTATCAGCATTTACAATCAGTGAAATAAGTAGGGTATAATTTGGGGAGGAAAAGGAAACAAGCCAAAACAAAAGAGAAAGGGGTTTCCATCACCAATCTGTTTGTAAGTATGAATGCAATTAATTTAGTTAAGCATCAACATTAGTTGCTTGACTCACTATGCACTATCAGGCTCAACATGGGCAATTTATGAAATGGGACATTTCTGATTTGGATCAAGTTTTCTTTCTGAGCTTTATATTAAAACAAGCTTCATTATTAGCATTGTCAAGAAATGCTGGATATTAGAAACTAAAACATGATCCGTCCTTCTCCCATTGGTGATGCCCTTTACAAGGTTAAAAGGATCAGCTATGAGATCAAAGAATTGTGGTGTTACAGAAGGAGGCTATTTAGTCCGTCAATTCTATGTCAGTTCAGAGCATGGCAATCCCACCATTCGCATTCACATGTCTCTTCTAAATGGTTATGAAGGAGAATTGACAGTTGGATGAGAACAAGCTCCAAAGCGTGTCCATAATCTGGACAAATGACATTTAAATCTTGAGAGACAGATTGCACAGAAATCATCATATCTGTTGACATCTATCTCCCTTAGGGTCTGTGGAAATACGATGCAAGTTGAGCATTTGCTTGGTGAGATAATTCGCATAGGTATTGAGGAATCATTATCTAATGGACCATTGAGGTTATCCTGCCAGACCCTGCAAAGCAAAAGTCGATTGTGCTAAATGCTAAAAATAGAAGTTGGCATGAAAAGCTCAACAATGGGAGTTCAATTCAGATGATCTTTAATACGGGGTTGGGAGATATTGGGAGCTGAATGCCTTCAGAGATCAGCATCACTTACAAAGAGTTCCAACAAAGACAGAAACAGGCTCTGGGAGAACACACTTGTGTCTTTGAAAACTGCAAGTCACAGAGGCAAAGATCAACCACAACCTTAAAGCGCTTTCCATCATAGACCATGTGATCACCTTGGAGGAACTTATACCTGATACAGTAACGGAAAAGAACTGACATTTTAAGCAGATGCCTCAGAAAATGGCTCAGAGCAACGATAATGTAAGATTGCCATCTAAGCAACACACTGTCACATCCTGAGGTAGGTTATGAAAAAAAAACCTGTTAGTGACTGTGACACTTGGGCTCGAAAAGTTCCACTCTTACGTGTAATCTGCAGACTGATCATTATCCCCTTAAAGTGCTTGAGGATTCTCCACCAAGTGGCATCAGTGACTAATTCATGTTCCACTGATCATATGATGCACACATTTTGTACAATCTCAGCAGTAAGATGAACATCGCAGATAAACTGAATCTTGCAGAAAATACAGATTTTACAACAGAGAATAGTACAAATAAATAATGTTGAAGAAAACATCAAAACCATTGACAAAGACAGAACAGGAAGGTCATTCAATTGATAAAGCAGTGAAATAATTGCATTTGAAGTTGCTCTGAGAAGGGTGCCAAACAAGCAATGGGAACCGTATTGAGTCACCTGATATTTCCTTGCTTTATATCAGTTCGGCACTTCCTTGGGTTTGCTTTACAGATGCAGTGTGGTACCATGAGGAAATACTATAATACATATACTTCAATACATCAAGGAGTGAACAGTGGACACTGAGGAATAATATCTAAATTCATAACTGGATCTAGGTCAGTTGGGAAGGAGTGTTATGGAATGGGAATGGAAATTAACTCTCACAAAATGTGATGTGTTACATTTTGGTAAGTCAAAGCAGGACATGAATCTCACAGAAAATGGTAGAGTCCGAGAGAGAGTTGTAGAAGAGAGTGAAACCCAAAAGACTGCAGATGCTGTGATTGTAGTAAAAGCACACCAAAATGCTAGAGGAACTCAGCTTGTCTTTCAAGATTCAATTTATTGTTATTGTAGTAAAACAGTGTCTTATTACATGAAATTGCTTTTGCCTGCTGTAAGGCAGACAGATTCTGCCCTCGGCAGAAATTGCCTGAAGCACCTCTTACAGTCAAAGAAAGAGAGGTAAAAGAGAGTCCCCCCAGTGTTACCGAGTCTGTAGATTCGCCTCCACAGAAGCGTCCATAGAAGACAAAGATATATTTCCGACATATTAGGCCTGAGTTCTGCTTCAAGAAATAAGCAAAGAATAATCAGAATAAACAAAAAAAGAATAGAAACAGTTTTGGATGGGAGTGAAGTCCAGGCCAACAAAAGGTGGTAATTGAAAAGGTGTTAATTTGATATGATAAGGGAGAGGTGAGAATTGATTTTGGCTGTGTGAAAGGAGACAGGAAAAAAGGGGAGAAACAGAGCGGGGGGTAGCTATGGGGAAGAAGTAAAGGGGGGTTGGTTTAACGAGAGCCAGAGGTCAATATTGATGTCATCTGGTTGGAGGATGCCCAGTCGGAAAATGAGGAGCTGTTCCTCCAATTTGAAGATGATCTCAGTCTGAGAGTGTATGAGATCATGGACAAACATATCAACAAGAGAATGGGATGAGGAATTGAAATTGATGGCCACTGGGCAATCCTTGCTATTGTGGTACAGAGCCAAGGTGCACAACAAAGCAATCTCCCAGTCTGCACCCAGTCTCTCCGATCTGGAGGAGACCACAACACGAGCAGCAGATGTAGAAGAGAGAGACATAGAAATACCACTGCATTTTTCCAAGAAAGTGGCTACTCAGGTTAACAGCGTGGTGAAGAATACATTTGCAATAATTGCCTTCATCAGATTGGATAGAGAGTACAAAAATGGGGAGCTAATAATACAGTTTAATAGGCAGTGTGCTTGTAGAACTGTCTTCATTTCTGGTCACCCAGCTCTTGGAAATATTTTAAAAATATGAGAAAGAGGGCATAGGTGATTTACTAGAATCTTGCTGGTACTGGAGAGCTTGAATCTCTCATATTTATGAAACAATATTTATTTATTTGTATAAATGAATACTTGTCCTGCATATGTTTGTTATGTTTGGTTGTGCACCCGCATGTTCTGCACCTACGACCGGAGAACTTTGTTTTGTGTGATTGTACTTGTGCAATAGATGATAATAAACTTGACTTGTATGGAAAAGTTGGATAGGCTGGGTCTTTGGGATGATCTTATGAAGGATTATAAAATCATGAAGGACAAGAATAAAGTGAATATTCATAGTCCTTTCTGCAAGGTTGATGAATATAGAACAAGAGAGGTGAGAAAGGAGTGATTTAAGAGGGACCTGTAGGTCAACAGGCCAGAGCAGATCCAAAACTTAAAACTTACCTTTCATACGCAGCCCTAAAGGATGCTCCAGCATCACATTCATATAGAGAGGTGCCTCATAGCGCCCTCTGGGCAAATGGAGGTGGGACGACTGGTGCCGTAGCACCACCTGTCATAAATATGTAGCAGAGCAATGGCCGTCTTCCCTATCCATAATCCCCCCCCCCCCATGCAGCTGGAATTGTTCTGTGAATGACAGAGTGGCTCAATCTGCATGAGGAATTATGGGTAGGGAAGACAGCCATTGCTCTGCCACATTTTAAGCTGCAGAGAGCAGCCCCAAAAGCCAAAGCAGCCCGGTGAGGCTGTCACCCCCCGCACCGGCCGTCTGCTGATGGCTCCCACTGGCTCCAACGGCTCCCGCCCGCTGCCCCTGCCTTGACGGGGTCATGGACGGAGAGAGGTGAGTGGGGAGATGGGTCGTGGGCTGACGGCATCATCAGCTCACCCCTAGCCAGCTGCTGTACATTCATGTCAGTCAGCGGAGTGCAGTGCTCTACCGATTATCCTTCCCTGAGAAGGGTTGGAATCAGCGCCTCTGAGTTGCCCACGGTGCATTCAGAGAGGTAAGTATTTAGGAGTAAAGGTGAAGAACCTTCGCCTTTCACACAAGTGTTTGCTCTGCCTGAAAGTGTCTATCCAGCTTCCCCAGTTGTCCATATCTGGAATGAGCTGCCAGTAGGAACTATAGAATTATAATGTTGAAAAGGCAATTGGACAGGTAAATAGATAGATATACAAATTTGGTTGTCAAGGACCTGGGCTGAAGGGCCTGTTCTGAATTCCGTGACTCGATGACAACTCACAAGTCATTGCACTGGCCAGGGAAGAAGGCAGAAGACAAGTCAAGTTTTTAATCATCTGATTGCACAAGAACACCCTGACGAATCAGCATTATATGGTCCTCGATGCAAAACACAGACACACAACCAGACATAGCACACAAAAAGACAAACAGGACTAATGTACACACATAAAATAAATAACTAAGTATCATTTTGTAAAGAGCAAAGTCTCAGATGGTTAGTGTGAACAATTCCTTTGGTCGTTCAGCTTTCTCATTACCCGTGGGACGAAGAGCTGTTTCTCAGCCTGATGGTACTGGCTCTAATACTTTAATACTCCCAAATCTCTTTCCCGATGGGAGTAGGTAAAAGATGCTGTGTGCACAGGGGTAGGGGTCCTCAACAATTTTGCACTCTCTCTCTTCAGACAACAATCACGTCAATGGGGTGGGGGGTAGGGGGAAGAGAGACTCCAGTGATGCAATGATACTACAGTGAAATGTAAGACCTCCCACACAAATGTGATGTACAAGGCAACAGAAGGTGCTTGGGCTTAAATATGATACATTAGGGACTGGTTTTGAGTCAGGCAGTAAATGGGGTTTCTTACAATTATAGATCATTATTTTTCCAAAATTCTTGGAAATAAATGACCTTGATTCAGTCACATCTTGGCCATTGCTCACGAGCTGAAAGGTAGCCCATTATGGATTGTAACAGGCAATAGTTCACTCATGTAGCTGACACTCCATCATCACTGTTCTGTCCACAGACAAATGACAAGATGAGGAATGCTATAAAACTGCCAAGTTAAGAGATGCAAAAGGTGCATTTGTCCTTCTCTTGGGTTATAAAAGTTAACCCGTGCCTTGGTTCACATCTACCCCAACACACATACTAAACCAAAATATACTGTCCATAACTGTTAAGGTTGTTTAAGCCTTAAATTCCTCTGGCATAAATATGAATATTAAGGATGGCAACAATGCCATTATAGCCATTATAGCAGTGTTCAAATCCAGCATTTTCTGTAAGGAGCTTGTACGCTCCCCCCATGACATGCATGGGTTAACCACTGGTGCTCCCATTTGCTCTAACTCTCCAAAACATGTTAATTAGGTGTCACTGGGCTGCATGGGTTTCAAAAGCTGGAATTAGTTTCCTCCATGTTGTAAGTAAAATTATAAAATGGACAGTAAAAAGTGGCCTTCTACTATGAAGATAAATAAGGAAAAGTCAACCAGGTATATAGGTGGTTGACTTATATATACCTTAAAACTCCAATCATGCCTCCAGTGGGAAAGATGGGGGAAAAGTAGGAAAGGGTAATATTTTATATACAGTAAAACTCTGGCATCTAGAATTCAAGCAACTGGCAACTTCAAACTATGGGTAAAATAATTGAGGAAAATAAATACAAACAAATAAATAAAGGAGAATGAAATAATAGGTAAAAAAAAATACGTTAAATTTAAAATTATAAAAGTAAATGTTCTCTGAAATAGCACTTAAAACTTTGGTGAAGATGAGAACAAATATTCAGCCAGTGAAGTACCCTGGCTGTGTTTTGCTCATAGCAGCTGTTTAAATAAAGTTGTGTTTGAATAAAATGTCTACAGAGGTTACTCTCTTAAATTGTCTCCTTATCCCTGCTTAGTAAACTTGAGGGGTGGTGGGGGGGTGGGGGGTGGTTAAACATCTTTAATGTTATAGTTAGTCTTTCAGGAAGCTCTGTACAGGGGGAGGAATCTGGAGATGCAACAACAGTAAAATGTTTTCAAAGAATGTGACTGTGAATGTGAATATTTTCAAAGAAAATAAACTATAATGCTTAAAGATTTATATATTCATGCGTGAAGTTTGTAGACATGTTTTTTTAAATATTTATTCTTAATGCAGATGTATTAGTTAGGGATTGTAAAAATAAGTCTCATGCAGCTGGAAAATACACTTTACCCGGCGTCTGTCAGTCCTCATAAAGGCCAGATACCAGGGGTTTTAATGTATATGCCTTCTTTTTGCTCATACCTTGATGAAGGGCTCAGGGCCGAATGTTAACTATGTATCTTTGCTACATAAGGAACTCTGTAACCTGCTGACTTTCTCCAGAAATTTTGTGCATATTACACTTAACTTGTGCTGAACTGGGATTGATCAGTAAATATAATAAAAGGCTTGAATGAAACTTGAGAGCTGACATAATTTTGAAGTAATTTTTTTTGAGATTCAACTTTAATTAATCATTGCTGTGAGAAAAGTCCAACTTGCACTTCCTTTCTTATTTATTAAATGCCTGATAAGCTCCCAAAACCCAAACCTTTAAACCCAGGCACACATTTAATGAAAGTATCAGGGTGCTTCTAGAACTGCTAATAAGATAACTTGTGCAGTGGTGGTTTGCTACATGATGTATGAAATCTACATCACCCATCACTGTGGGCTAAATATGCTTAACACCTCTCGCAGACTTGCCAAGAGTACCCGACACGACATGATGAACTCATACCCATCTTTCTTTTAGATTTATGCATTCTTATTGTAAATTCCTTCATTAGCACAAAAAAAAGCATTTCCAGCTGTGCCTTGTGGAAATATTTCATGCTATAAATTGTTTAGATCAGTCATTGAAGAGGAACAGGTGTGTTGGAAATGCATCCATATTATGTCAGACGGCTAATGAAAATGAAAATTGCAAATGGTGTTCATTAAGTTTTTTTTATTATTAATCTTCCTGTTATTTTTTTTTATGTAAATCATCAGTAGTGCTAGAAATGAGATTTAAATAATTTTCTGTCTCTCCATGATGTATGTTAGTTACCATATGGGAGAGTTAGAAAACTGTTTGTTGCTAGGCTCCAGCACAACATGCGAGCTTTATATCAAAGTGGTTAGGGCAGTGGCTTTCAAACTTTTCTCCTTCCATTCACATACCACCTTAAGTAATCCCTATGCCATAGGTGCTCTGTAAGGGATTGCTTAAGGTGGTATATGAGTGGAAAGATCAAGTTTGAAAGCCACTGAGTTAGGGCAACCCAATCTGGGTTCAAATCTAGCACTGTGTGTAAGGAGTTTGTATGTCCTTCCTGTTACCATGTGGGTTTTCTCTGGTTTCCTCCCATCCTCCAGAAGCATATGGGGTTTTTAGGTTAATTTGTGTATTTGGGTGGTGCGTAATCATGGGCCAGAAGGGCTACTGTGGTGAATCTCTAAATTAAAAAAAAGACTCCTCATTACCTCTCTTCCTGCTGTGTGGGATTTAACATTTATTGTCTAGAGAATCCCAGCCAGAAAACTTAAGCTGACACTCGGAAAGGAAGAAACATGTTCATCTAGCAATGCCAATCGTAGATTGATAGACATGACTGGTAAAATGAACTGTACACCTGTCATGACAAACCAAATAAAGAACAAGAGGTTTTTTTTGTCTTTTTTTAATCTTCTATTTGTGAGATTAATGAGTGGACAGATTGAATGCAGAAATAGCTCCTTACAATAAATCAATTGTCTATTTTTTCTACCAATGTCAATATTTTTTAATTTGTTGAATCCAACCAAATGACAACAAAAATCAGTGCATCATTCAAGTTAATTATGTATTAAATGTATACTATATTTGATATTAACACTAGTTTACATTAAATGCTGCTTATTGCATATTTTAAATTATATTTCAAAGTACCATAAGGCATCCTTTTACCCGAAGTTCAAAGAGATTAAAATGTCAATGACTAATTGAATGATTAATGGGAATGTGTTAACTGTGCTTGGATCTACATAGATGCATGTTAATTTACATTCATTACATTGACTGAACTGTGAATGGTGTGAGTCTATGAATAATGATTGAGAGCTGTAGAAATATTGAATATAATTTACTGCCCTGCTTTAAATTTGTGTGTGTGTGTGTGTGTATGTGTGGTCATTCAAATAAATAAAGATTTCCTGTTGTAAAATTCACACTTCCTGGATCAGCCAGTTTCAAAATAGCATCAAAAGTCAGTGATCACTATATGAAGCTTTAAATTACAAAATATTTATTTTGTAAAGCCACAAAATACCATTGGTGAAAAAAAAATTCATTGGAAATTCCAAGTATTTTTAAAGTTATATTGAAGTCTAGAAGATAAGAAAGTATGACTCATTATGGACCAGAATGGCAACATGTGCCTGGAATATGAAGGTATTAGTGAGATCTTACATGAAAACCTCATTTAAATTCATTGATGAAAATAGGAGTTTGGGAAGGGGGGAGGGGGTGAAATGCAAGCTCATTCAAAAGAATAAGGTATTCCCATATATGCTGGCATATAAAATAAGACGAACATTGAAAATGTCAGCCCAAAACCAGGGGTTGACTTACACGCCAAGTATAAAATCTGAACCATAACAGCAAAGTCTCAGCACTCCTCCATGGGATCCATCCACCAGTCCATTGGCTCTCTGATGATGGTTTATTTTAAAAATATGCAAATAAAATTGGATAATTTGATTTTAAAATATTGAAATGGTTGGTAAAGGACTTTTGGGGCAGTAAGACTTGGAGTAGACTCCAAGTATAATAGCAAGTATAGGTCAAAACATACATTTTAGGTGGAAATTCAAGGATCATCTTATGCAGTCGTCTAATACACTGGCATGTACGGTAATTCTTTGGGCATGCTTCTGATGGATAAATCTGATTAGATGTACCCAAGAATGGGAGACAATAACAGAGATTGCTGACAAAGATTTTTAAGTCTTCACTGGCAAAATGCGCATGGAAAGAACAGCAGTTAATTATCAGCTCACAGCTGTAACAAAATTCATAATTCTCCAGTTGGGGTGAATGATCAAACTTGCCCAAAACATATGTACTGGAGCATCACCAACATTGGCCTTTTATTTTTTATATTCCATGGCTACAAAAAGAAGGAAGTTTACTAAATTGCTAAACATAAGGGAATAAAGCCTGCCTGAAGCGCACTGTAAGTTTAATAGCCTATAAGCTACGCCTTTGAAACTGGTTCCCATGGTGCTGCTCAATGAGTGCTACTACTTCCTAGGAATAGACTGCTGCCTCAGGTAACCATGGAAATTCAATATGCTACATATGTTTTTTTAATTAGCTGAAACTGCATAATACTCTATGCATAATCAGTGTTTAATGAAACCTTGATTCTTTCAGAAAGCGAGGAAGGCAGTTATATAGCAAGTATATAGAAGTACTCGAGATGGCAGAGGCCGACAGCATCGAGTCCACGCTGCTGAAGATCCAGCTGCGCTGGGTGGGTCACGTCTCCAGAATGGAGGACCATCGCCTTCCCATGATCGTGTTATATGGCTAGCTCTCCACTGGCCACCGTGACAGAGGTGCACCAAAGAAAAGGTACAAGGACTGCCTAAAGAAATCTCTTGGTGCCTGCCACATTGACCACCGCTAGTGGGCTGATATCGCCTCAAACCGTACATCTTGGCGCCTCACAATTCGGCAGGCAGCAACCACCTTTGAAGAAGACCGCAGAGCCCACCTCACTGACAAAAGACAAAGGAGGAAAAACCCAACACCCAACCCCAACCAACCAATTTTCCCCTGCAACCGCGTCTGCCTGTCCCGCATCGGACTTGTCAGCCACAAACGAGCCTGCAGCTGATGTGGACATTTACCCCCTCCATAAATCTTCATCCGCGAAGCCAAGCCAAAAGAATATAAGGTAGAAAGCAAGCTGTATTTTACCTTCAGGAACTTGGTTTTCAAAGTAGAAAGAACTGATTTTTTTTTTTAACCTTTTTCATCGACTAACAATGCAGAGTTCTCAAAATATATTTTCTGGGTGTTCCTGAATGAACAAATTCAAAACTGCCTGTCCTTTAGCACCAATTGGATTTACACTCTCAAACAAATAAGTCAAAAGGATGACAGATAATGGGAAAAGGAACTGTCAGTCTGTTGAAGCCTTTGCCTGAATCAAACTGTTAGGTCAACATTAAGTGGAGTATACTCTTCCTTTAACTGTTAGTTATGTGACTTGAGAAGCTTGATGTTCCCTCCAGGTGCAAGAACAGATCCATCTGCTACTTCTGCAGAACCAACTTATCTGACCTAAGTGCTACGGACACACTGATCAGACAGCAATATTTGTTGGTATGTTTGAAGGCTGATCAATACAGAAAATCATAAATAATAATCAGGAATTCCACATTTATCATGTAGCACAGTTAGCATTGCAGTTAGCGCCACACTGTTACAGCGCCAGAGACCAAGGACTCGAATCCGGTGATGTCTTTAAGGAGTTTGTACATTCTCCCCAAGCCTGCATGTGTTTCCTCCAGATGCTCTAGTTTCCTCTGACCCTTCAAAATGTATGGGGTAGTTATAGGTCAGTTAGGGTATCTGGCCAGATACAGGTTCGTGGGCCAGAAGGGCCTGTATAAATTAAATTGAAATTACATTTAAACCACTGTTAAGAATGTGTTTATGGTCCTTATACTTTGGAAATAAATTTTAAATAAAAGGATTATTTTCTATGAATCAAGTGTTGGAGAAAAAAATGACAGCAGACATTTGGCATTCGGTCAATATTGTGAAAGGAGAAATAGAATATTTTCCAAATCACCATATTTCTATTGAAAACGATGGTTCTTTTTTTTTGTCTCATACTCAAACAGTTAACAATTATAAAAAGCAGAAACATTCTGTTATCAAATTAAATAAATGTAAGAATAGCAGACATAAACAAGTGTAATATCTTAGAATACTGTTTCTATGAATTTTTTCCAGTAGTTGATTGGGGAGAAAGGTTTCCTCATCAGACTGTTCAAACATAGATTGCAAGAAAAAGGTTTGTTTCGCCTGATCAAAATTTATTAATAGAAACCCATATGTGAAACTTTGTTCATAAACTTTCTTTATCTGGGATCACTTTACACTTCTTGTGAAAATGTTGTTAATTGTGCGATGGGATTTAATTTGTAAAATCTATCACCATTTTGTGTAAGTGTTAGTTTCATGGATATGGTTTGGTAAACACAGCCATTCTTTGCTTTGCAGACAATGCTTTGCAGTCTGTATCTAGATGCTGCACCGGAATAGGAATTAGGTAAAGTATTTTATATTTAATAATGGCTGAGTTTTGTAATGGAAATACAAAAAAAAAACCCCAGAACCCAGCACCTATGGGGATTGGTGGATACCGGATGTGAATTTTCTGGTTGCTTGAAATTGTGTGTTGTGTGGCAAATTGACCACTTGGGGTGCCAATTTTAAACTTTCAAATGTTTTACCTATTTATTTTCTGCAATTTTTTTTGCCAGTTGCTTGAACCTGCTGCTTGCTGGAATTCCATATAATGGGAATTATATTCTACTCATAATCCAAGTAGACTCTTCAAGGAAAGCAGAGGATAGTTGAGTTACAGATCATACAAGGGTAGGTAGGATCATAAAGAGTGAAGAAAGAATATAGGAATGGATTGAGGTTGGGGAGGGGTCATAAATAAAAATATTGGGATGGGCTTAAGAAAAGAGCAGGATGTAGAGAAATTTTGGATTGGTAGAAACCTAATTGCTAAGGGTGGAGACAGAGATGATGGATCAGAAAGGTCTGGATGAGAGCAAAATTGTCTTGGGAAGATGAGAAAAGGTTAGGAGAGAACCAGGACAGGTCACTAGGCAGGAGGATTTGGATGGAATTGTGAAGCAAGGTTGGTGGGAATCAGTAATGGAAAGGATTAGGCTGATAACAGGCATGGTCGTGGATGGAGGTTAAGGAGAATGAATGGGCTGGGGGAAATAAGAGGAAATAGCTGGAGAGGTCATTGTTGAAATTGAGTAAAGGATCTTAGCAGCAGTCAAGGATCCAGATCCCTGTTCTCGTTGCTACCATCAGAAAAGGGGTAGAGGTGCCACAAGACTCACATCACCAGGTTCCGATACCCCTCCACCATCAGACTCCTCAATCAGGGGCTCTTACTTTTGCACCTTATTGATTTTTTTTTTCTTGGTATTGAAAAAATGATCTCAGAGTTGTAGGTGATGCCATGTAGATACTCTGACAATAAATCTGAAATCATAAAGATTGGAAGAGAGTTCACACTGAAGGAGATGGGAGGAATCAAGCAGTGCAAGGAGTGAAATACGAAATACTGCAGACTCTGTGAGTGCAGTAAAACACACAGTGAAATCCTGGTGGAGCTCAGAGTGACTATAGGAGGTAGAGATATATTACCAATGCTTCAGGCCTAATCCTTCCTTCAAAGAGCAGGCAGGTGTTTGAATTAAAGACTGGGAAGAGAACAAGCTGGACTCATGCAGATAATGATGGGAAATGGAGAGATCAAAGTTAAGAAGAAGGGAATTTCAAAAGATTCCAGAATCAATCTGTTGGGATAGGGCACAATGCGGATACAGATGCATTGGTGCCAATGAAATCAGAATCAGAATTTATTGCCGTGAACGAGTCATGAAATTCACTGTTTTGTGGCAGCGTCATAGTGCAAACATTCACAGAAAACCGCCCTACAAAATAAATAAAAATATAGTGCACAAAAAGTAAGGCAGTGCCTTTGGTTCATTGATTATTCAGGAATCTGCCGGAAGTGGGGAAGAAACTGTCCTTGTGCTCATCTTTAGGCTCCTGTACTTTTTTCCCCAATAGCAACAGAGTGAAGAGGGCGGTGGGGAAAATGACAATAAAGGCCACTTTCTTAAAATACCACCTCTTGTAGATGTCCTCAGTGGAGTGAAGTCTGGTGCTCATGATGTTGCAGGCCAAGTTAACAACCTTGTAGAGTTTTTTTTCTTGACCTTGGCACCTCCATGCCAGACAGTGATGCAACCAGCCAGAATGCTCTCCTTGATACACCAGTAGGAGTTTTCAAGAGTTTTCGGTGACATACTGACTCTCTTCAAGCACCTCAAAAAGTAAAGCCACTGGTGAGCCTTCTTCGTAATTGCATTGACATGGAATCAAGTGGGTGGATTGGAAACCATTTAGGGAAAGACTGATCTGGGAAAACGGTAAAGGCCTGCTTAGGAATGTGAAGCAACACCGAAGTTCAGGAGTCCCAATCTTGAAGTGCTTAAGTAGTAGATTGCACTTAATAAACAGAATTTTGAGAGCATTTAAATGTGTAGTCCACAAAAATCTACAAACTTGTCTTGCAACCAAGTTGTTCTTTAATATAAAAATATATATATCTATTTATATAAAGTGAATTTTAAATGTTTCCAGATTAGATGTAAATAGTGTGCTGACCCAAAAAGGATGGCACAATTGCCATAACAGTTAGCGCCAGTGATTGGGACCGGGGTTCAAATTCTGCACTGTCTGTAAGGAGTTTGTACATTCTCCCCATGTTTGTGTGGTTTTCCCTGGGTCTCCAATTTCCTCCCACCATTCGAAACATACCGGGGGTGTAGGTTAATTGGGTGTAAAATGAGCGGCACATACTCATGGGCCGAAATGGCTTGTTACCATGCTGTATGTCTAAAAAAATACAGTAAAACCCCTGATATCCTGCTCCTATGGGGATTGATAGATGCTGGATAAGTGAATTTTCCGGTTGCATGTTAAGTAATTGGCGAACCATAGGCAAGGCACTCCAATGTTAAACCATCGGCGAGGCACTCCATTGTTAAACCTCTGTGTTTTTTACCTGTTTATTTTCAGCGATTCTTTTTGCCAGTTGCTTGAGGCTGCTCATTGCTTGAATTCCAGATAACAGGAGCGTTACTGTATTATTTTCATTAATTATTGTTTAATCTTTCATTTGTATTTGGCTCTGCATAAAGATCATGATTAATGAGTTTGGGTGGTGGAACACTCTTTTCTAAAATGTTTAACAATTAGTTCTGATGGTTATGTAAAATTATTATTCAAAACCTTTGCAGCCATCCATTTAGCTCCTTTGGTTCCAGCCCCAAACCCACTGTCTCAGGGCACCAACCCCACAGTCACTTTTCACCAATGAAGTCATTAAATAGTGCACGACCTCAGGACCCAACATTCAGTCACTGTAGCCTTCACTTTTCAAATATATTACCTTTGGCTTTCTCCAAAAAAATTAACTTGGCGAACATGATAAAAATAAACCTTTCAGCTCATATTCATCTTATTGACAACTTTGAAATATGCCAAAAATAGTTGGGCAAAATATCCATTCTCCTTAAGCAGATTACTAAAATTCACTTCAGGCTTGCATCAGATTTAATGTTGCTCAATACTCGTGATGTTGTCTGTGCCAAGAAAGGATTGTGTTTCAATGAAACTTGTATGGGGACAAAATAAACGTTTTTTTTTGTAGCTATTGATCTGCCTGAATTGATGCATGGCTCGAGCAGCCAAATCCTTGGTGCATTAAGTTTGAATAGACAGCTGTGCTCAAACTAGACTTCCTTATTACTTTCCTTTTGTGTGATATTTGTGCAGATTGATTTTTTCAGGTTATTAAGCATAAAAAATTGTTTAGTCATGCTGCAAGGTGGATTTTATCTTTCTACGTACAGCTCAGTTATAAATTGTTGCTAAAAGTAAAATTAAAATTGGAAGTGAGTAATATTAAGTGAAATACAAGGTCAATATAACCATGAAATTAGTGTAACATGGTACAAGGTCACTTGCATGGTACACTTCTCTAATCTTATAAAGAAACTAATATTGTTAGGTCACTAATTAAATCATTTCTTTCCTCACAAAAAATAAATGTTACTTAATTTATATTTAAAAATAACTTCACATTTCTTATAAATATTCTAAATTAGAATAATAATGGAACTCAAGCCCTTGTATTCTTCTCATCATTGCAAAATTAAGTGAGAAACTGTGGTGAAATCTGTCAATTAAACTGATGACTACCAGTCGCATATTTATAAAATTACTGCAGCATGGAAAAAATATTTTTTTTCTTGTACAATAAGTTTATAAATTCCTTGTGAACAGTTTATTGGACAATTTTGCATAAAAATGAAAATGTAATCCCTTGTGACTGTCAAGTTTCCAGTCTAATAATATTTGTTTTGTTTTAGCTCCATTATCATCAATAATTTCAGGGAACTCTATTATAAAACTCCTACTCCTTGAGAATTTTACAGCATAGGTTCAGGTGAAAACAGTAACAATTACTCCTGATAGTTTTAGAAAATAAATCTCCTCATTCAATGAGAAATAAAGGATGTAAGCACATCATGAAGGCAAGTAGGATGTATATTGAGAGACAAGATTTAAACATTGCAAGTAATTGGTGCTAACTTACAGTAATTAAATCCAATATATGTAGCGGGCGCTATAGCAGAGACTATGTTCTCACATAGTGGTTAGGACAATGCTCCTGCTTATATAGACCCAGTTTCCCACTGCTGGGCATGATTTTCCAGCCATTGCTGGCATTCCGGCTGCTGACTGGTCGATGTTCCCACCACACGGGCAATTGGCTGGGGAGAAAGGCCATTAGCCTGCGTGGGCCTTCTGAGATCGCAGCTTTCATCCTCCATTTTGTGTACCGGGTAGTGGGCTGCTGCACGATCCTCCCCCCACCTCAGAACCAGCAATCTGGTGTTGTCCTTTGATTTTAGCAGCCTGCCCCTACATCACGGGTGCTGCATAGTAACCAGCTGGCTACAGTCCATGTGTGCTGGTTTGAGGCAATCAATAGTGAAAGTCTCTTCCTTACCATCGATGTTCAACACGTTGTGTCTGGTCACTCGGTAGGGCCCTCGTTTGGTCATTGCAGAGGCGTGTAATGTGCTCCCTGTCGCACAAAGACATATTTGCATGCCTTTAGATCCTTGGAGATAAATGTCTTGAGTTGGCTGTGTGGTAATGGCTGTGTTGGAGCTAGGTGGTCTAGTCACTCCCTTCGCTTTTCCAACGTCGCTGCTTGTAGTTCTTCTGTGTCCTTGACAGTGGCCAAGAACTCCCCAGTATGACCAAGGGTGTGCCGTATACCATTTCCGCACATTGAAATCCTCATTTAGTGCTGTATGGGTACCCAGGAGGACCAATGGTAACTCATCTGTCCAATGTGGTCCCTTGAGCCGTGCCACTAGGGCAAGGTCTGTGGAACCACTCCACCAATCCATTGGTCTGGAGCTGATATGCCATTGTGTGGTGGAGTTGGGTTTCCAGAAGGTTGGCCAGAGCTGCCAGAGCCCCAAGGTAAATTGTGCACCTGTCTGAAGTCATATACTCAGGACTCCAAGTTTTGCCACCCTGGATTTGACCAAGGCTCTGGCACAGGTCTTGGTTGTTGTTTCTGCCAGTGGAACTGCTTCTGTCCATCTCATGGGGTGGTCGACCATTGTCAAAAGGTACCTTGCTCCCTGGGAGACCAGCAACAGTCCTACAGTGTCAATGTGGATGTGGCTGAACCTTCATCTTGCTGGCTTGAACGTTTGGTGGGGTGGGGGGGGTGGCGGGGTGGGAAATCCCTTGATGTGTTTGCATCTTTACCACCTGGTGGAGTGTGCAGGTCTTGGCCCAATGGTTGACCTGCTTTTGGAGGTTGTGCCAGATGAACCTGCTGGCTACCATCTTGATCATGGTTCTGATGGCTGGGTGTGCCAGGTTGTGCAGTGTGTCGAAAGCCTGACGTCTTTAGGATGCCAGTATGATGGGGTGGGGTTTGCTGGTGGACAGGTCACACAGGAGTTTCTGGGTACCTGAATTAATGGTAACATCTTCTACCCTGAGCCCGTAGCCACCATCTTGTACGTGGGAACCTCAGGGTCTGTCTGCTTTGCCTTGGCCACCAAAGTAGCAGGCACTATAGCAGAGAGTGAAAGAACAACGCACACTTGACGCGGTTATAGTCAAGACTGATTTATTGCTCTCTCTGCTCCTGCTTATATTGGCCCGGTTTCCCGCCACTGGGCCCGGTTTTCCCACCGTTGCCAGCAGAAGTGATGTCAACAGCATTCTGGCTGCTGGTTGATCGCCGTTCCCTCTGCGCGGGCAGTTGGCCGAGGAGGAAGGTCATTAGCCTGCGCGGGCCTTGCAAGATCACCGCATTTGTCCACCATTTGATCTTATCAGGTTGCATCCCGGGTAGTGGGCTGCTACGTGTACTTCAATTTTACGTGATTCTTTGAATGTAAGTGTGTAATGCATTTTGGAAACTGAATAGAGACAACAGAAACTGTATATGTGAACTAAATACATGAAATGATCACTCATGACTATAATGTTGTGGATCTAATCTAAACCATTCAGGGAGCAGAAAATAAATGGTTGCATTTTTTTAACATTTCCGTTATGTTACCAAAAGAAAAAGGTGTTGACACACAGGTGTGGAATGCAAATGTGCATCAAAATTACAAATGGGAGTTTGGATCAAATAAAACAAATATAAGTGAAATCTATGTTAATGATCAATATTATTTCTGAGATTTACCAACATATTGCTATTAAAGCAACAATTGCTGTAAGTGCTCATGAAGTCAAGTAGCATCAGTGGAAAGAGAAACAATCAAAGTGTCAAGTGAATCCCTCTTTATAGGAACTGACCAAAACCTTTAGCACGATTAACATAGTGGTTAGGACAATGCTATTACAGTGCAAGTGATACAGGTTCGAATCCAGCGCTGTCTGTAAGGAGTTCTCCCCCTGTCTATGTGTGTTTCCTCCAGATGCTCTGGTTTCCTTTCACATTCCAGAGAATTACAGGGTTAATTGGTCACATGGGTGCATTTGGGTGGTGTGGGCTCATGATCCAGAAGGGCCTGTTACAATACTGTAGCTCTAAATATTTTTTTATAAAAGTAAATAAAGAAAAGGGTCCAAATGATGATTTCAACTCATGCCTGCTGCCGAACCCATCCTCCATTGTTCTCTCTTTCCACAGGGAACGCTTGAATGATTGAGTTGTTAACAGTATTTTTTTTAATTTGCATTACAAAGTTAAATACATTCAGGCAGAAGACCAAATATTTGGGCACTTTTAATGCATATTATTTCCCGTCTTGAAACATCTTTCGAACTTTGATTGCTGAAATCTTGAAATAACTCAATTATCACTGAGGCACTGAAGTAACTGTACAAAAATATATTAATTTTTCTCCTGGGCCTTGTTCAGCTTATTGACTGAGAAATTCCTCATAAAAATGCTAAATTTCTAACAAGTATGATTCATAGGTTCATTTCTCTTAAAAAAAAAGCCAGACCAAAGAAAGCAGGATATGGCAAAATTTTAATGTACATGGAAATGAGAGTAAATTGACCAGTCTTGTTTTAAAAAGAAAAGCCCTCATACATTAAAAAAAAATTTAGACCTAGAGCAGAGTAACAGGCCATTTCAGCCCATGAGCCTGTGCTGCCCATTAACCTGCACCCCCGGAACATTTTTGAAGAGTAGGAGGAAACTGGAGACCATGGAGACACGGAGAGAACGTACAAACTCCTTGCAGACAGCGTGGGATTCCAACCCCAGCCCAGACCCGATTGCTCGCACTGTAAAGGCATTGTGCTAACCAACCGTGCTGCCCTCTAACAAAGCACTTAACTTTAACAATCTGACAAGCTTTGCCTCAGGAAAACCAATTGGAGGTAAGGGGATGTACCATGAATCAAGTCCAGACCAGATAACCATTTTGTTACATTGAACCTGACATTAAAGAGTTTTTATTAAAATGTTGTGAAATATTCTTTGCCCTTGAAAGAGGACCATCTTCAACATATTGGGAAAAGTGTGTCAGGAAAACTCTTCTTCACGGAGCTTGGCAATTCTGTTTAAGGAGGTACAAGACATTGTAGAATCTGGAGCAAAGGAAAATGAACTCATTACATCAGGCACCAACTGTCAAGGCAAAGGGATGGTGAACATTTCAGGTTGATAATGTACAATTAGGACTGAAGGTGTGAAGTGGAGGCAATCAATATAAATTGGTGATGGAAGGGTTGGGCAGGAGCTGGGAAGTGACTGGTACATCCAGGTGAGGAGGGATTCACGGGCGAATGGAACCAGGTGGGAGATAGAAAGATGAAGCCTGGTTTTACCTTTGTAATCTGAGAGATTTGGTAAAATTGCAACATGCCCCATTTCAGGAACAGCCACTGATTTTGTACTAACTGTTTATCATCAGTCATTTAAAGGGCTTTTATTGTCTGCATATTTGTATAACCTGCCATAAATAAAATCACAAAGAAAGCTCTGTGTCCCCCTGATGAATGGACCCCCTGCATAGCTGCAACCGAGGTGAGGGTAACCTTATCCAGACAACATACCTGGTCGGGTACTGAAGGACTGCACAGACCAATTAACGAAAGTCTTCATGGACATCTTCAACACCTCAGTGTAGCAGCCCATCATTTCCGCAGTCACCATCATCTCAGTACCTAAGAGGGCAACAATAACAGGCCTCAGTGACAACCACACTGTGGCACTGACCTCCAACAGATGCAGTGGCTATGTCAAGTGGAAGCCATAAAACCAATATTATTGTTCCATTGAAAGCCTGTTTGCTCAAAAAGAGAGCTTGTCTGCTACTTTAGAGCTGTAAGCAGTTTGTTTATTGTTCAATTGAAATGCTGAAGCAATAGAGTGTTTATTCAGAAAGACATTTGGTCAAACAATGAACTATTTGCCATAATGACTCATGCTTTTGGAAAATGAAAGAAACAATATCGCTCAAGCTAGTCATGTGATTGAAGACACTTCAAAGAAGCAGCTTTTGTATCACCAACGAGATTGATCTGTGGCCAAAAATGCAGTGACATTCTGTGAGATGGACGCTGTTGTTGTGTTCTCTTTGTCCAAGGAGAGCAATGATGCTGTGACTATTGGAATAGTCACTTGAGACTAACACATATCTGGGTAAAGGAAGAAAGATCTTCTTGCATTTGGATCATGACCATTTTACTTCATCCAGCTCGTGCCGAGTTTGTGAAAACATCGCAGAAATCACGTTCCATAAACTCTACGGAAGAGAGAGGAATTGTGAAATTATCCCCATATCCCTTGATACCTTAATTAGATGGCTATCAATTTCCTCCTTAAACTCCTCCATTGATTGGGCCTCCACAGCTGTATGTGGCAACGAATTCCACAAATCTGGCTAAAGAACTTTCTCCTCATCTCTGTTTTAAATGAGTACCCTCTAATTCTAAGACTGTGCCTCCTTGCCTGGACTTCACCAAGGGAAACATCTTATTCACAGCTACTCTGTCCAATTGTACAAGATAACAAGATAAAGGAACAGAATTAGGCCATTCAGCCCTGCTGTGTGTCTGTATTATTTGCACTGAGGACCAGAGAATGCTGTTTCATCGGGTTGTATTTGACTTGGCAAATTTGGTGAAAACTTCAGATTGCCATTCATTCAGAGTTCATCTTTCCAATTTTATTCATTAGCATGCTCCAAACTTTTTCTCTAATTCCTCTCCCTCATTCCCTCCAACTCCCCCCCCCCACTCCACACTTTCCTCCCCCACCTGGCCCCATCTACCCAACAACAGTCCTTCCCTGGATCCACAATTGCTTGTCAGCTACTGCATCAACCCTCCCACTCAGTCCTTTATACTGGCTATCTCCTTAATACTGTCAGTCCTGACGCAGAAGCTTGAATGAATGGTCAACCGTCCCTTTGTTCAACACATCGTGCGTGGATCATTGACTTACCCCAGCTCCTCAATTATTAATTCTATTCAAGGGCTTTGTGGTGAGGGATAGAAGCAGAAAGTTGGCATAACTTATGTTCCCAAAGGTGACGCTTCAGGAAAAAATATTGCCGAGCAATGTAAAGAAATAGGTTAACATAGGCTTGGGATCTCATGAGATGAAATGAATAAGAATAGAATAAAAAGGTTACACAAGCAAAATCTGTGGCATGAGATACTCAAATAATATGAATTTAACCATTATAGGCCTATAACTTACTATTTCCAATGTTAATAATATATCACAACAGATGATATATTTATTCACAATTTTAATACCAATATGAAATTTTAATAGGTTAATAATTTCACTGAAAGATGAAACTGCTGAATGTTATAAATATGAGATGTTTAAATTAAATTGTTAATGCTTGAAAAGCGTGCTTTTGCTCTCATGTAGCTCATTCATTTCTACCCATATTATTAGGTTAAGATAATTACTGATGACAAAGGCCACTCATCTCATCCAAATTCATTCCTCCAAAGAGAATCTATCATTTTCAACATGTCACTTTCCGTATTAATTACTTCTTGAAAGTACATCTTCCTGAACTTGCTTTCATTCATCAATAACCTTACATGATGAATTTTTCTGTTATTCCAAACATTTCTGGCATTTGAAGAAACACAAAAAAAACCAACGAATTCCCAAGGAAAGAAGTAACAATTTTTTATACTAATTATCTTCAAGGCATAACCCTGGGTGGCACGGTTGGCAGAGGTTGGCACAATGGCTTTACTGTGCCAGCGATCAGGACCAGGGTTTGAATTCCCCACTGTCTTAAGAAGTTTGTATGTTTTCCCCCATCTGTGTAGGTTTTCCCTGGAGTCTCCAGTTTCCTCCCACCGTTCAAAACTTACCGGGAGTGTAGGTTAATTGAGCGGCATGGACCCGTGGGCCGAAATAGCCTGTTACCGTGCTGAATGTCTAAATTTTAAATTTTAACTCTGCATTTCTATAAAACTTGCATTGAACATAACTTGCATTTGCCTGCTTCCTTCAGCTGAGACATGGATTAGTGCTTTGGAAGGAAAACTGGACAGCTTCTAGAATGGTCCAGGCCCACCATGCTTTCGACATGGTGATAAGCCTAGTGATTACTAGGCATGTGTGCTAAAGTTTCAAAATAGTGCATGGTAAGTCCAATTGTGTTCGTTTATATTGCACTCAAATTAAAGACATGTTAATACATTGGATGCTACAACTTGAGTTATGTTTCAATGTCAAGATTCAAGATTCTTTGATTGTCATGTTATAAAACAGAAAATTTCAGCCGGAGTGCATTCTGATTTACAAATGTGGTGACAGGGCTTATGTGATATAATGCCGTCAAGGGGCTCACACCATGCTCCAGACTGCTAGAGACTGGTTCAACACTGGCTGAAGAGGTACCAGGTATTGGAACTGGGATTCTGAAAACTTCCTGATCATGTAAGAGGTTTGGTTATGGAGCTTGGGTTGCCGATGGTTTGGACTGAAGACTGTGTGGCTGCGGAGGCAGCAAGAGTCCTGGAGGCAAACTCATGGGCCCTCAGTGAGTCTGGGAGACTCTCTTTTGCTTCCCTCTTGACTGTAAGGGGCACTGAGCTATTTCTGCTGATGGTAAATCTTTGTCTGCTTAGCAGTGGACTAAAGGAAATTTAATGTATTATTACATTTTCTGTTTTATTGCATGACAATAAAAGAATTTTGAAATGCAGTGTCAGTGACTCGAACAAGTTCCACCCAAGAAAAAACTAATAACAGTCTTGCCAGCCAGAGAAGTCATGGCCAAAGACTTGGCAATGGTCAATCTTGTCATGGACTATTAATGTTTTTGAATGACTCCAATGTTTCAAAAATTAGCAACAATTGGTTATTCAATTCAAACCCAAAATCTGTACAAAACTCTAATACATGAAACTAAACTTAATTAATTAATAACTTTAAATGAACTGCATCCTGTCGCGCCACCTGCTGGTCTGATGTAAGCTTTATCCAACCCAAAGAAATGAGAGGTCTTTGGAATTCCAGTTATGTTTTGCACCTGCCTCCCTTTGTCTACTTTCAGTTCTTTTCCTATTTATTTCCCACTCCTAGCTAAACTGTCCCTCTTAAAAAAAATACTGTGTGTTATGTGGCTAAAGTGATTGATTGTGTTGAAGCAGTTTTCAAGATCCTGTTATGGGTACCTTTATCAGTCCACTCAATCTTGCTGCCCACTTTGGCTACACTTTTTCCATCTACTTCCTTGCTTCTTTTGGTCATTCAACTTTTCTAGCTTGGCTTTGAACAGATAGTTATAACATTGTATTTCTATGAATACTTTTCTAAGATTATCCTCAGGACAAATTCTTGAAGTCTACAAAAAATGCAATCTTTGATCACTGAATTTGTGAATTCAGTTTTCTTGCCAACAAGTTTGGTTCTGAAGAGAAATAATTAAAGGGTTCACCCAGCTCCTAGTTGAATGTAAAGAAGTGATCACTAGGCAGGTTGTACTGATCTTGAAATTCATCCAATACATTCTCTAGGGCCTCTTTTGAAGGCTTAACAAGAAAATATAATTCTCCCCCTTGTGACAAATGAAATTCAATACTTTCTCTTGTTTATATACCATAGCCTAAATGCACATTGGAACCATATCACTGGAATGGTCATTGAATTCTAGAGATTGAGTGATTTCCAGGCAAGAGGCGCTGAAGGCATCCTATCTAACTGATACATTGGAATTTCCAAAAAAATACAAATTTTACCTTGTTTACCATATCATTTCGAGAAACTATGCTTTTTGTGTAAGGAAAATCAGACTCAAATGAATATAGGGTGATGGCAACTAACATTGGAAAAGTCCGTGATAAATTGATGGCTTGCCAAAATGACCACTGAGGTGTCTGAGCATGCAAGATTTGCCTATAAAATGTAAGGTGAGGCAGAGTAGAAACACATGACTCAGAGTTAAATAAACAAATCTCTTCATGTAAGGTAACTATTCCAGTAATGCAGTTGCTCTTGACCATTGAGTATTCTTAATCATAGAATATTGAATTTTATTTTATAATCATAGTTGGGGGAATGAAATGTTTTTGAAACAAAGGGTTAATGGAGGAAAGCTGTGGATGGAAAGGTTAGGCAAGGTGAAAAGGGTATATAATATTTTGATTCTTTCAAATGATTAAACTTTTAAAAAGTTCAGTGACATTGCTAATTTATAAATGTCATTTTAGATTATACATTTTCTGTTTATGCAAAAAAAGTCTATATTTATAGATAAAATATATTATATCAATTTAAATTAATGTTTTAATGATTTGCAAAGAATTATCCAACTTATTTTGGATACAGCATGAAAAATATATATTTGACACTTGAAATAATTTTTAGCATACACTGAAATCGTTAATGCTGTTGGGATGAAATCTCATTGATATTTAATTTAATAGTCTGACATTTTCATTCATATTGAGTGAGTCTCTTTTCAGTTTGTTGAGGCATTCTGGTTGAACTGTTAAGCTACAAAATAGTGTAACTATTTATGGCTGTTGATTTTTTTTAAGTGGCACATATAATTCCTTTATTCATTAAGACTGTTTTGGAGAGGTTAGAGACTGCAGAAGCAAATCAGTTCATACATTCACTCAAAGAGACTGCATGAAGAGGTACAAGCAAAGAGATCACCTCACACCTCAACTACATCAAGCCAAGCCTTGAGTGTGATTAGTCAGGCATTGCATGTTTTTGGGAACAAAAATATGGTGTCCAACAGTCCTTTAGGAGCGAGGGTTCAGGGTGCCCATTGGCTTTTATCCCAGTTTATTCTGTGCTGTAGAAGGAGATAAGATTGCATTGTATGATGAAGAGAATAGAGGACTGATAGTTTGATTGCTAGAGAATGCTGGGACAGGAGATGCTAGATTTGAGACTAGGATAGCAATCATAGGGTTAGTGGGGATGGCGGTGAGGGATGAAAGATCAGGGAGCTGGTGAAAGACAAGATTGAAGTAGCTGAAATGAAAGAATGTAGGGTGGACGAACCCTTTTGTAGGGTCAACGGCCATCGAGCAAACATGGACTGTGATGTGCAGAAAGGGCATCCCTTGCATCGAAGCTTGGTCTGGGCATTCACTGCAACAGAACTTCCCCCAGCTGTCTTGGACCTCGCAATGCCGCTGGATCTGGGAAGGGATGTTTGGAGGGTAGGTCTGGACCTGTGCAACCCCCTACTCACTTAAAATCCATTCACGCACATGCTATTCTTTCCTGAGGTGTGGGTTATCCTCATACCAAGCCCCACAAACTGACTGAAAGGAACCACCATCTTGGGATGGATAGCCATGGGAATATTATGCTATCCTGTGCACCCCACTGTAAAAATTGCATGAGCTTGGAAAAGCCTAGTCAAAATTCCAGAATGTGATTAAATAACCCTCAAGTGTTTGCATCTTTCACTTTTAGAAAGAAATGTGATTCTGGATCACATATCTGAGTCAAATTTCATTGAATATCTAAAAAAGAATTCCTTTTACCTCACGAAAGCAAGTGGTTATACAAATTTGAAATAAAATAATTTATTAACCAAATTCAAAGGCCTAGTGCCAAAAGCTATCTCACCATAAATTCTAACTAACTCAATTTATGGATGTTTATTTGTACAATTACTCCCAATTATGCTGTTTACAAGAAGATTTTTTTCTCTCCAGTGTTAGACCCCAGTTGCTTTTAATAAATCCTATCAGCCTTCCTTAACCTTTCCGCCACCTCATGTAGTGTCTAAAATTACTAGTGGATTAGAAGTACCCCCAGGGATATATTGATTTCTTATGACAACAGCAGTTAGTGTTGAAAATTGCCTACTGTGCTGGGATGCTCCTCAATAAACAAAATGACTGGCTGGTTGGCTATTTGTGCAAAATATCACACCATCACAGCTGTAACTTGACACTGTATGATGAACTAATACTGTAATTTTTAGTGCAAATAATTTCTTAAAGTTTTCCCATCAACTTGTCATTAATATGCTCAATTGGGCAGTGTAGTCAGAGATTGTTATATCCCTCAAAAGCATTTGGAAAAATTGCTTAATTCAAAAGCTTCTTCCTGCTGACACTCTGGCACAAGTTCTATACTGTACTGGGAAGAACAAGAATAAATGTATTGAGAGCAGAAGCATCATCCAACTTTTATTATAAAAACTAGCTAAGAACATTGTGTTCTTCCGCTATAATTACCAGTTGATATTGTGAATCATGTTTGACACACATTGTCATCAGATTAAATGGAGAGCATAAAATATTTTGGCAAAAAAGAAACATCAGCACTGAACAAATAAAAAATCCAGTCAGATAATTTGGCATGCTTACTAAAACTGAAGTAATGACAAGAAGGTTCAATCAGTTACACATGGAAAATAAATCACAAGAACAAAAAGTGCGGGAAATGTTCAGTAAGACAGACAGAATGCACATGGAGAGAAACAGAATTAATACTTCAGGTCAATGGCTTTTTATTAGAATTGGGTAAAGTTATGGCAGAGTTTAAGTATTGAGACAGAAAAAGATGTTGAGTGGAAAGGAAAATTAAATGATAAAAGGTATGATTATGCAATAATGGGACTTTTTCCAGGGGAAGGCAATCTAAAACATACACAGTATTTATGTAGAGATGGGTGAAATTGTAACAGGTACATTACTAAAAACTGTTCAGAGGAACATAGGGCCAAATGCAGCTAAGTGGGACCAGCCTGGGTATACAACTTGGTCGGTATGCACAAGTTAAGTTGACAGACCCTGTTTCCATGCTGTAAAACCTTACGATAAAGTGAATGCAAAGAAAAGGTGGATTTAAAGGCCATGCATATCAAAATCATTACCAGCACCTGTTGTATGAAAAGAATGCAGCCAGTGGTTAAAAATGAAGATCTGAAGGTGATAGTTTGCAAAAATTTCAATCAAGATTCCTTTATTGTCATGCAGTAGTACAGAATAACACAAAATTATCTTCTGCCTGCCGTAAGGCAGCAGCTTAGACTGCTGTTCAATCAGAAATCAAATATATTCACCTCTGAGCTTCATTTGAAAGGAGCTGGAGGCTGAATCAAAAAGATCAGAATAAAATTAGAGGACTAAAATCAAATAGTCCACAGAACAATCATTCAATCAGTATATGGGGTCTCAAAGTAGGGGACTCTACAGCATGCACATTTACTACAAAATATTAAGCTGAAATACATTATCATTTTCTGGCGTTTTTGTGGCACTCAAGTGATTTGCCACTAATCTGCACCAGGTTGACCAGGATACGTAACCTGCAGGTACAGGCACCATGATTATCTGAGAAATTTCAATAGAGTTAGTGTTGCCTAATTATCATTGAACATTCTCTTTTACAATCTTGTAACTAAGAGAATGTCGATGATGAAGATTTGAAAAGGTCCCATATTGCTGATGGGGTCATCTTCAGAAAAGCAATGGAATGAGTTAAGTGTACACTGATGGGGTAATAATTGGGCAGATTGCATTTGTCCTGTTTTCTATGAATAGGATATACCTGGGCAAGTGTTCACCTATCGTATATTTTGGCATATAACATGACCTTGAAACACCCAAAATATACATAAAAAATAGGGGTTGTCTTATAGGCCATATGCAAAAACAAGACCTTCAGTTCTACTGAAAAAAACCACTCGTATATTTGGCAAATAAGATGATGCTTGAATCACCCAATAAGCCTCACCTTACAAAAAGTTCTGGCCAGAAAAGCAGACCACTCTCAACCACCTCCCCACTGCCACCGCAACTGGTCCCCAACACCTCCCCACTGCCACTGGTCCCCACCACCACTACCGCTATAATCCACCCAAACATTTTATAATGTAGAGCCCGAGGTCCCTGCTCCTGCCCGGGAGCTCGAGGTCCCTGCTCCACCTGGGAGCCCTAGCTCCTGCCCGGGAACCACGGCTTCGTGCCCGAGGTCCTGGCCAGGAATCATGGCTACATGCCCGAGGTCCTGGCCAGGAACCATGGCTATGTGCCCTCCATGCCGACACGTAGCCATGGTTCCTACACCGAGCACACTTGGGCGGCAAGGTGACTTCTTCGATGCAGACGGCACCACACCCAATTTTGAGAATGGAGTTGCAGTTGTTGGCTCCAGCTGCAACTGATGCTGAAGTCTTGGACCCAACACAGTTTGGCATCTTCCCAGCCAGAAGCAAATATTTTTTTTTAAAGCTGTTATTGTAATCTCTTGGTTGCTAAATTTACAGATTTGTTCCTTGGTGATTGGGGTGTTATAACAAGTTGGGTTGCTGTTGGAAGAGCAGAAGGCTTGTAAAGAATTATGGGAAGGGGGCTTCTGCTATGGTAATTAGGCCAACAAAGAGTTAAGTAGATGAGGCAGATCACAGCTGCAAAGCATAGTATAACTGGAACGGGATTGTAATTCACCGAAATTACAAAAAAAGCAGAAGTAGAAAAAACATTAGATTGCCAAAAGAAAAAAAAACATGTAAACCATGTAAAAATCTAAGAATGCTGTGTACTTTGAGTGGGGATCAGTGCAAAGTATTACTCTTTCTTTGTACCCCTCACTCCTGCTAGCGTAATTCAATAAAGAGGTGATTATATGCTCTATGGTTCTGTGGTTGTTTGCTTTATTGCAGCACTTTAACAGGCTCATGACAACATTGCCTGCTTCCCTTTAAGATCACGCAATCTGTCACACACTATCCTTCTTTGGAAATATATCGTCACTGGTGTAGTCGTAGATCTCCACATTAAACAGCACTAAGATTCATTTTACTGTAACTGCAGTGATCCATGCACCTGATGCACCAAATTATCTCATTTCTTAACTTAGATGCTGCCCATAGAGAATAGCAGTGATATTTGCTGTCATAACTATTATTGCTATTCTGGGTAATTTTTCACTTGAAACTCTTCAAAATAATCGATGTGAACGTTTCAAAAATTACAGTTATCATTTTGCAAAATACTGGATACAAAATAGACAACAAATGATATCAAGAAGCAGATTGAATTAAATAGTTTGCTTACAAATACAAACCCAGTATTTGGTCTTGCATTCTTCGTTTGTCATTTCAGAATTCCAATTTTCTCTCCAAATGGTTTCAGTTCAACTTTCTGTTGCTAATACATCTTGGTGAGCATTTTGAATAACTGTTATTTCATTTTTATTTTGCTTTCCTTGAGAGACATGTGTACATAAACAATTATAAGCTAGCAGTGAGCTGTTAGAGGAGCCACGTGCCATGAATTTCTACAAAGCAACCATTTCTCTACGGGATTGGTGGCAAAATACCCTGTTAAAAGCCGAGAGCTTTGCTGAGTTGGTAGCAAAGCTGATAGGATAATTTATGAAAATGAGGCCACACCTTCAAGCCTTAGTTAGGTTTAAGTGCTGCTTTGAAAATGAGTCCATAAAAAACCGCCTCATAATAATCTGCATTGTGTTTACTGAGAATCATCTATAATCTCAGTGCATTGTCTATAGACACATTGATGCAGTTACTTGTTATGATAAATTATTGACCTACCAACCTAACATCCTTTATTGAAGTCAATCCTCTAAACTCAGGGCAGTACTACGGTATGACAGTTATGCAGAACAGTTTTTAAAAGGCACACCCGTCACACCACTTCGCTTTCAATAGAAAATAACCACATACAAACCATCAACTATTAACAAACTCGGTTAACATTTTACGTATTCATATAACTAAATGATTTATAAATTTATAAGTTCAATCGATCCTCTGCTTTTAAAATATGAGATCTCTTAAACTGGAAAACAATATTTGTAATCTCTGAACTGTCCACTCCAAGCACTGATAACATCCTTCTATGGGCTGTGATAATCCTGCCACTTCCCAAACCTTGTCCAGCCCTGTGGTGACTGCATGATAGAACCTATCCTGTTGCTAAGCTCCACAAAATGTTGTGCTTGGTGTTGAGTCCATTGTTGTTTGCCATCTATCTTAATGGCTTGGAGGACAATGTTGTTAGCAAGATTAGTAAGTATGCATGTGACTTCTAAATCGATGGTAAGATGGATAATGAAGAAGATTTTCTGGATTTACAACGGGATCTAAATGGGAAAGTGGGCAGGTGGAATTTAAATCTGACGAGTGTGAGGTGTTGCATTGTGGTAAAATTAAACCATATGTAATCCCTGATAACTGTAGTGTCTGCAGGCATTTTACTATTGCTAATTACAAGGGCAAATAACAGAAGTATACCTAATATTGAAAAGTCCGTCACTGAAAATATAGAGTCGTGGACTCACTGAATTTTTCAGCATGGAAAAGGCTGTTGCTCTCACTTGACCCTGCCAACCAAGTTGGCAATCTGAGTTAGTCCCAGTTGACACACATCTCTCTAAAGGTTTACCGCCAACTGCCTGTCCAAAAGTCTTCTAAATTTCATAATTATCTCTCTCTCTGCTGCTTCCTCTGCCAGCTTGTTCCATATGTGTACAAAGGTGGCCCTGAGGTCCACTTTTAAATCTTTCCTTTCTCACCTTAAACCCATGAATTTCTGACTCCCTTACCCGACGCTCTAGGGCGAAAATTCCCAATCACATTCTCAGGAATCTTCCTGTAGCATTCCAGCATAATGGCATATTTCCTCTACCAGAACTGTATCTTTTCTTTCTTTGGCTTGGCTTCGCGGACGAAGATTTATGGAGGGGGTAAAAAGTCCACGTCAGCTGCAGGCTCGTTTGTGGCTGACCAGTCCGATGCGGGACAGGCAGACACGATTGCAGCGGTTGCAAGGGAAAATTGGTTGGTTGGGGTTGGGTGTTGGGTTTTTCCTCCTTTGCCTTTTGTCAGTGAGGTGGGCTCTGCGGTCTTCTTCAAAGGAGGCTGCTGCCCGCCAAACTGTGAGGCGCCAAGATGCACGGTTTGAGGCGTTATCAGCCCACTGGCGGTGGTCAATGTGGCAGGCACCAAGAGATTTCTTTAGGCAGTCCTTGTACCTTTTCTTTGGTGCACCTCTGTCACGGTGGCCAGTGGAGAGCTCGCCATATAATACGATCTTGGGAAGGCGATGGTCCTCCATTCTGGAGACGTGACCCATCCAGCGCAGCTAAGGACAATTCCAAGTGTGGTTTCAGCAACATGTTATACATTAGTAATATGAAGTTCCAACTTCTGCACTCATTGCCCTGATGAATGAAGGCTAATGTGACAATTCTTCTCTACCCTGTCTACCCTGTCTCACTACTTTCAGAGAATTATGTACCTTTACCCCTCAATCTCTCTGATCTGCCAAAATTATCCAGAGCTCTGCAATTTATTGTGGATGTCCTGCTTTCATTTGATTAACAAATTTTAACACTGCCCTTACCCAGATTAAACTCCACTTGCCTACTTACCCAGTTGATCATGATTCTGTTGTAGTCTGAGAAATCACTGTCCACTATACCATCAATTGTAGCATCATCCACAAATTCACTAACCATGACTCTAGATTCTCATCTGAATCAGTAATACAGTTGATGAACAGCAGTGGACTGAGCATCCATCTCTGTGGTACACCATTTGTCACATTCCCCCAACATTCATCACCACCCTCTATCTCCCTCTGCCAAGCAATTCGCTAGCTCCTCCTGGATCCCATGTGATTTCACTTTCCAGACCAGTCTATGGTGCAGGACCTCATCAAATGCCTTGCTACAGTTCACATAGACAATACTTACTGCCCTTCCCCCTTTAATCTTCTTGGTTAACTTTTTTTCATCTTCATCAAAAACTTCCTTACAGTGTTATGGGTTCTGATGAGGCCAGTGAGGGGATTGGCACCTAGTTCCACACATGATGAAAGAGGTGTCTGGCGGGGCAGTTTGCAGAGTGCTGTGCTCCCTTCCAAAGGTTGTACGAGACTTCCACATATTCAATGTTTCCAATGCCATTCTAAATGTTCCTTTTTGATTTTGAGAGGGCCTGGAATTCCCAGGAGTCAGTGGGGATACTGCATTTCTTCAGAGAGGATTTAAGTGGATCTTTGAATTTTGTCCTCTTCTAGCAAAAGTGTTTGGAATAAAGTGCCTTTTATCATAATCTGGTTTGGAGACCACGTGAAGGTAGTAACTATCAATTAAATAATGATATCTGGTAAAAGAATGTTCTAAAAGTCTTATTGACGTGATACATTCAGTTCTTATGGCTACCACAGTGAACCAATATTTAAAATATCTAGAATGCCCAGGAATGAATATAGTCAAAGGGCTCTTGTCAGATCATAAACTATGAGATTAAATCCCATTGGTTTTCAGCTGTCATTCAAATTTGAAATTATATTGGTTTTGATAGAATTCCAGTGCTGTTGTGGATCTGTACCTATTCTGATTTACAATGGAGTTGTATTGTATTGCCGGTTGTAGGATTGTGTCCATTCTTTGCTTCAAGAGGGAAATCAAAATAAGTGAAATAAAAATGGGAAAGAACTGAAATATATTTTACAATTGAATTAACCTTTTTAACCAACATTTTGTTTTTCGCCATCCTAATGTTTGGTTTATATGATCAAAAATAATTCCTTTTGATAGAATGGCAAAATAGACCATCTCTACAAAGTGGCCACCTATCTAAAATGGTCATACTCCATAGACAACAGTTTGAGTAACTCAGTAGGTATCATCCTTCTCCCTCTTACAGCACTGCATCACAACCCAGAGATGAGAAGCTGATTTAAGACAAAGACAAAAGAAGAACAATGTCTCAATGTCTAAATTTGAAATCAAGGAGAGAAAACTGAGAATCTGGCTCAGGAATGTTTTCGGCTGCTATCAGAAAGTAGCCAATAAGTTTTAGAAATTTCAATAAAATGCACACCTATAAATTATAGTGAATTCTTCACAATGAAGTTTTTTTTATACTGCCTGGAGGTTATCATCCATGTTTTGAATGTTCTATTCCTTCATAGCCATGAATCTTGTTAATAGTTTCACAGCTGGAAGTACTCTGCAGACAACTGTGACTGTCATCTTGCCATCGAGAGGAAACAATATAAACAATGCAAGCTTCCCCTGAGTCTTTCGATTCATAGTGTGGCACAGATCTCTTTTTAATTGGACCAGAATTCATCAGAGCAATGAATGTAAGAAGAGTCTTCTGATAAATGAAATGAGATGTCCCAACTAAATACCAATGTTTGTGGTTAACTCTCTCATCCTCATTTGTTAGCTCAACCTCTGCTATTTGTCTTTACAAGAAGAGGCTATAGACGCTACACTGGATGATGTTGTTTCAGGAAATAACAGGACAGTTACTCAGTAAGTACACCCATAATGATCACAAAGCCACAGTCATACAGAACAGAAACATGTCTGGCCCACCAAGTCCATGTCAATTATCAAGTACCCATCGATATAAATCTCATCTTTTAGCAGCAGATTCGTAGCTTGCATTACCTGGGCAATTTTAAATCTCGTGAGAGGACCTCTCAGGAACAGGACTGTAGATTCAAACGACGGACTGGGTGAAATAGCTCTTCCGCAGATCCCCTTTCATTCGCTTTTACATTAATCTTAGTCTGTATTCTCTAGTTTTAGTTACATCTGGTTTGGGGGAAAGTTTATGACCATCCATGCCCAACACAACTTTGCATATTTCTATGAAATCTCTCCTCAGCCTTGTCTCCCCTAAATAAAGCAAATCCCAGCCTATTGAGTATTTTCTAATGACTGAAGCACTCCACCTCAGACAGTATCCTGATGAATCTCCTCTGCACCCTCTCCAGTGCAACCATATCTTTCTTATAGTGTTTGACCAGAGTTGTATGCACTTCTTAGGCTGTAGCATAATCAATCTTCTATAATGGTGGGCTACAGCCCTCTTCTGTGCCCTGGCTAATGAAGGGTTTAGGACATAGAGTTATGCCATGTGGAAATAGTCCCTTCAGCCCAACATATCCATGCTGACCAAGCTAGTTCTATTTGCCTGTGTTCATCTCATATCTCTCTTAATATTTCCTATTCATGTACCTTCCTAAATGTCTGGTAAATATCACTGCTGTCCCTGTTTCTATCACTTCCTCTGGCAGTCAGCTCCATACACCCACCACACTAAGATGATGGCTTAAGAAAGCAGCCTCTATCCTCAAGGACCCTCACCACCCAGGCCATGCCCTCTTCATATTGCTGCCATTGAGGAGGAGGTACAGGAGCCCGAAGTTGAGCACTCAGTGGCACAAGGACAGCCTCTGCCATCAGATTTTGGAGTGGACAATTTTTAAAAAAAATAATTTTATAGCAAAATTTGCACAGTAATGCTGTTGCAAAACAACAAATTTTGCGACACATTCATGACTTTAAATTCTGATTCTAACCCTCTGAAGAAATTGCCCCAAAAGTTATTTTTAAATTTTCCCTCTCACCTCAAATCTATACCTACCCCCTAGTTTGAGATTGACCTACACTGGGAAAAAAGGTTATGTTCCTCATGATCTTATAAATCTTTATATGGACCCTCTTAACCTCCTGTGCTCCAAGGAGAAAGGACCTGGCTTCCATATAACATATAACAATTACAGTACGGAAACAGGCCATATCGGCCCTTCTAGTCTGCACCGATTTAAGTGAATTCCACTAGTTCCACCTACCTGCTCCCTGCCCATATCCCTCCAACCCCCTCATACCCATGCACTCATCCAACCTCATCTTAGTTGACAAAATTGACCCTGCTGCAACCACCTCTTCCGGAAGGTCATTCCACTCAGCCACCACTCTATGAGTGAAGAAGCTTTCTCTTATGCTACTTCTAAAGTTATGACCCCTCATTCCAATCTCTCCTACCCTCAAGGGGAAGAGTCTATTCACATCTACCTTATCTATTCCCCTCATAATTTTATAGACCTCTATCAAATCCCCCCTCAACCTTCTACGCTCCAATGAATAAAGACCCAGTCTACTCAATCTTTCTCTGTATTCTAGATACTGCAATCCAAGCAACGTTTTAGTAAATCTTCTCTGCACCCTCTCTACCTTATTGATATCCTTCCCATAATTTGGAAACCAGAACTGCACACAATATTCGAAGCTTATCCAACCTGTCCTTATCATTCAGTCCTGTCAATATTCATATGAAACTTTTCTGCACCCTTTACTTGATGAAGGGCTCAGGTTACGTACCTTTATCTTTTCTACATGGGGAGTTCTACATGACTTGCTGAGTTTCTCCAGCATTGTTGTGCAGACCTCAGCAATAGATGATGAGGTGAGAATTGAGCAGCTTTAAACAGTTTAAATAACTCTTATTGAAGACCAGAAACTGTATGATCTTTTTTTATATATTTTTTCTCCATTTTTTTTTCTTCCCCCCCCCCCCCTCTCAACTGTATGACCTTGAACATTAAATTGGTGAATGATTTCTATTGGATGAAACAGATAATTTTACTCAGCAAAATAAATATAGCATAATATTTATTATTTTGTTATTCAGTATTTTGCCTTTTATTCCACATGCAAAAATATATTGGATATGTGCAATTACTTGCAAAAACTGCTGATGGAATCACCTCATGATGAATTTTATAATGTACTGCTGTAAAGTGGTCAATGAACTAAAATATGATTAATTATAATTCCCACACCACAAAAATGAAGATCAAAAATGAGTGCTCTGGAGGTATTACTTTGTAGATTCTGCCTTAATAGATGGATTTAGATGCAAAACTATGTATAAACACTTCAAATAAACAATAAATCAAATCAATGAGACTTTAAGTGCCAATGAGTGAATAAACAAATTAGATTCTTTATTCTTTGCAATGCGATTTTTCTCACAAAACTACGTACAGATTCTCAGTATAAAATACTGAAATAAATCTTTACAATGCTCAATAAAAGAAATTCCAGATCTAGGAAATCTCAAAATGAAAACAATCATTCGGCAAAATCATTTGAACAGGTGAATGAAAAATTGCAACTTCTTCACTTGGTATGGCTGAGTGGCAAGATTAACAAATTGAACATTTCTTCTCTCTCCAAAATGACATGCATTGTGCGAGCAAAAGAAATGATGATCAAAAAGGCCATATGCATCAAACATGAACATGAAAGTAACTTTGTATTTGGCAGATTTATGAGTTAGAGAGAATTCCTGCACGGCCAAAAGCTCATTAGATTAACTGTTAATGCACATCCTGTTAACTGATTTTAGCCGGGGAAGCTTCATGGCTTCAAACTTAGTGTAGACATACTGTACATCTGCAAAATCTCTACAGGTGTACCGTGGAGAGCATTCTGTCTGGTTGCATCACTGTCTGGTATGGAGGTGTCAATTCTCAGGGCAGGAAAAAAAAAACTTCAGAGAGTTATTAATGCATCCACACAGGCACCAAACCTCACTCTATCGAGGAGGCGGTGTCTTAAAAAAGCAGCCTCAATCCTCAAGGACCCAAACCCCCTTTGCACATGGCTACCATCGGGAAAAAGGTACAAGAACCTGAAGATGAGCACTCAGTGGCACAATCCCCCATCAGATTATTGAATGAGAAATGAACCACAGATACTACCTCATCTTGGCTTCTTCTTTTTCTTACACTATTTTTATTTATTTTGAAATGTGGTTTTTAGAAATGTTTGAACCGCGATCCTGCCGCAAAACAATGAATATTGTGACATGTTCAGGGCAATAAACTCTGATTCTGTCTGGGGAGCCCATTTCAATCACTATCCAGTCCAGTGACCATCCACAGAAGTGTGATATAAAGTGAGTACAAGCAGCTACGTTTTTTTTTTCTGATCTACTCCAGTGCTCAGGTAACCAACAGAGACTCAAACATGAATAGCGACACGGCCAAACCGCCACATGGTATCCGCGGGGGTTACAGCAAATAGATTGTGCTTTCAGACAATTAGAATAATTACATGTGAAGTCCTACATGATGACACACCAGTTAGCACTGCTGCCTCATAGCCTCCATGACTGGGGTTGATTCTAACCTCATGCCGGTCTCTGTTTAATGCTCCAGCTTTTACCCAAAATCCCAAATACATTCTGGTAGGTTAGTTGGCTGAACTACATTATCACTTAACATAAGTATCAAAAAGAATCAAAGAGGAGTTGATTGGCACGTGAGAGAGAATAGTTTGCAGGATTACAAGGAAATAAAGAGAGGAAGAGATAGGATTGATCTGCTGGGAACAAGTATGGTCATTGTCATGATAATGAATATGTATGAGATGTACCGGAAGTCACGTGGTATGAGAGAGAGATAAGAGCACAAGCAGGAGAACAAAGGAAACCGGAGAATAAAAAGACAACGGAGAAGTTTACCTGATAAACTTGTGTTTAATGTTTCATTAACTTCACATTTCGGGCCACAAATGTGACAGTCATCAGGGATGAATGTCCTCTTTTTGGATGAGAGAGTCAAAAATATCTTTTCTAAATGCCAAAAAACCATAACATTTTACAATGATAATGCATTGTAAAAGAATCTGCAAGAGCCATGTTTATTCAATAATCTCAGTTCATTATCTGCTGTTTTTCCATGAAAATATGGATTATTATTCTTTGTAGGTGAAGGTTAGTTCAAGCACCTTTGCAAAACTTGTGCCATTAATTTTTTTGAAGATGATTAAAAAATGAAATTGTTTGGATGGTTCACTTAGTAAAAGTACTGTCAAATCTTAAGTCAGCCCTGTGGAACAAATTTTGACCGCTGATTTCTGCAAAATAACCACGAGAATGTTGACTCCGAACCATAGGTCAAGAAAGGGAAAGAAAAACAGTGAGGTATCTAAAACTCGCTGTTACCCAATGATGCTTGCAGACAAATGCACAACACAGACTTCAAATTAGGTTATTATTTACACCAGTATGTAATTTTCTCCATACATCAATTTTTCACGAGTACATGATGAGTAGTGACTTACACTAGATAATATTTATTGAAAATGTCAACTCTAAACCTTTGGTTTCAACCCCTCTCCTTCCACACAATAGGGATAGTCCTCCTGGTTCTCATCTTCCATCCTCTAGCCTCCATATTTTACAGAATATTCATCTAAACTCCCATCGGCTTCAACAAGACAGTACCAACTACAACCTTCTTCCCTCCCCTTCCCTTTCAGCATCTTGAATGGATCTTTCCTATGCAACTCTCTTGTTCATTCTTCCATCTCTACCAATCAGTCCCCTTCTCACAATATTTTCGCAAGGAGTGTCAAGACAATGACATCTGCTCTTTTTTTATGACCTATCCCACTACACGTGGAACAACCGATCCTTCAGCCCCAGTTACAGTCGTAAGTTGGGAAGTACCTGTAATTTATTTGGCCAATATTTTATATAATATTTAGGTGTTAGGTTTATCTGAGTATTACAGCATCAAACAAATCCCAGTTTTTAAGTTACATTAATTACAGCATAGTATTTTTGAAGTAGGGGGAGGTCTGAAACAAATGGGTTTAATGGTAATATTGAGCATTGGCAGCTCATCAGGATCCCTGAAGGGTCTCTCTTTTGCTCCTCTTTCTCTTATTGTTAGGGGTGCCGGGCAATGTTCGTGTTAACTTTTTGCGTTCCTTTACAAAAGGGAAAAGTTGAAGAATGTTGTGTGTTATTCCTTTGTCTGTATTAGTATATAAATTAATAAGTCATGGTGTCTACAAGATTTACCTTGAAAAATATCTATCAGTGCATAACCTCCTGAACTAAATTTTGAGGGAGGAAGTTAGGGTGAAATTGAATTCAGTTGTGGGATTAAAAAAACAAAAAAATCTTTTTTTTCTTCTACAACATGAACTACACTCTAAAACATCTTTTCAACTGTGCTGGAATATCTATCCATATGTCACTAAACATTATTCAAGTTTCTCCGAGCATGAACATAGCCAGATGAGTTTCCTCCTCCTGTCCTCTTAACCAGCTCCCCAGCTGCAGACGATCCATTTCACAATATTGGACACATAAAGAACCGGAATGGGTCATCCATCTAATATAACTCCATTTAAACAGAAGCTACCTTCACCAGAAGGAGCAGCATTTTTCAAAACTATTGAAACTGTCTGAGAACTACATATGCTAAAATGAAAAGGTCAATGGTAATCCAGAGCAAAATTTTAGTGTTTCAATTCATAATATTCAGATATTACAGCCAAGCATCACTGCACAAATATATCCACAGAACAGGAGCATGTGCCATTGCATTAAACATGAATAAGAATTTTATTTAGTCTGAGCAACATTCTTGACTGAACATGAGCTTCAAAATTATTTTGATATGATATTGCTACCAATTAATAGCATCTTGATTTTTTTTTAGGATTTTAATCACCTTTAACCCCCAGTACTTTCTAATATAGCAGTGATTCATTTTTACTTTTTTCCAATATAGATTACATGAAGAAAATCCAAAATTACTTTGATGCACGAGGATAACTTTTTACTTAGTTACTTTTTCAAATCCATAAACAAAATTCAAATTCCCATAGAACTATTTTAAAGACAGTTTAGTTTATAGCGAATCATTTTATTCTTCTGTCGAAACTCAAAAGCACAGCTGTTTAAAAAATGTGATAATTGTCTCCAGCTAAGTATGATCATTAACTTTAAAAATTTGGGCACCGTAGTCTTATAAGATATCCAAAATGGAATCTCTAAAGTGCATTTCTTTGCATTTTAATTTACTTATTGACCACCGCCAGTGGGCTGATATCGCCTCAAACCGTGCATCTTGGCGCCTCACAGTTCGGCGGGCAGCAACCTCCTTTGAAGAAGACTGCAGAGCCCACCTCACTGACAAAAGACAAAGGAGGAAAAACCCAACACCCAACCCCAACCAACCAATTTTCCCCTGCAACCGCTGCAACTGTGTCTGCCTGTCCCGCATCGGACTTGTCAGCCACAATCGAGCCTGCAGCTGGCGTGGACATTTACCCCCTCCATAAATCTTCATCCGCGAAGCCAAGCCAAAGAAGAATTGTTACATATATATCATACTATGATGCTGGTAAAGAAATATATATTGCAATAATATATGGAGAAGTGTAAAATGACCAACAAAAAGAACAAAACAACAAAGCAAAGTTAACAGAAAAAACACAATGGTCAAACAATGTACTTTATACAGCAAAGAAAAAGATACATTACCAACATTTCAGTCTTGACCCCTTCATCAAGCTATGGTTCATCAAGCAAAGTTAACATATCTCTACTCTTTTATACGATTTTCAGTGTTTTAGAATGTTTCCAGCTATCATTATTTAGTACAAATAAAAACAAATGCTTCTTAAATGTAAAGTTAAAGTCATGGGGTAAACAGGATTTTAAAATTTAGCTAGTGGGTTATAATTTTCCACAGCACTGACTGATTGACATTTTGACAGCCTAGTGTTATTTTCTAATGTCTGGTGTCTAGAATATTTCAGCAAATTGATATACATCCTTATCACGTTCCAGATAAAGAGACACAGAAAACAACAGAGAAATAAGTGCCAACTGAAACAGTAAAAGTTAAATTTATAGTCAGCACTGAATTTTTTTGCCATCTCCCTCGATACCTATTCCATTTGTGCATAAGGCATTAAGCTGTATCCTGGAAAAATCACTATGAATAATTACAGAAGCTTCCCTTCTCTAGCCAGATGGTACAAGCAAATTAATTCACAGCAGATTTTGAAAGAAAAACCCTTGTCACTTTCCAATGAAATTTCTTAAATTGATTTCTAATGTACTTCCCACTGTAAGTAATGTGTTCCATTTTTTTCCTGAACAAGTAAATGTTTATCAGTCATAAACTCATTGTTGACAAAATGCATTGATTATAAAGTGTAATCAGATTTTTAATTTGGTTAAACAATTGCTTATAGATAATGACATTTAATTAGTAAATTTGTGGTGTTGCTATGTTTTATTTGTCAGGAAAGGTGCCCCAGAGATCTCAGCAGTTCATGCTTATGATGTTTCTTTTATTGTAATAAAGAAACTTAGGTTCTTTCAAACCAACTATACTTTATTAGTTAAAGAATTCACTCAGGACTGTGAGGAGGCATCCATCTTGAATCCAACTGAAGCTGCCACAAATTAGTTTTTGACTCCCTCTAGTGGTCAGGAGTGTCTCTAGCATTCTATCACTATATCCCCTTCAGAATGTTTAACAACACTGACACACTAATACAGTTTTCATTTCAATTTATAGTTCAAAATAAGTGTAAACACAAACATCTACAGTGCAAATTTTTTATGTGTGCAGTTCCTTTTCTTTTAGAGATTGTCTATCAGGTGCTTTGATAACACATGTGTATCTTTCAATCTCTTTTATTGTTTTTATAGGAAGTACAATATAATGAAGAAAAGGTAATTAAACTGAAAAAATAGTATCACATACGTACGTGTGTGTGTGTGTGTGTGTGTGTGTGTGTGTGTGTGTGTGTATGTGTGCGTGTATGTGTGTGAACATATATATATATTCATAAAAGACTTTTAAAAGTATAAACTCAATCCCCCTCCACTGTAATAGGTGAAAATGAAAAAAAATCAAAGGAATCACATAAAAACACCACCTAACCTTCTCTAATAAAAAAAAACAGCTGAGAATCTTATCCTGAGGGTTAAATATATTTTGTAGTTTTTGGTTCCTACCATAAATCAAAAAAAGGTAAAACTATACCTCATTTGGAAGAGTAAATATATCTAATCATATAGAAACATTTACATAAAATGAAAATAAGACATAAAAGGTTATTGTGTATCTTCAAATTTCACTGATAGATACATGATATTTTTTTCTAACGTTAAACAAGACATAATATGAGAAAACCATTGAAACACTTTTGGAGTTGTAGAATCTTTCCATTAGAATAGGATAGCTTTTCTACCCAGTAATGTAGAGAAGGCCACACCCACTGAACAGGTACAGAAAGCCTCTCTCTGTCTTGGTCAATAACCCTGAAAAGAGTAGTTATTGGAGTGGGTCATAGCTCCACCTGGAGTATAGTTGAAAATATATGAAAAACTTCTTTCCAATAGTTTTCTAAGGATGAACAAGACCAAAATGTATGCGCCAATGTAGCAATTTCAGATTTTCTTCTGTCACAAATAGAGTTAATATTAGAAAAAATACAAGCTATCTTATCTTTGGACATGTGAACATGATGCACCATTTTGAATTGGATTAATGAATATCAGCCACATGGAGAAGATGTATTTACCATTTAAAAAATCTTGTCTCATAGATCCTCAGATAAGGGTCTTGCAAGTTCTAGTTCCCATGCCTTTTTAATCTTATCATGAAGAACTGGACATAATTTTAATAATCTGTCATGTATAATTCCAAATAATCCTTTCTAGAGGGATTCAATTGAAAAATGTTATTAACTAAATCTGGTGGATATACAAATGGAAAATCCAGTAAGATGGCATTTAGAAATTTCTAATTAGTAAATATCTAAAAAAATGAGAATTCAGTATGTCATGTTTCCTTGTAAGCTGTTCAAAAGACATTAAAGAACCTTCCTTAAATAAATTTGCAGAAGAAATAATACCTTTGATTTTCCATTGAGAGAAAGGTTGATCAATTATTGATGGTCAAAAAAAATAATTATGGGAGATAGCACTAGATAAGACAAAGTTTTTAAATTTAAAAAATATTGTAAATTGGAACGAGATCCGCAATGTATGTTTGAGTATTGGATTAGAAATATCCTTATTGATCTTGGAAAAGCTAAATGGAAGAGAGTCATCCAATAAAGAGGCCAATGAATACTGCTGTATATATTTCAGTTTGAAATTTGTTCATTGTTATGCCTCACCAGCAGCAATTGAAAGACACATCAACAGATGGGTTTAATTTAACAAAATTTATTAACAATTGTCAGAAATAGATTATCTCAATAAACTCAACACCCAAACATAAGCCTTTATGGCAACTATATACAATGGATATTTACAGAGTGTATGTTAAAATAAATTCTCAGACTATTTCAGTCTAAGCCTAAATGCCCCAAAATAGACTCCCAAAACAAAACCCCCATCAGTCTTATCAAGTAAGTCAGTCATAAGAACTGTCCACAGAATTTGGGCTCCAGGCTTTAATGTTTTAGTTGAGTTGTGCACAGGTTTTTGAGTTGAATGTGGAGAGAGATGACGATTGTCACAGAGCAGACTTATGACCTTTGCAGGTGAATACAGGAAACTTTCCTTAGTTTCTTGTGTAGTAACGAATACCTTCAGTTTTCTCACAAGGGAGTTTTTCACAGTCACTAGACACAAAGTCCGCTCTGCTGAAGCACTCTTTCAGGTTGCACCAAGTGGCCCTCTGTCATATGAAGTCTTCTCTGCCAAAACCCTGCCGTGGGTTATACCAAGTGATTTTTGTCCTGTTCTCAAAAGGGGACTGGAGAAGCACAGGTCAGACACACACTTTGGGAATCAGAGTGTAAAATCTGCTGTCAGAACCGCAGCGCTGGCTCCCGCAAACAGAGCAGCTCAGCCTCCTGCCTTTTAGCTGGAGCTGCCGGGTGAACACACTAACAGTTGGGTCCTCAGCGCGCCGGATGGTTTTAACTGCAGCTGCGCATGTCTTTGGCACTCCTGATTGGAGAAGAGTGAATAGCAGCAGGCACACACTCAGCAAGCCAACCGGCTTCAGCACGCAGCTCGCTCACGCCATACAGCTGTCACTGCTCGCTGCTCCGGCGCTTCACACTGCATGTGGTCCTTTCTCCCGCTGCACAGTCAGTCACTGTCCCTAGTCAGAAGTAAAACTGTCCATGGTCCATAGCACCATAATGGATCATCCAGTTTATCAGAATAAAAAATACAAAATGTTAAATAGCGAAAATTAGCAGCCCAATAATAAAAATCTAAAACCAATTATTGAAAATGAAATTTACTAATTCGAGGCATTTTTCTTTCAAATGAATGAAAAAACTTGTGAAACAATATTATTAAAAAAGGATTTTTGGATGAAAACTGAAATCGCTTGAAATAAATATAAAAACTAAGGTAATGTTACAATTTTAACTGTAATAATATGACCTATTAAAGATAAAGATAAGGGAAACCATCTAGAAAAAGACAATCTCACATACTCGAATAGAGCAAGAAAAATGAGTTTATAAAAATCTTTTAGTAATTTTAACCCCCAAGTATGTGAAATTATCTCTAACAATCTTAAATGGAATTTAAGTATAAATAGGGATCTGCATATTATTCAAAACAAATTAGAAAATTAAGGATTTTTTAAATCTAAAAAACTTTGTTTAATCTAGTGCTATCTCTCGTAATTATTATTTTTGACCATTAATAATAGATCACTTTATCTATATGGAAAATGAAAGGTATTATTTCTTTTGCAAATTTATTTGTTTCTTTAATCTCTTTTGAACAGCTGGAAAGTAAATATGATTAACCAAATATTCATTTTTTAGATATTTACAGATTAGACATTTCTTAAATAGCATTTTACCAGACTTTCCATTTGTTTCTCCACCAGATCTAGTTCATAATATTTTTCAATTGAATCCTTCTCAGAAGGGATTAATTGGAATTATAATGTCATGGGCCTAGAGGACCCCAAAACCCAGCAGCAATAGAAATTCACCAAGACAAATGGTTACTTAAACAAAAGTTACTTTTAATTTTCTTTAAACATAAATACGAGATCAAATTTTAACTTATTGCAATTAACTTAAATTAACCTAACACGCCCTGAGATAGTACAGATTCTATCACCAATGTGTATATATACATATGTACAGATGGTAGTGTAGGATGACTATGATTGCCTGAGAATGTAGCCACACCTACTGGCAGGTCTTAAAGCTCCTAGCCAGACCATGTCATTCTGGAGTGGTCGACCTACTTGTGATAAGCTCCAATCTTTTAGTTAATAAAAGCCTTGGTTTGGATCAACAAGTCTTTGGTTCTTTCGACGCGCTTTACACCCCCCTTCTAATTCTAAGCACACATGTGTATAATGTGTGTAAATTCAGAAAGTCACTTCTCACTCCTCCAAGTTCACCTGTAAAAGGCAATTCTTATACTGTGCACAGAATTTAACATTTATGAATTTCATCAGGCTTTGGTACTTGAAAGGTAAATAGTTACTGCTCAGGAAGGTTCTTGTCAGTTTTTAGAAGAAATTTGTTGCTTATTGGACACATACAAACTGATTCCTTCTGACCAGCCACTTCAGTGACTTACCAAAGAAGCTTGCCCCATCAGGGTTTTCCAGAAGATAACCTTTTTCTTTCAGATCACCACAGAGTTCCCTTTCTGTTTCCATTATCTCAGGTGAAACATTATACAGCCAGCCATCTGCTCTTGTATGGACCACAAGGGCTTTGAACAGGCTGAACTCAGAACTTACAACCCATCTTCAAAATGGGGGTTCAAATCAGCTTCCAAAAGCAACTGTAGAAAACCAGCAGTCACTCTCTTTCTCTCTCTCTGTCATACTTAGAGGAAAAAACCTGTTTGACTCTCTCTGCTTCCAAAACCACATGACCCTTCTAAAACAGCACACTCCCAAAATCAATTCATGAGAGATCTTATCAGTTTCCTGAGATGGGCTCTTCTATTTACACCTAGTTGGGAAAATCTTCAGCACAAGAGTCAATTGTCTTTGCAGACTTGTAGGCACCACCTTATGCATAACTCTTGCAGTTTAAAATGAGATCTGTTTTGAAGCGTTTGTATCTGTTTGTGATCTACACTACTCCCACAATCTATCATCCAAAAATATATCTATACATAATATAAAATATAACATAATCTGTCACAATATATGATTGATTATTGAAATTACTTCACAATAAGATCAAAAAGACTTGGGAATTGGAACTTGCAAGAACCCTATCGGAGGATCCATTGGACAAGATTCTTAAACTCAATATGTGCCCATCATTCATTAATCCAATTCAAAGTGGTATATCCTGTTCATATGTCCAAAGATAAGATGGCTTGTATCTTTTCTAATATTAATCCTACTTTGGACAGATGAAAATTTGACATTGCAACATTGACACCTATGTCTTGAGAAATCTATTGGAAAGAATTTTTTAATATCTATTCAACAGTATTTCAAATGGAGCTACAACCCAATCCAATAACTGTTCTTTTTGGGGTTATTGAACCAGTCGTGGGGAGGTTTTCTTTACCTGCTCAACAGATTGTGGCCTTCTCCACATTTTTGGCTAGAAGAGCCATCTTATTCAAATGGAAAGGCTCAAGACTTCCAACAGTTCTCTCATATTATGTCTTGTTTAAGTTTAGATAAAAATTAGATATCATGTATTTGATTCATCAGTGAAATTTGAAGATACATGATGACCTTTTATGTCTTCATTTTTTTTAATGTGATTAGATGTACCCACTCTTCCAGATGAGATATAGTCTTACCTTTCTTTTTTGATTCATGGTATGAATCAAAAGCTACAAAATATATGTAACCCTCAGGATAAGCTGCTCACATGTTTGTTTCGGTATGAAATATTTTTGATGTATTTCTTCGTCTTCACCCAGTGCAATGGAAGGGGGACTGAGTTTATACTGTTTGGAGTTTTATTTTGATAGATGTACATATTTGATATTGTATTTTCTGTTTTGTTCCCATTTCTTCTTTGTACTTTATTATATTATAAAAACCAATAAAAAAGATTTTAAAAAAGCTTAGTTAATATTATCATTTTAACTGCATTAATACAACCTATTAAAGATGCCGATAAGGGAGACCATCTAGAAAAAGACAATCTCACATACTCGAATAAAGGAAGAAAACTGAGTTTATATAAATCTTTAAATCCTTTCATAATTTTAACCCTCAAGTATGTGTAATTATCTCTAACAATCTTAAATGAAACTTGAGTGTAGATTGGGACCTGCATATTAATCAGAAAAAGTTCACTTTTATGAAGGTTTAATTTGTATCCAGAGAAAGAGCAGAATTGAGAAAATACAGATAACATAACTGGATCTGAAATATTAACTAATATCTTATCTGCATAACAAAGAATCCTTATGAGTTACCCCATCTCTGACAATCCCTTGATCCTCATAAGAGACTCTAAGAGCTATTGCCAGAAGTTCTATAGATCTTTTTTAAACACAGGTGCTTGTGTCAGTTCTGCTGGCCCACAACTGTCTAGCACTGGGGGTGTTTCCTCTTTTGCTGTGCAGGCTGGATCTTCTACATTTGTCTGATCCTGCAGTGTCTCTTCCGTATTCAGCAGGGTCTTTGATTCTGCTCTGACCCTGTAGGATCTTGGATTTACTTCCTCCAGATCAGTGGTCTTCTTGTCCCAGGTGTTGGAATCTCTGAGTCTCACTGTGTCATGTTGTGCCAGTGGCCCTAAACTTCTTCCTGACTTGTCATAGTTTGCTTTTTTGTCTCCATTACAGATGCTTTTATTTTAATTCAACATCTTCGGCATCTCTGTTCTTGTTTGGTTCTGCAGAGTAGGGAATTGTGGTGCGTAGTCTACATCCCATCAGAAGCTCAGCAGGTGGCGTGCCATGTTCAAGTGGTGAATCTCTATAACTCAATCAAGCTAGATAAGGATCTGAGCCACTGTCTTGTGCTTTCTTGAGCAACTGTTTAACTATATGAACTCTTTTCTCTGCTTTACCTTTTGACTGTGGATGCAGAGGACTTGAAGTCATGTGTTGAAAATAATACTCTTGTGCAAAGTTCTGGAATTCCCTACAGCTGTAGTATGGTCCATTGTCACTGTAGGCAATATGAGGAATTCCATGTCTTGCAAAGATCAATTTCATATATTTCATCACACAAGCAATAAACATATTAGGAAGCAACGCAAACTCTGGATAGTTCATGAGATCATCAATAAACAGAAAGTAATTATTTCCATCAATGTTGGACAGATCAGTCCCAACTTTCTGCTATGGTTCTACTGGCAAGTCAGTTATTACCATGGGTTCCTTTGTCTTCCTTGTGTGATGTTTCAAACAGGTCTCATCCTGTCAAATGTCAGCATTTATCCCTGGCCAATAAATAGCAGCTCTGGCCTTTCTCTTGCATTTTTCGATTCCAAGGTACCCTTTTCAGCATCTCTTGTCACAGTGATTGTGGAATGATATTTCTGCTCTGTCTGAGTAGAAGCCATTGACAAGGTTCAGCTCAGCTGACATTCACCATTCTTCCTTCATTCTGGTACTGGAATATAATGTTCTGTAGAACCGTGTCCTTTTCTGTTTCAGCTGTGATCTGCTTGGATTTCATGTCAGATACAGGAAGAGATTCAGTGATCAGGCTGACGTAGAGATTCACATCTGTCTCTGTGGAACTCCAATGTGTGCTTCACTCTGCATTGTTGCCCTGGATAACACATCACTGTGTTCTGAACACAATTCGATCATGGATCATTGAATCTTGCAGCAATCCAAAATTACATGTTCTTGCTTTTAATTTCAAGTCTGTTAAAAAAGTATATCAAAGTTCTCTCCCCCCAGCTGCATGCATGAGCAAAACACATACCTGTTGAATATTTAATTTTTCTTTGGTGTACAGTGTTCATCAAACATCTCGATAACCTTGTTGAACTTGCCCTGGTATTCTGCCTCGGCAAAAACAAATGTATTGAAAACCTCTAGTGTTTGAGCTCCCACCTTGATAGGAAGCAGTGCAATCTTCTATGTATCCAATTTGCTATTGAATCTAATGCCAGCACGAATCTTTGTTTAAATAACCTCCACTCATGATCAACATGTCCAGTCCAATTTACAGCATCAGGAGCCTCCACACTTTCCTTTTCTCTGCTGCTCTATCAACTGATTCTCACTCCTGGTACCATGTAATGATTCTTTTTCTGTAATAAAGAAACTTGGGTTCTTTTAAAACAACTAAAAATTATTAGCTAAGGAACTCACTCAGGACCATGTGGAGGAATCCATCTTGAATTGAACTGAAGCTGCCACAAACTATTTTCTGACTCCCTCTAGTTGTCAGGAGTGTCACTAGCACTCTACCATGACAATGCTGGACTGCAATTTGAGTTTTGTCAGTTCAATTGGAAGACTTCGATGATTCATAGTCATGCAAAATCCATAAGTGTTGAGGAGCATGAGTAGAAGAAGACATTTAGATCCTTATTATGAGGAGTCCATTGACACAGTTATGAAACTATCTAACTAAATTTGAAGCTTATTTTAAAAAAATGATTGAACTTCAGCACAAGTCAACTTTCAACAGAATTCCAATACATTCTAGCATTTTCATTTTGCAGTTTTCATGAGATTCCACAAGTAATGTGACTGCTTGCAGAAATGTGGTAATGATGCACATCCACCATTTGAAAACCATTTCAACTGACAAGAATGCATTTCCAAACTTGATGCATGCTATCCATTACTACAGAAACTGAAAACTGCAGATAGAGCTACAGCTCAATATAAGGGAAACCTTCATCCAATGCTGTTACACAACTTCCATTAGAAAGATTCTTGACATTTTTAGCTATTCCATATGACAACAATCACAATCTTTTGAAGGAACAAGATATTCATCCACGCAAGGAAAGGGGGAGAAAATTTTGAAATTGTGCCCTGAACACCTAAGAAGAATTAAACAATATTAAACAAATGACAACATCTCAACTTATTGTGTCAGATGCCAATATGCTACTGCTCACTACCTGATCAAATTACATGTTGGAACAGCTGGTATTCTAGTTATGCAGAGGAAAAATTATTCTGAATGACATATTTTTGCTGATGCAAAAATCTCTAATCTGCATATACCCATAAGATAAATACAATAAAACTCCTGTTATTTGAATTCAAGCAACAGGGCAGCCTCGAGCATCCTGCAAAAAAAAAATCAAGGAAAATAAATAGGTAAAAGCTAAAGTTTAAAATTGGCGCGTTCTCTGTCAGTTTGCCAATCAGGCAACATGCAATCTCAAGCAACTGGAAAATAGACTCATTTGGCATCTACTAGTCCGCATTGGTGCTGGATACCAGGGGCTGTACTATATATGGACACACACACAATAAGGCAGTGTGAAAGAATTATAAGAAATAGTTCAGAAACAAGCTCCACAATAACTTTGCAACACCAATTTTTCAGTTCAAGTGATGGCCAGCTAAAACGTTTACTGTCGCTTAACATGTGAAAATAACTATTAAGTTTCAAAACATAGAAGTATTAAATTTCAATGAATTATATGACAAATACACCTTTGAAAGGGGACATATAGAATGATCTCCCCATTGTAAATAAGCGCTAATGATGCCCTTACCATTCACCAAGAATTGCTTTGTTAAGCACCTCAGCTCCGTCCGCTGCGATAGTGTGGATCTCCCAGTGGCCATCCATTTCAATTCCCCATCCCATCCCCTTGCTGACATGTCTGTCCATGGTTTCATGTACTGAAATACTGACACCACCACAAACTGGAGGAACAACACTTCATCTTTCGTCTGGGCATCCACCAACAGAATGGCATTAAGATGGACTTCGCTGGCCTCTGTTAAAGTCTGTCACCTCAAACCTTTGTCCCTCTTTTCCATTTTCTTTCTGTCTCCTTTCTCAGAGCCAAAATCAATTCTCACCCTTGCTCTTATAGTGCAATGTCTTTACAGCACTGGTGATCGGGACCGGACCTGGGTAAAAATCGTGCGCTGTCTGAAAGAAGATTGCACGTTCTCCTGGTGTCCACATGGGTTTTCCCTGGGACTCCGGATTCCTCCCACCCTTCAAAATTTGGTGTAAATTTGGCGCCACTGACACATAGGGCAGAATTGGCCTGTTACAGTGCTGTATGTCCAAATTTTAAAAAAACCCAATTAACACCTTTTGGCTGTTGAGTCAGACTCCTCCCCTCCCCCTCCACCCACCCCCCCCACCATTCTTCCCCTTTAATCTCTAGTCTTTAATGTAGGTGCTTGTCTGCATTTTGCTTATACCTTGAAGAAGAGCTCAGGGCCGAAACATTGGTAATATACCTTTACCGTTTATGGATGGTGAAAAACTGGTCGATTTCCTCCTGTATTGATTTTACATCAATGATGTTTGAACAGATAGTGGAATTGTGACTCTGGCAGAGGAAAACGAGAAGGAAATGAAGAACGTGATACTTTAATTGGGACTCTGGTGACAATTTAATAGTTTGAATATACTGTGACCCATTATGTTTTTAATCAATCCTTTCATTATTATTGCTGCACAAACCTTCTGTGACTCTGGGAACTTTCTTTTGTTTCTTTGACTCTAGCTATAAGGAGTACAGGGCTGTTTCTGTGGATAGCGATTCTTTGTCTGAATTTTATGTGATATCACTTATTCTGTGTTATTACATGACAATGAAATAAACTTGAATTTTCCTGCCACTAATGCTCAGGATTACGCAAGGAATTTTCATCATTTATCTATGAAAATACACTCATTTCCCTGCATATCTTTCAATGAGATTTCTATGTGATCAAGTTGTTGCTTTTTTTTCTTGCATTTCTGATATTGGATTCTTACAGCAAGAAATGATGAAATTGTAAAAAGAAAATCCCCATTACTGACAGATTGGCAATCCACATAACACCCTGAACTAGGTTAGAAAACTTTGCTTCTTTAATGATTTCATTTGAGCACCAAAGTTGTGAGATATTAAAGGAAATCTTTCTCAATTTTATATATATTTGAGTGCATTAAAATGTATTTCATAGTCTTTTATAGATTTTTTTTTTCCATTTTCAATACTTTTTTCCATTGATCAACATTTGATTGTTTTTCAATGTTTTGGAAGGGTTTGGAATAGTTGGAATATCAGAAACATTCAAAGGTTTTGAGGGCTTTGACAGTTCCAGCAAAGACAGATGAAAGTTGGTTGTCACAGGTCTTTCAGCATGTCTACTGGTGAGCTTGTCTGAAGCACCCCACTCCCATGACCCTGCCCAGGCCCTGCTCCCCCCTACATATGATCATATGAATATGCGGTAAAACAACCTTCCGAGAACTGATCACTCATCTCTGAACTGAGACCACTGCACCCTGAAATTTTGTTCTTTATTTTATGGTCACAAGGGAAAGCGGGTTGCTAATCGCCGTTCAAAATTTCTGTGCCAATGGCTAAAATATCATACTATTGCCCATTCTTGGGTATTTTAAGTCTTACTATGCAGTTCAAAATCTAGCATTATTCTTTGACTACAGCACATAAAAATAGCTGTGTTTAACACTGAACTTCTCAAAGTTGTGGTCATGGTCAGATAAGAAATAGAAAAAAAAATTCTATGTAGGCCATATAATCCTGGAATGGACCAGCAGATTTAACATATATTGTTATTTTACCTAATATCAAAGTATTTCAGTGGGGCTAATAAAACTAAAATCCAAAAGATGCACAAGAATAGAACGAACACAACACGCAGAAAGGAGCAAATCTCTACATCATCATGTTTGCAACTTATTGAATGCCTGAGCAGTTGAGGAATTAACTGAACGACAGAAGTAACATGAGAATGAGAATTTGTAAAAATGTCTTGAATGCTTTGGGAATTAGCTATATTTAGTTTCTCCATCGATATCACTCCCAGAGAATTTTGTCTACAGCAAGCAAGTTCTTTGTGATCTTTCTCCCTTGGTGCCATTGGAATTTAGTGTTAGATTTTGAGTATACTATTTTATATTTCTCCTGGGCCTCAGGATTCACAGCAGGGTTCTGCTAGCTCTGTTAGAAGGTGGCAGTGTACCATTCAATAAATCGGGTACAGATAGCACAACAGGAGCTATCTTGATACATGATACATGTATCTATGAATGTGAAAACTGTGCTAAGATGGACTTCTTTTTCTTTTTCAATATTTTTATTGACATTGAAGACTCGCAACCAAAAATACAGAGGGCATATAAAATTCAAAAAGAAATATCACACTTAAAGACACTTGATACATTTTCCTGATTTTTCCAGAAGCCCAGTCCACTAAAATTCAACCTCTAATTCTCAAGGCTTACTTCAATAACCAAAGGTTTGTGTTACTATAGCACAGCTTACTGATTAAATCATTGCACTGAAAAGTGCCTTTATTTGAATGTGGAAGTTAGTAGAACAAAAAAAAATCCCAAATATTTAAAGTAGTACTACCTAACTTCTCGTTCTTGAATGGCTTGAAGCTGCACACCATCCAGATTGATCTTCAACCAATCAAATTAATTCCCTATTGGCATAAGCTTGTTATTTTGGTCATAAGAGCATTGAGTTGCACTGCACAGAAACGTGCCCAACAGCCACCACATCTATGCCAATAGTTTAATACTTGTCATTTTCTAGTCTGCATGTTTAACAGGTCTGTTTAAACTTAGAGAAGATGAGATACCCAATTTCTAATTAGAATTTAAAATTTCAAACACTGTGAGGACCCTTTTTTGAATTATTTCCATAATCTTTGATTTGATATTAAGGTAGAAATGTTGACTAATGAGGTAATTTATCACTCTGTTAGGAATCTGTCTTTCTTCTTTTTTGGCCAAACAGCTTCTTTCTTGGTAGAAGGATTACATTTTCTTTTTTAAATATAATAAAATAATACAATATCAATGCAATATAATCTATTTGATTAAAATGTGGAGTACCTTGGAAGAAATGATATGATTTAAGTGTGATATTTCTTTTTGAATTTTATATGCCCTCTGTATTTTTGGTTGGGGGTCTTCAATGTCAATAAAAATATTGAAAAAGAAAAAGAAGTCCATCTTAGCACAGTTTTCACATTCATAGATAAATACTGAATCAGAACGGAGCAGAATCTGTAGATCTCAACAAAATTAAATTCCTACAAATAAATATTAACATTGGATGTGAACAAATAAATACATGTAGCTTTGGCTATAAAAGCCAGTGAGATTTATTAAATGACAAATGGATAAATGGACAGCCATGAAACACTTTTGATTTTATAGTCGTTAAAAGCTGAACTCACTCTCTCCTTGAGCTGTCAGAAAATAACTGAAATGTCCATCTGCTGTGCTAAACCACAATGCACACAGCAAATCCTTTTGTTGATTTCCTGCAGAGTCTCCTTGGCCTATTTAGCTCTCTGGTGACTTCAAATGGACTATTTAATTTTTACAGGTAAGTTGAGAATTATTTTTCAACAAATGTTGAGGGAAATTAAATGAAATTCAAATGTGTGGCTGTGAATTCATGGAAGAGTTGTCAATCACATTTACATACAAATGAAATTAATAATTTCATTTTGGAAAAGCATCAAATTCCTTTCGAAGCGATGCACCATGGGTAATGCCACCATTCATTCAATTATATATAATCAAAATTATGGGATCCTCTTCAACATGACAACATTGGAACACAATCAGTACTTCCATTGGAACAGGACGACATTGTTCGTTAGAAAAGTGGTTCTCAACCTTTATTATATACATTTTTAAAAATAAATTAGTGCTAAAGAAGACCAAAAGTGAGGCAAGAGCAAAACATAAATGTCTACAGACACTGTGATTGAAGTGAAAATACAATGCTGGAGAAACTCAGTACGATTCTGACTTTCTCCAGCAGGATGTAGAGTTTCTCCTTCACTGTGTTTTTTTTAAAGTGAGGTCATGTCTGTAGTTCATTGTCCATTCATAAATCTGATGGTGGAGGGGAAGAAGCTGTTTTCGTACCATTGGGTGTTCACCCTCAGGCTCCTGTACCTTCTTCCTGGTGATAGCAGTGAGAAGAGGGCACGGCCTGGGTGGTGAGGATGTTAACAGGGTCTTTATGTCTTGAACTCTACTGCACTATAGTTCATCAACAGTTCCCTGTGTGGTGAAGAAACTGCATGAAAAGCTTGTTCATAAAATGTTCATTTTTTTTCCCCTCTGTTAATAGGAGCTGTTTCCAGGTCTGTTATATTTTGATCTTTTTTTCCAAGTTTTGGCAATGTCAGCCAACACTACTGCTGCTGCTCTATTAGTACAAATTATTGTTACCTTGAACACACTGCTCTTGCAAAACTTATGCAAGCAAACAAAACAGATAATTCTAAAACTCTTATTGAATGCATCAGTATTTTCAGCACAAAGACTTAGCAAAGACAAAGGATCGGGTAGGAAAGGCACCAACTAAACCTGTTTGGAACTTCAGTCCATTTTAATCAGGTTCATGTTCTTTCTCTGTAAAGGAAGCCGATGAAATGACTTGTTATAAACCCACACCAACAGTTCCAGTCCAATACATCCTGTCTTAGTACTTCTTCCCATTCACTTGCCGATACATTGGAGGATAGCCAGTGATTAAACCTAGCCAACAGTTTAAGTATTTTTCTAAAAGACACAAAACATTTATTTCAGAGGATTTCTGTACAGGAAATGTCGGCACTGTTGACAAGGCGGTTAGCACAATGCCTTTTCAGCATCAGGGATCGGGATTGGACCTGGGTTGGAATTCCGCGCTGTCTGCCTGTACATTCTCCCCGTGCCTGTGTGAGTTTTCTCTGGGGGTTTCCATTTCCTCCCTCCAAAATGTACCGGGGTGTAAATTGGGTGGCATTAACTCATAGGGCCAAATGGGCCTGTTACAGTGCTGCATGTCTAATTTTTTTTTAATTAAAAAGGTAGACTTTGTGGTAAGGGATACACCAAAATAATCTACCAACATCGCTCAGAACTGTTGGTCACATGCTACATTTTTTTAAAGTAGAGTCAACCAATCTTATTGCATGTGTTAAATATCCCACATCAATGATGTTTTATTGAAAATAGATGCATTGATTCTTCAAGGATTATGTATTTGAGCTTCACTAAGATTCCAATTCCTTTTATTGTCATGTAATAATACAAAATAAAAGTAATTTAGACAAAATTTGTTAACTTTTGACGGCCTTAAGGTGAACAAAGTCTTAATGAGCAATGCCAGTTGCCCCTAACAATAAGAGAAAGAGAATCAAAAGGGAGTCTCTTCAGAGACAATGAGTGTCCATGGATTTACCTCCAGTTCCCTGCAACCTCCGCAGCCTCATAGATTCCTATTCAATCCATTGGCAACATGAGCTCATGTAGCAAGTGTCTGAATGGATAGCTCGTGTTGTGTTAACTGTACCCTATTTATTGTATGGTACACTGTCACCGATACAACAGCACCTGCGGCCCTTTGGAAGCCCCTCTTGCCCTCAGCATCCTCTTGAATTCCAGTTTTGATACCTGGTAACAAGCTATTTTGGCACACCAGCCCGTGCCACTCGATCACACCCAATTGACCTATACGGTCAATTGAACGGTGGGAGGAAACCAGAGCACCCGGAAGAAACCAAGCCAGACATGGGGAGAATGTCCTTGCAGTTAGTGCCTGATTTGAAACTTGGTCGCTGGCACTGCAGCACCATTGTGCTAACCGCTACACTAACCACGCTGCCTTTTTCTGATGAGATTATAAAACAATGCTTCTATGTATGACAAAAATGGAATTTGAATTGACATGAATTAATATTTAACCGTGGAACACCTTTACACATGTAGTTGTAAAGCATCGGTTCCATAGCAGTGATGTTTAAAAACTGTTCACACATCCAAAAGTGTTTCTTGTCGCAGATGATAATCAATGCCAGCTAAGAACTTGGTGGAGTTGAAGGTGCCAATAGAATTGGATATTTTAATAAAGGGAAGGTTCAACAGTGGCAATCCTGTTGGATGAAGTCCACTACTAGAAATGTACTCAGATTTTCTGACTAAACCTAGAACTTTGCTTCATAGAAGGTGACACATGCTAAATGTTTTAATTTTGTAAAGGAGATTATTTCTATAACAGTTACCTGGAGTACAGTTTTGTGTTAGGTTGGGATGATACAAAAGTGATTTCATTTATAGTAAATTGAGTGTTCTTTAATAAAAAGCATTAATAGGAAATTTATAGTACATATAGATATTACCGTGGCTTAGTTGAAGCAGCATCGCTTCCACATCACAAGGTTTAATTGCTGTAAATACAGTAAGAGGTATAGAAGCATTTTATGAAGATTGACTCTGTCACTCTGTGAAAGAAAGTTTTTAATACAGTTTTTAATTCAGCAAGATATTATTTAGAAATGAAACCTTAACAGTTGTCAAGGGTGTGAGGAGTGGATGTTGAAGTCCTTCATATTGAAAAAAACTAAAATTTTAATACAAAAATTGCAGTAAAGGTCTTGATGTAGTTTTGATGGGTTTATTCCATAATGTGATCCTATTTCTGTAACAATTTGCCTGTTTCTCTGTATAAATATTCGTGTTTATATAGGTATATTTCGAAGTTGGTAACCAGTGGAAATGGCTGCTTACATCTTGGCTTGGCTTCGCGGACGAAGATTTACGGAGGGGGTAAATGTCCACGTCAGCTGCAGGCTCGTTTGTGGCTGACAAGTCCGACGCGGGACAGGCAGACCCGGTTGCAGGGGAAAATTGGTGGGTTGGGGTTGGGTGTTGGGTTTTTCCTCCTTTGCCTTATACCATGTGAAGAAATAGTCTGCGAAACAATACTCTCGGTCTCATTTCAATGACAGAGGTGAGCATGGATTGGTTCTTCAGACTGGTCCCGAAAGCTGTTTTTCTTCCTTATACTGTAATTTAACAAGGTACTGGTAATGAGACCTGTTCACAAACTCAGCATCTTGCGCCATTCCTTTGGGTATTCACCTATTTTCCTCATAAATCCAGAGAATGTCTTGTAATCTAACCAAAGTGAGGAAGTTACAATGGGGGTCCAGGGATCAATCAAGAAGCTCTCATTGTTGTATTTTAACTATGGGACATGACAAGCCTAACTGAGGGTTTTATTTTGCATGAAGAACAAACTTTTCATCATTCTTTGGATGACTTATAAACTGGCTAACAAAATGATGAACAGCAAAACGAGAGATGGGAATGCCAATGAGTCACAATAACTTTGCCCTTATAAAGTCAATCGCTAACCACCAGCACTACTTTGAGCAGAGAACACCAGACTTCCAAAATTGTTAAAATGTTTAATATATCTCACCTCAATATTAGGCGGGAAGCAAAGAATGGGAATACGCAGATCATTGTCAAGCAGAGATTATTTGGGTGCAATGGGGATTGGTATCTCTCGCAAAAGGGGCAAGGGGAGATGTCAATAATGAAGCAGTTGGTGATTTGTGGTTCTCAGGATTACTGCAGGAACGTTTTCACCTGAGGTGAAGGCTTATCTGAGCCACAAATGGTTTCCTTTGTGTTTGGCATTACTCGTACTAAGTTTACCTTCATTCTGACAAACAACTCTATATGGTAATTTGTCCAATTATATTCGCCCTACTTTTTATGTACCATTCAACCCTGAACAATTTTCCACATTAGTTCAGAACTAAGGTGGCAGACAGCACAATGACTGAAGATTATTGCAAAACTTTCAGCCTTGCCTGTTATCCATGTTGCATTTTGCCATTTTTTTTAAAATATGAATTTCTTTTTGTCTCTCCATCGCCCACTTTGATGCAGAAATAGACCAAAAGTACCAAGGAGAATGAAGAGCTCTGTGCCTTCTATTTCATGGATCTTAGTATAGAGTTTGAAGACAATTTGTTATATGTTGGAAGCAGAGGGAATCCTTGGAGGCTAAAAAAAAAACAAGCAAAATCTGGATGTTGCCGAGGAATCTCAGTCAAGGGATGCTGTTATGTATATAGTATCTCTAAGTATTTGACCGTGGTCCTTCCCCAAGTCCAGAGGAAGTTTTTTCCAAAGATAGGAATGAACCAACACATTTAGTCAACTGAAAAAAGGCACCCTCAGGTGTTTAGGGTGGCCATTTGCTGATTGCATTGGTATCTCAAACTATCTGCAAATCGATTGATTGGCTCTTTTGGTAGCAGGACCAAGTTCCATCTTCATAATACTTCTACTGCAAAATTTAGAAGATCGCAAGACATCGGAGCAGAAGTAGGCCAATCAGCCTATCAAGTCAGCTATCATCAGGTAAACCATCCTCCCACTCAGCCTTACTCCCCTGCATTCTCCCCGTAACCCTTGATGCCCTGACTAATCAAATACCTGTCAATCTCTGCCTGAAAACAGCCAACGACCTCACTTCCTGAGCGGCCTGTCACCAGCACCTTCACAATGTTCCTGTTGGTTGCAAATATGATATCACATACCAAGAGTGATCCTAAAATGGTTCTGCTACAGAAGTCATCTTCCTGAAACTTTTATTTTCTCAAATGCTGCCTGACTTGTTAAACTTTCCAGCACTCCTGTTAGACTGAAAGGACCATTATCTTTGAATCTTGAAACTGTATTGGGACAAGGGATATGTTAATGAACTTTGAAAACATTTAGGACAATAAAAATAGTTGGTAAGATCCTAAATATGAATAAAAAATAGACCTGTGTGACACGGCCGTGCTGACGTGGAATCGTGCATTAAGATGAAGTGAGCTTGTCCACTCCAAATATTTTTTACTGAGACTGTGAACCATGTCATGTTCCTGCAGGCAGGTGCCAGAGAGAAACCAAGGATCTCTCCACGGGGAAAGGGAAAATCAGATCTGTATCATTACCATTTTACTTGCAACTGTTTACATAGCCCAAGAACCAGTCACACAGTTCTTTGGCAATTGAAAATGTGAAATAAAAATAGGAAGGGAAAAAAAGAGATGCATTAATAAGTTTACATTTTGATATAAAGTCTCATAATTAGACATCAATGAAACAGAATAAAGGTAATTTTATAAAATCACTAAAACCAGATATCTTATTGTTTTTCAATTTGCATGATAGGCACGTAATTTACTTCAGCAATATCAGAAAATAGTATTTGCAAGCAGGAAATTGTAGCTTGGCTGCAATCAGCCAATTTAGCTGCGCATCACAAGACACGATTACTAATTTCACATTCTAACACCTAATGAACTGCTTCAGTCTGAATTTTCTTCCTTCCGGATCCATTAGCAAATGGGATTGAGAACAACTGAACAAATGTGCAGCTTATGCACAGAAAATGTGCAAGATGAAACATTTTCTAAATTTAATGAACGAAAGAAGCTTTTCATTTATTTTGAAATGAACTTTGCAATTTTCAATGGGAGGATGATTAGTGGTAGGGAATTAGACATTGATCAACGGGTAGAGTACTCCAAGCTGAGTCGTGGCTCTGATCAGATCCAAAGTAAATACGTTACCTTGGATCTGATCAGACCTACGCCTCAGTCTGAAGTGTTCTACCCTTGGGTCAACGTCTAATTCCCTACTATAGGTAATCATATTTCATTGAGAGGACTCCTGCACCACATGTTGACTCCTCCCTATCTGATGGTAACACACGTTATCCCTATCTTGAAAATATGATACCTGGGATCATAGTGCTGCTTAGATCCTTATAAGGTGACCCTGACCCCACATTCTGGCTTGTGCATGTAAACCTCAGGTTGCAGCAGTCTTCCGAGTATCAGCTTTGGGAGGAAGAAGGCTTCACTTAAAGAGGGTGGCAGCGAGTGGGAAAATCTCAACTCTAGTTTTCGACTTGACATCAGGGAAGTGAATTGTGAATCTTTCTTGACTGGAACATGACAAGCTGAGAAGCTTGAAGAAAAAAAAAACCCGATTTAGAAGACGGCTTGTGAGTTCTTAGTTCAACCTTTTCAAATACCTTGTGGTCCATACAAGAGGAGATGGCTGGCTGTATAATGTTTCACTTGAAATAAGGGAAACAGAAAAGGAACTCTGTGATGACCTAAAAGAAAGAGGTTATCAACAGGAAAACCCTGATGGGGAAAGTTTCTTTGGCAAGTCACTGAAGTGGCTGGTCAGAAGGAATCAGTTTGTGTCCAATGTTCCTCATGTAATGTGTGTATAAGTTCATAAAAGTTCTTTGATTCACAGTCCAATCTCACTTCTCCAAGTTCAGCGGCATTAGGCAATTCTTTACTGTGCACAGAATTTAACATTTTGTGAATTTCACCAGGCTTTTGTGCTTGAAAGGCACATGGTTACCGCTTAGGAAGGTTCTTATCAGTTTTTTGAGAGAGAAGAAGAAGGCGGTAATGACGTCATCAGAGGCGGAAGTGATGTCACTGGTGAGGGTTGCCGCTGCGCGGAGGATGGCGGCAGGGGCGGGTAAAATGATGCTCGCCTTGCTGCAGTTTTTCCAAGATTCCCTATGCCGGCTGACCTTGCCTTTAATGCTGACAAGAACATACAAACTCTATACTCTCAAAATTTCACTTTTGCAGGCTCTCTACTTATCTCCCACATCATTGTCCAAAAACAACTTGCCCCCAATCCACGAATTCTAGATCCTTTGTCATTTCTTCAAAATTGGCCTTTCTCTAATTTTGAATCTCTACCCAAGGCCCAGACCTATTCTTCTCTGTCTTCTTTTCTTCTTTGGCTTGGCTTCGCGGACGAAGATTTATGGAGGGGGTAAAAAGTCCACGTCAGCTGCAGGCTCGTTTGTGGCTGACAAGTCCGATGCGGGACAGGCAGACACGGTTGCAGCGGCTGCAGGGGAAAATTGGTTGGTTGGGGTTGGGTGTTGGGTTTTTCCTCCTTTGCCTTTTGTCAGTGAGGTGGGCTCTGCGGTCTTCTTTAAAGGAGGTTGCTGCCCGCCAAACTGTGAGGCGCCAAGATGCACGGTTTGAGGCGTTATCAGCCCACTGGCGGTGGTCAATGTGGCAGGCACCAAGAGATTTCTTTAGGCAGTCCTTGTACCTTTTCTTTGGTGCACCTCTGTCACGGTGGCCAGTGGAGAGCTCGCCATATAACACGATTTTGGGAAGGCGATGGTCCTCCATTCTGGAGACGTGACCCATCCAGCGCAGCTGGATCTTCAGCAGCGTGGACTCGATGCTGTCGACCTCTGCCATCTCGAGTACTTCGACGTTAGGAATGAAAGCGCTCCAATGGATGTTGAGGATGGAGCAGAGACAACGCTGGTGGAAGCGTTCTAGGAGCCGTAGGTGGTGCCGGTAGAGGACCCATGATTCGGAGCCGAACAGGAGTGTGGGTATGACAACGGCTCTGTATACGCTTATCTTTGTAATTAATTTGAAACTAATGGCATTATGATCACTGGACCCAAAATGTTCCACTACATATACATCTGTCACCTTTTCTGTTCGTTTCCTAATAGAGATCCAGTATTTCACTCTTTCTAATTGGTACCTCTAAATATTGATTTAGAAAACTTTCATGAACACATTTGACAAAGTCCAAGCCATCCAGACATAGGAACATAGGAACATAGGAACAGGAGTAGGCCAAAAATGGCCCATCGAGCCTGCTCCGCCATTCAATACGATCATGGCTGATCTAATTTATGACCTAACTCCACCTACCTGCCTTCTCCCCATATCCCCTAATTCCTCTATCATACAATATGGGAGTCCCAGTCGATATGTAGAAAATTAAAATCTCCTACTAGGACAACCTTATGTTTTCTGCAGCTGTCTGCTATCTCTCTACAGATTTGCTCCTCCAATTCTCGTTGACTATTGAGTGGTCTATAATACAACCCCAGAGTGTGGTCATACCTTTCCCATCCCACAGTTCCACCCATATAGCCTCAGTAGATGAGCCTTCCGCTCTGTTCTGAATGAGCACAGCACTCCAGAGAGCTGTCAACTTGGCCCGCGACATCATGGGTACCAGTCTTCACTCCGTTGAGGAAATCTACAAGAGGCAGTGTTTTAAGAAAGCAGCCTCTATCCTCAAGGATGCCAACCACCCAGGCCATGCCCTCAACTGACATCAGCAAAAAGGTACAGGAGCCTGAAGATGAGCACTCAGTGGCACAAGAACAGATGCTTCCCCTCTGCCATAAGATTTCTGAATGGTCAATGAATATCAGTCACTCCCTCACTTTCTTCGATTTTTCTTGCACTCTATTTATTTTTGAAATATAATTTATAGCAACATTTGAAATGTGATGCTGCTACAAAAATGTCATGACGTGTTCATGACAAAAAAATTCCGATTCTGAATCCGATTCTGATTCTTCACCATACACCATGTCACCAATTCTGGTGTCTCCCTCAAACTTATTAATTATTAGCACTTATCCAAATTATTAATATAAACATTAAACAACAGGGAACCAAGCATCCATCTCTGCAGCACCCCACTGGTCAAAGGCTTCTAAACTGAAAAACACTCTCTCCACAACCACCTTTTAACTGCTTCTAAAAAGCTAATTTTGTACCAAATGGACTACCTCACCCAAGATCTAATGTGATTTCACTTTGTCGAGCAATCTACCATGGGGAATCTTGTCAAAAAGCAGTTGAAGGTCCTAATTTTATGGACCCCTCTGATATTGGTTTCGACTTGCCTTTGACTCTCACACCATCACTGAAATCAAATCTTGATTGCCTTGAATATTCATTGACCCCAATCTCTGTTACCTGCATTCTCTCCAGCCTGCATTCAGTGTCAGATACATCTGTTCCCATTTCTTTCGGTGTCAAGTTGTTTAATGATTAAGGGCTCACACCATGCCTTGGATGAAATTCTAATTTTCTCCACAAACTACCGATTTCAAACGTCTCATCTGTCAGACTTTCCAAGGAACTTTAGTGCCACACTTTATGAAAAGCAGCATTCAAAACTCTCTGCCTTGTTTACCAATCAGAGCATTATCATTTATTTTTTACAGAATTGGAAGACTTTTATTTTAAAATGGTTGAGAATTTCAGAAAACATGTTAAGAGAGCTGCAATTGTGGCAGAGATGGAATTGGGTAGTCTTAATGATGGACTGGAAATAGTCAAAAGGTCAGTTCAAGGTCAAATCTACATCAAACCATAGCAGATGAAGCATTGAAATTTGCATCTGTGAAATAGGTCTGGTTTGAATATACTGTAAATATATAAATGTCATTTGTCACAAGTCAGTCCAGGAAAAATAGTTTGAAGCAGTGAAGGAATTGTTATGCATAAACCGCAACAACTTTCTGACCATAAATTAATTCAGAAGATGGACTCAGAAGGGTAAAGGATACTGGGCATTTGTGAATGGAAATAGGTTTGCAGTCAGATTCAACAAAGCTAGATATCAGCTTCTTGTTGTTTGTTGTATTTATCTCTATTTAAGACTAAAAGCATGATGGAAACATTCACTAATGGCACAAAACATAGCTTTGTCATTGAGGAGGAAAGTTTTAGACTGCAAGAAGATACCAATCGAAAGGTCATTGGGAAAACGCAATAACTGAACAATGTGAGATAAAACATTTTCAGTGTGTCAAAAAGGTAAGGGGCTACAAATTAAATGAAGAGTTATTGATGGATGTAGAAGAAGAAAATAACTTTATCGTTTACCTCCAGGGGCCCTTAAATATAGCAAAAAGGTCAATGAAGTGAATGTACATGAGGGTCTTTATTTTGTTAGTTGAAGCCTGGAACAGCAGCGTGAATGTCCTAACACTGAGAAAGTGCTTTGAAAGGTTAATTATGGAGCAGATTTCAACAGCTGTCTCAGGAAGTGCGTGGACTGACTTCAATTTGCCTATCGTTCACAACAGGCAGATGGCATCTCATAGGTCCTTCACTTTACATTAGATCAACTGGACCAGCAGAACAGATAGCAGTAAGTGTAATGGTATTATAGCGCCAGCGACCAGGCTTTGAATATGGCGCTGTCTGTAAGGAGATTGTATTGATTTCTCCATGTCTGTGTGGGTTTCCTCCAAGTGCTCCGGTTTTTTATCCCCTCCCCCCACCCTTCAAAACGTACACTGGTTGTTGGATAATTGGGTGTAATTAGGCGACACAGCCTCATGAGCTTGTTACCATGTTGTGTGTCAAAAGTAAATTAATGAAACATTAGATAAATACTTGCATCAGGCTACTATTTATTGATTGCAACTATGCTTTCAATACCATTATGCTAGCAAAACTAATTTTCAAACTAAGGGATCTGGGACTCTGTTCAACCCTCTGTGACTGGATCCTCGACTTCCTCATTGGAGGGTTCTAATCAGCATGGATCGGCAATATCACCTCCCCCTCATTGACCATCAACACCCAAGACAGCATGCTCTATTCCATAGCTATGCAGTCATGAAGTTCTGTTCCAATACAAGCTATAAATTCACTGACATCGTCACCATTGTTGGCTGAATAACTGAAGTCAAAATATAGGATCGAGATTTGTAAATCTGGTTGGGTGGAGCCAACACCCATCAGACTTTTGAACAACCCCTTGATACATGAATCATGGACTGTTCTGACAACACAAGGCTCCCTGAACTATTATAACACCACTTTTTTCTTAAACGACTGAAATTGTGAATACTTATTAACTTTTATATATATATAGAATGTATGTGTGTGTGTATATATATATATATATATATATATATATAAGACCGCAGAGCCCACCTCACTGACAAAAGACAAAGGAGGAAAAACCCAACACCCAACCCCAACCAACCAATTTTCCCCTGCAACCACTGCAACCGTGTCTGCCTGTCCCGCATCGGACTTGTCAGCCACAAACGAGCCTGCAGTTGACGTGGACATTTACCCCCTCCATAAATCTTCGTCCACGAAGCCAAGCCAAAGATATATATATATATATATATATATATATATATATATGTTGTATTTAATATCTATTTAAGTTGGGGTTTTTTCATGAGGTTCTTGTTCTGCTCATTGTAAATATATATGACAATAAACATCATCCAAGAGTCGTTAAGGCACAACTATGATCCCTACATTGAGGAAAGACACAATTACAGTGAAGAGAGCGCAAAGGAGATTTACAAGGATATTCCTATAAATAGACTAGCCATTGAGATCTTTTCCAGATGTTGTGAAATGTTTCTTTCAAATTGCTCTTCATCTATTTCTGCTACTGTGAGTACAAGGTTCTCAGATCTGAACATCGACCTGTACTTATTTTCCAATAGCATTCGAGTATATCTCTGCATGAAAGTCTCAAGATTATTTCTGTTGTTTGATTGAGTGATGATGGAGGAGTTCTCAATCATTCTATCCTTGCTGAGAATTATGTTACCAATAATACTCAACCATCCATTGTAATGTGGAGCAATTTTATGATGTTCTAATCAAGGCCACCACCTTGGAGGAAGTTTACTCTTTAACCATATTTTGAAATATAATTGATGCCAATCATCTCTCACTGGCTTTAGCCCTTCTGCTTGAATGAATTGAATTCCATTTAAGGGATGTTAACTTCTTCTGGAGAGTGCCTATGTCTCAATTAAGATGTAAACACAAGACATTTAATTTCACTTCAGATAGCAAAGTCCACAATGTAACTATGAATGTTCCAACTTAGAGAATTTACCTTGTATGGTGTTAACTTCATAAAAGCAAATGGCATAACAGAAATACATTTTAACCTGTTCTCCACAGCAGGAATGTACTAGTTTAGCCACAAAATACAGGATGGAACTTACTCCTTGTTCCTCAGGCATGAAATTGTCAGTTTCCACAACTGCAGTGGTGAATAAATACTGGTCCAGCTGACAGGCAGAGTTAAATTCCATCAGAATAGCTTTATCATTTTAAGTTTTACTAATATGCTGAGAATGTGAGGTGGATGGATACTGGGTGGTGTCCGTGTGAGTCTTCGCAGTTGTGACCTCCCACATCTGCATTGCAAATTTTAGTAGAACCTGAGTAGTTCAGTCATTCAACTCAGAAACTCTTCCTTTGGTCTATCATGTCTCTGCTAACCATCAAGTCCTCATCTACACTTGTTCTGTAGCCTTCTACATCTGCTATTCAAATGATCATCCAGATAATTCTTAATGGCTCCCTTCTGCATCCTTAATGTTCTTATTTGATGATTGCTGGACTCATGCATGGTTGTCCAGGATTTCCCACTGTTCTGATGACTGATCCCTTCCTGTTTCATTTGACCAATGTGATTTGCCAGTGATATGTTTTGATTTAGATTTAGACATACAGCACAGTAACAGGGCCTTCTGGCCCACGAGCCCACGCCACCCAATTACACCCAATTAACCTACAACCTTCATATGTTTAGAAGAGGGGTAGGTAACAGGAGCACTCGAAGTAATCTCATGCAGACAGCACAAAATTCAAACTGACTCATCTCCTTGTGGCTATCCTATGTGCCCCTTCCTCCAATACAGTGAATCCAAAGATCAAGGATTATTGATATGGCATTGAACATTTTAGTTATTGAAAGTATGTTGCTTGGGACTAAGACTACTTCTGGAGTTTTGGACTAAGTAGCTTGAGGAACAAGGGTCAGATCTACATGTATGTAGCTGAACAATAGGGACAGGGTCTGATGGGTTGAGGAGAGAAGATACTGCAAGAATGTTTGATGTGTGCCAAACAAAGAATCAGAAACTTGTTCAAAACTGCTTTTAAGAAGATTTTAAAGACAGGATATTGTAGGCAGGCATATGATTTAAGGAAATACTTTAAAGAGTGATTAGTCAAAAACTAATCTGGGACTGACTTGATTGAATTCTTAAATTTACATTTTCCCTCCACCCAGTGAATTGTTCCAATGATTATCCCATTCATTAAGTCTCATCTTGATTCCTTGCATTACTTCTTCAGATCAGGATAACATTTAGTGGAGAAAGCCATTGAAAATGGGGGAATTATAATCCTAGTGATAAAACTTGAAGCTTCTTTAACAATGAATTTAAAACAGATCCATTATCGAGAGAAATTACTTTTTCAAATAAGCTATGAAGGCTTTTTATTTCACAGTTCACAAAGACCTGAATAAATTTTGACTTAAACTTTAATAGATGTTCACTTGGAAATATTAATATTTTCAATTCACACAATATTGATAAAATGACCAAATAGGTGACACTCCAATTTGCGTAAGTTTGTCTGCCTCTAAATGACAGCTATATTTATTTCAGCAATTTAATATTCAGTTGACTTCCTCAACACACTGCACAGGAACACATTCCAAACATTCACACCTGTGTATTGTGGTGTAAGAAGATACCATGCTGGAGATCAGATGCACCCACTATCAAGTCCAGGGCAATCCACAATTTACAGGCACAACAGGCTCCTCAGCCTTAAGCTAAGTGAAGAGAAGTGCTTTATTCTTATTTTAATTTATATTAATGTTTCTCTTTCTATCATTTCCAATATTAATAACTGTTAATAATAAAGGAAACTTAAGATGCATTGACTGAAAAGGTTTCAACAAGCAAACAGATTTTGATGTTTATCTAGAAACAGTGGTTTTCAAACTGCCCCCCTAAACTCACATTCCACCTTAAGCAATCCCTATGCCATAAGTGCTTTGTGATTAGTAAGGGATTGTTAAAGGTGGCACGTGAATGGAAAGGAAAAAGGTTTGAAAACCACTGTTTCAACCGTTCCTAATTGACTTGTTATGTCTATGGTTTCATAACTCCAAATGAAATGGGCTAATGACAATTTTTCTCAAGCAAAATATTTCAGTAACAATTGGGTCTAGAGCAGTGGTTCTCAACCTTCACTTCCCACTTTTGTATCACCTTAAGCAATCCCTTACTAATCACAGAGCACTAATGGCATAGGAATTACTTAAAGTGGAATGAGGGTAGGAGGGCAGTTTGAAAACCACTGATCTAGAAGACGCAATGATATTTGTCCATGGACAAAAATATATCATTGGAATTAACAAACAGAGCACAAATAATATTGCCATTATTAGGGAGTTATCTATGGGAAAACATCTTGCTTTCTTGACTATGTTTATATTGACTTGTTTAGTCACTCCTCATATAGAGGCAACAAACCAACAAAAGGTACTGATAGAATGTACAATGTCAATCTGGATTTAGCCTTGTGTTACAGAGTTCTGTGTTGTGTATTGACCTATGTGTTGTGTGGTTTTCTGTTAGAAAAGTGACAGTTTGCCTTAGAGAGCCAAGGTGAAGGTGGACTGCTGAGAGAGTGGGAGACAGACTGAGCATGTGCAGAAAATTATCTAAAAATTTCTGGACTTGGACAATAAACCACCACTGGGGGATGCTGTGGAGGGAAGGAGATCCAGAGCATGAGTCATGGTCTGGAGGACAGTTTAGAATGTTGGGATTTCAAAAAGGATCCAGACCAAGCAAGCAACACAAGATAATTTGAATTTTGTGCTCAGTCTCTCTCAAAGATCTTTTGGCTTCAGTTTACCAAACAAACTGAATTTTGTTTATGATCTTTGCTTCATTTGAGATCAAAGTTTTGTGAGTCTTGTGTGTTTTGTTTCTAAGTTTTTCTGTGGGCTGGTTGGAAATATAACAGACTTTAATTACATATATTATATTTAGGCTGGGGAATTTATTAGTTTTACACAGTTATAGAAATTTGCATAGTAACCAGTGGGCATTGTTAAAAAAGGGGGGAATTTTGAATTAAAATTTGATGGTGAATTATTTTGTTAATAAAATAATTGTTCATCTTTACCCTTGTGTGATTTGCCTTCTTTGTGGTTGCTGGTTTGATCTTGTAACATAATTTGGGGATATCGTCCGGGATCAAATCAATTTGGAAGCTTTAGGGGTGATTGAGTTGTGCTTATTTATCAATTGTTTGAGTCTGACTCTACATCCAGCTTGAAATTAAAAATAAACGGTGAGTGTATAAATCACCAGTAGAAAACCCAGCAACTATGAATATTGACCAGTTCATATCTAACCTTTCAGTGGTTAATGTAAAAATGGCTAAAAAGTCAGAACTGATGGTGATAGTTGGCAAGTTACAGTAAGAATTGGGATTAGATTAAGAGGAAATTGCCTGAAGAATTGTTAAGCACTGTTAAGCATTAGAACAGTTTCAAAAGGAGAAAACTTCAGAGGAAGTAAAGTTGGCTTTGAGAAAACTAGAGTTAGAGGAAAAAAGAGGCAGAAAGGAAAGCCGAATGGGAAGCAGAAATGGAGGAAAGAGAGAAAGAATGGAAACATGAGCTAGAACTAGCTAAATTGAGGCAGACCCTAACCCAAGGAGAGGGAGAGTCCCAAAACTCACGTGGTGGTCAGGAGGAGAGGTTTCTGGTCAGTAGAGAAGTGAGGTTAGTTCCTCCATTTGCGGAAGCTGAAATATATCAGTATTTTCAGCATTTTGAGAAAGTAGCTGTAAATTTAAAATGACCACCAGACCAGTGGCACTCCTGCTACAAAGTGTTCTTAATAGGAAAGCCTAACAGGTGTACTTGTGTCCCACTGTACAACAAGCAGCTGATTACGAACTTGTAAAGCAGGCTATACTCCGATCTTATGAACTTATAGACAAAAGTTCAGGAGTTTAAAAAAAAACAGCCCAATCTTACCTGGATTTTGCTTATAGAAAGGTTGTGTGTTTTGATCGGTGGTGTGCCGCAATGAAAGTAGAAAATAACTTTGATTTATTGAGGGAAATCCTTCTGATTGAGGAGATTAAAAGTTATGTTCCTGACGATATTCAAGTGTACTTGGCAGAGAAAAATATAAAAACTTGGCAAGAATTGGCTAAATTCGAAAGAAACTTGCCCCATCAGGATTTTTCAGATGATAACCTCTTTCTTTCAGGTTATCACAGAGTGCCTTTTAGTTTCCCTTATTTCAAGTGAAACATTATACAGCCAGCCATCTCCTGTTGTATGGACCATAAGAGCTTTGAACAGATCTTTCCACAGATGCTGTCCGATCTGCTGAGTGCTTCCAGCATGTTGTGCACTTCACAAACTATGTTGTGGGTGAAGATTACCAACATTAAAATAAATCTCATTGTTAGATATTAAACTTCTTTTATAATCCCTATATCTGAAATAAATGTACTTTCACTAAAGGAGCTCATGATGGCTCAGCTCAATATACAATAAAGTGCAATTAGAATTTAAAGAGATACGTTAACTAACATTGAGATGAGTGAAACACAAAAGTCTGCAGACACTGCAACGGTAGTAAAAATACAAAGTGCTGCCTGAACTTAGCCAGTCTCACAGTGCCCAGAGGAGGTCAAGATATATAACCAATGTTTCAGGCCTGAGGGGAAAACAAAGAAAGATAGAATCCTCCAACCAGATAGCATTAACATCAACTTCTCCAGTTTCCATTAGCCCTCCCCTCCCCCCTTCCCCTATCCATATTTCTCCTCTGCAATAGCTCTGTCTCCTTCTTTCCCTTCCTCCAGCTCTGCATTCAAAGAGCCACCCTCTACCCAATTACTTCTCTCCTGTTCTCCTACCCATTGATAGGCGCTACCAGTAACCACAGAGACTAACTGAGGGAATGATAGGCTTTAATATATAGAAGATCCTTGCTGGCCCGGATCCAGGTATAGGAATGGAGGGAAGGGAGAGGTGGCTCAACCTTTATGGCCCAGGTCCACAGGGGAAGGGTTATAGGGTATGAGTCATCAGTGGGTGGGCCAGCTCCATATATACAGTAGCCAACAATAACTATATACAATGGAGGAAACATATCTTCACATCAATGTCCAATTATCACCTTTTGTCAGGTGACCTGTGCCCTTTCTTCCCTCCTCCCCCAGCCTTTTTATTCAGGTTGCTCTGCTCTTTTGCTCATACCTTGATGAAGGGCTCAGGCCTGAAATATTGGTTATATGTCTTTACCTCCAATGGACGCTGCGAGTTCTGCTGAGTTCCTCCAGCGTTGTGGTGTTTTTGTCAAATAGCGTTGAAGAGTTATGGTCAAATGTGCAGTGCCAAATATCAGTTTCAAAATTTTGTTTTGAAACGGGGTTTCTCTTTGGGCTTGAGACTAGTCCAGTGAATGAAATTCTAGGTCAGAAATATTTTCAAGGCGGGGTCTTATCTGAGAATCATTTGACAAATAGATTCCTCTTTTTTTTAATTCAGCTGGTTGTTGGTCAGGGAGGAGAGAAAATCAAAAGCCTCCTCTACAATGTGGAGCTGGGCTGCAGCTAGGTTTATAGAGGAGAGAGGCAAATGAACAAAAGGGATGGCCTTGCACTGGCTGCTAAACATTTTGGAGAGAGAAAAAAAAACACATGGGCCTCCAGACTGAGCAGACACAGGTTAATCCCGTCAAAGGTGGACGTTTCTTGAGTTGGCATCATGTGGAAGCTAACGACCATCAGAATTATGAGCTGGATTTCAGGAAAACTTTTAGGTATCCTTGAGAACTATTTCTTCCATTTTGGCATCAAAATAAGCAGGATGCTATGCATAGCACATCATCAAATTGTGGTTAATATAAAGCATATTTACCACGTCAATTTAGAGTCGTATTTGCTCAGTAATCTTAACATTGCTGTTGTTAATTTTATATTAAAATCATTTGTAAAATGGTGCACAACATAACTAGACTATTAATATGAAATACACATTCCCTCCACCAATTTGGAGAAATTATTCAGCACAGGTCTCCAAAGAATTTATGGCTGATTAGAGCCGAGGCCCCTGCCCGACAGCTGATTTGCTGCAGGGGTCCCTCCTGATTGTTTTTCTGGGACAACCAATTTCTCTTCTGCAACATTGTGCAGCACGCCACACATTGTCTTACACTGACAAACTGCAAGGTACTACTGGAGTAATCACCAAGAAATGCCAAATTTAAAAAGCTGGAAGTAAATCTGTGTGTGTAATTAACCACAGAAAGGATGACCAGATTACAGTTTTCCAAGAAGTTCCATATTTGATGGCATATAGACCCCCATCTCCCACCCCCCTTTTTTAGTATGAGATTTCAGGAAAAATTTGCATGGCTGAGATGCTGAAGCCTCCTCACACATGAACAACAGCAATAACACATCCTCTTGCCTGCCTCATGACGGGTCTCCAGATGCTTCCTCTCCACCGTACAAATGGCAAATGATTGATAGCCACACCGAGACCTGCGGGCATGCGAGGATGGGAGGGAGAGAAGCCAGGGCAATGGGCAGGGCCCAGGCCACCTATTGCGGGGAGCAGATGATCGATCACTTGCTTTGAGGGGAGCACTGGGCCTCGGTGATCAGGCTCCACACTGAGCCTTTGTTCAACAAGTACGGATCCTGAACAGATTGAATGAGGCATGGGGGAAAGTGGCAGTGAGTGAGCGGCCACTCACTCCTGCGCCTCATTCAATTTGCTCAGGGGACCATACTCACTGAACAAAGACTAATCATCGAGGCCCAGGAGAGAGTGAGCGAGCGAAGGGGGGGTGGGGGGAGGAGAGCAAGTGAGCAGGTGGCGGGAAGGAGGGAGAGAGCGAGCCTTCTTACCAGGGGAAGTGAGTGGCAGCAGCGACCTGCAGAAAGCATGGGCCACCTAAGGAAAGGGGTTCTTGAAGCTGGGTGAAATGTCCAAAATGGCAGCAAAATGTCACATTTGTGGGTTTTGAGGTGATTGGGGGGAGGGGGAGAAAAGGAGGGTAATATATGCCATCAAATATGGTATTGAAAAGAGCCAGCTAAATTCTGGAAAAAGGTCTTGAGAACAGATTAGACCAAGATTAACCTGTATGGAGGCAAAAAGGAAATGCCCAAGATCTAAAGCAGACCACCTTTTCCATGGTTTGCATCTTGAGTGCATCTGTATTTCTGTAAATATCCACAATCTTCTTGCAATCCTGCTGCAGGTGATGTGGTTGGTAAGCAGATCAATTTTTGTAAGCAATTTATATCCTCAAACAATGCAGACACACTCATGAGTCATTTGCCATCTGGAAAATATTTAACATGCATTTTACTGATAATTTGACAGTTAGGAAAGTGCCAATTCCTGCTACTTAAAGGGGAAATATATTCAGATAAATATGTTAATACTGTATCTCTGCAGGACCAGCAAATTATACCCATTGTAGGAGTTGTCAGATGAAACAGGGAGAGTTGATGGTAATTAAGAGAAAATGGGGTTTAAGAAAATGAATGAGATGGATGAAAAGCAGTCGTAGACATGATGTACCAAATGATACTCTTATTTGTTGTAAGGAAATTTGGGAAATATATCACAATTAATGGGATTAATTAAATTAAATTTTACTTAAGGGACGGTGCTCCTCCTGAAATGAATTGGACCTATTTTATCAATACATTTTGTATCTGAATGCAAACTGGGCATTTTATCGTTGTCAACAGAGTCATGTGGCTTTGGAGTATACAGCATGCTTTCTACCTGCAAGCCAATTTTATTCATTCACATAGACAAGGTTCCACTGATCCCATGCCTTCTGACTTTCTGGATGAGTCTCTCATGCAGGACTTTGTCAAATGCCTTGCGAAAATCCATGTGGACAACATCTACCACTTTACCCTCATTAATTTCTTTTGTTAGCTCCACCCACACCACTTTCCATGCCCGCGTTGAGAAGAAGAACCAAACAGTGCCTACTAGAATCCCTACAAAGGCTGAGGACCCTGTGATATGTCTCTGAGGATGATGTAAGAACATCATTCAAGAGGGTGAACCCTCGCAAGGCAACAAGCCCTGATGGCGTACCTGGCAGGGTACTTCAAATCTGCACCGACCAACTAGCTGGAGTGGTTCACAGATATCTTCAACCTCTCATCATCGGTGTCAGAGTTTTCCCATCTACTTCAAAAGGGCATCAATCATTCAGGTGCCAAAGAAGAGTAGTGTGAGCTGCCTCAACGACTATCACCCAGCAGCACTAACTTCCGTGTGATGAAATTCTTTGAGATACTGATCATGGCCAGAATTAACACGTACATAAGCAAAGATCTGGACCCACTGCAATTCACCTATCGTCACAATCGCTCCACAGCAAATGCAATGTCACGAGCTCTTCACTCAGCTCTGGATCACCTTGACAAACAATTACTCATACATACGATGGCTCTTCATCAACTACATCTCAGCTTTCAATACCATTATTCGCTCAGTGCTAGTCAAGAAGCTACAAACTCTGGGCCTCTGTACCCCACTCTGCAACTGAACCCTTGACTTTGTCAACAGAAGACCACAGTCAGTACGAATTGGAAGTAACGTCTCCTCCTCAATGATTATCAACAAAGGTGCACCCTGAGGATGCATGTTTAGCCACTGCTCTGCTCATTATACACCCATTGACCGTGTGGCCGGGCACAATTCCAATGCCATTGACATTTGCTGATGACACCACAGTTATCGGAGAATCGCAAACATCAATGAGGAAGCGTACAGGAGGGAGATAGATCAGTCTTTGAGTGGTGTGGTGTCACAACAATAACCATGTGTTCAACATTAGCAAAACTAAGGAGATAATTATTGACTTCAGGAGGAAGTCAGGGGAACACAACCCAGTCCTCATCGAGGGCTCAGTAATGGAGAGGGTCAAGAACTTCAAATTCCTGGGTGTCAACATCCCCGAGGATCTGTCCTGGAGCCTCCATGTTGATGCAATCATGAAGAAGACTCATCAGTGGCTATACTTTCTGAAGTGCTTGAGGAGATTCGATACGCCATCAAAGACTCAAAAACTTCTACAGGAGAGCATACAGGCTGATTGCATCACTGCCTGCTTTGAGACACCAAATCTCAAGACAAGGAAAAATTCAAGAGGGTTGTTAAGTCGGCTGCGGCATCAGAAGCAGAGGACTCCACTCCATCCAGGACATTCACATAGGCGGTGTTTAAAAAAAAAGTAGCCTCTATCCTCAAAGACCACCACTACTCAGACCATGCCATCTTCACTCTGCTACCATCAAAGGTACTGGAGTCTAAAGACGAGCACCCAGCGGCACAAGGACAGATTCCTGAATAGTCAATGAATGAAAGACACTGCCTTTCCTTTCATGCACGACTATTTTTATTTTCATTTTTGATATTATTATTGTAAAATGTTTGCACTAAGATGCTGTAACATAACACTGAATTTCTTGACTTGTTCATGATAATAAATTCTGATTCCCTCTGCTGCGTCCTCCCTTTCTATAGCCATGATAGTATCCCTGTCCAGTAATGCTACTTTCCCCTCCCCTCTTTCTACCTCCAATCCTATTCTTTTTAAAACACCTAAGCCTCAGTATCTCCATCAGCCAATCTTGTCCTTCCTCCAGCCAAGTTTTAGTAGCGGCCACAACATCACAGTTCCAAGTATACATCCATGCTCTCAGTTCATCCCCTTTATTCCTAACACTCCTAGAAATGAAAGACACATTTCAATCCTTCTAACTGGCTACATTAATGTTTTTCCCCCCTGTCTGTCCTTCCTCCCCAACTCAGATCTCATAGCATCATGCTTTAGTCCTTCTACCCTAATCTCTGCACTTACATTCTGATTCCCACATGCCTGCCAAACTATTTTAAACCTTCCCCAACTGCTGCAGCCAGGATAGTGAACTCCAGTTCAGGTGCAGCCTATCCTCTTTGTACAGGTCAGACTTACCCCAGAAGAGATCCCAAGGATCAAGAAATCTGAACCCTTGCCCCCTGTACTAACTCGTCAGCCACCCATTCATCTGCCACAACTTCCTGTTCCTACTCTCTCTTGAGCATGGCACAGGCATTAGTCCTGAGACAACCAGGTCCTGCTTTTTAACTTCTTTCCTATCTCCCTATATTCCCTCTTCAAGACCTCATTCCTACTCCTATCTATGTCATTGGTCCTCATGTGGGCCACAATATCTGGCTGCTCACCCTCCCCCTCCAGAATGCTATGAACTTGATCAGAGACATCCCTGACCCTGGCAACTGGGAGGCAACACGCCATCCAAGAGTCTTGATCTCATTCATCAAACCTTTTATTTTCTCTCCTAACCAATGAGTCCTTAATTACCATAGCTCTCCACTTCTCCCCCCTTCCCTTATGAACCGGGGGGGGGCAGAATCTGTGGTGGAGATATAACCACCTCAACTTGTCCCTGATAGATCATTTACCCCCCCCCCCCCCAACAATATCTAAAACAGTATACTTGTTGTTGAGGGGAAAATGCCCACAGGTATGCTCTATACTGTCTGCCTCTCTCCCTTCCCTTCCCTCTCATAACATTTACCTGTCTCCTGCCTTTTTGGGGAACTGAAGCCCCTCTCTATAACTATCTCTGTCTCCTGAATGATTCTTTGATCCAGCTCAAGCTCCTTAACATGGTCTCCTAGGAGCTGAAGCTTGGATACACCTCATGCAGGTGTAGCCATCAGGAATAATTGTTCTGCCCCACATTTCCCACATCCTGCACTCGGAGGATTCCTCTGCCTTGGCTCTTTCCATTAACCTTTCTAAACTTAAAATCAAAGACCCTACTCTCTTGAAAGCAAGCTCATCCTCAGCCTCTGTTCGCCGAAGCCTCTTGAGCCAAAACCTCAAAGCTCCACTCCTACCCTGATGCACTGGCCACTCTTCTTTAGCTTCCCTTCCATTTAATTGTCCCTCCCACAAATCAACAACCTATTTAATCCTTTAGTTGCCCTCCTTGCTCTTTTTTAAAACTGCCTCACTTACACTCACCTCCCTCCCGAGTCTTTCGCTCCGCCTCTCGCTTCAACGCTCTCACGATCCATGGGCTCACGTGCTGCTATATTGAGGCCATCTGCAAATTAGGGGAGCCACACATATTCTGGCTCATCAATCTCTGTCCATACAGCATCAACATCAACTGCCTTTCACTTTTGATGCATGCTGTGTGACTTAGCAAGAAATGTCACTTTGTCATATCCCTTGGAGTGCTGATGGAAAGATTTGTGTTGGCTATGTGAAGAGAGTACATACACCAAATTATATAGCACCCAGGAATGTAGGTTTCAAAAGGCAACAAGAATGACAGTTTTGATGGAAGTGTGCGGAATGTGAAGCAGTTTCAGTCAGCTCAAAATGCAGATGTGATTTTATGAGCAAAGCTCTAAGATTGTAATAATGAGATCAACATGTCTTTCCCATCAAAATCTGGCCTTGTGTGGATTTGGGAGGTGATCAGCTAACCAACGGAACCTGAGAAGCAGAAAATATGCAGGTAACAAAATTCCAAACGGTGGGAGACCTTGTTAATGATGACTGGGAATCCTTGCTGTTTCCATCTGCTCATTTACTTTTGCTCCCTGTTATAATTGTGGCAGAATGAGACAGCTGGCACCAGTTTAAAGCAGCAAATACATGTGGATCACACAGTGAATTGTAGTCTGTGTTTACTTGAAAGCATAGAAACAGTCCCACCAAAGTCATCAAGAGTCATTATCCAAATTCAATTGAGTAACAAAGACATTGAGGATTGCAAAGTGGCATTCACCCCAGAGATGACAGCTTGACAACAAAAAAAAACTTCAACTACTTTGAAACTACCATTTAAACAAATGCTCAGAATGTTACAATGCAGGTGGATTTTGAGTCAGGCTAAGCTGTAATGGGGCATGATACCTGTAGGCCTCACTTCAGTCCAATCCTGCTAATGTACACTCTGGCCCCATTGCACAAACCTTCACTAGAACAGCCGTTTTCAGTAGGGACTATATGGACCCATTTGGGACACAGCATATTTTAGCAGGGCCACGAACTGAGATCATAAAATAATTTTTTAAATAATTGGTAGGAGAGATGTATGGAAGAAACCAACTAGACTTGAATGCTTCACCGGGAACTGGGGGGGGGGGGGGTGGGGGGAGGAGGCGGGGCCATAAACTTTGCGCAGTCGGAAGGGGGCCACAGCCAAGGAAAGATGAAGACTGGCTGCTCCAGAAAGTTGTTGTAAACAATGGGAGAAATAATAAATGTTGGCACGTTTATTTGTCAGTAAGTACTAGTAGATTGTAGTTAGAGATAATTGGGAAACAGAACTGCCAATAATTGTAAAAAAAAACTACACCTAAAGGCTGTGAGGTTTAGGATTCCATTGGATTGGTGAATTTGGACTTAAGAGTATGTTTCCCATCTCCTTCTTTGGCTTGGCTTCGCGGACGAAGATTTATGGAGGGGGTAAAAAGTCCACGTCAGCTGCAGGCTCGTTTGTGGCTGACAAGTCCGATGCGGGACTGGCAGACACGATTGCAGCGGTTGCAAGGGAAAATTTGTTGGTTTGGGTTGGGTGTTGGGTTTTTCCTCCTTTGCCTTTTGTCAGTGAGGTGGGCTCTGCGGTCTTCTTCAAAGGAGGTTGCAGCCCGCCAAACTGTGAGGCGCCAAGATGCACGGTTTGAGGCGTTATCAGCCCACTGGCGGTGGTCAATGTGGCAGGCACCAAGAGATTTCTTTAGGCAGTCCTTGTACCTTTTCTTTGGTGCACCTCTGTCACGGTGGCCAGTGGAGAGCTCGCCATATAACACGATCTTGGGAAGGCGATGGTCCTCCATTCTGGAGACGTGACCCATCCAGCGCAGCTGGATCTTCAGCAGCGTGGACTCGATGTTTCCCATCTATTCACTAACATACAACAGAAACAGAGAATCACAGTCACCTTGACATTTATTGGATTTCATATTCCCATCCAGGTGTAAGAGCAAGACACTGGACTATTAAACTCTATAATACATGGTCTTTCATCTATAAACTGTTCCCTGGTGCTGCTAAAAGATCAAGAACTTATTTGGTCTGCCCAAACCTTGTTGATCTTCCAGTATAATGAGATGTCTATAAGGACTCAATGGGTCTGGTAACGTTCACAGAGAGAAATGGTCAGTTAATGCAAAAGCACAAAGCCGGAGAAATTCAGCAGGTCAAGCACCGTCCTTTATATAGCAAAGGTAAACATGCATAACTGACATTTTGAGCTTGAGCCCTTATCAAGGAATGGAAAAAATATGGATGCATCTGAACTAAAGAGTCGGGGCATGGGATGGTTACAAAGGCAGGAGGTGATAGGTGGAGAAGCGAGGGAGAGGACAGGAGCGAAGAAGGGGAAGAGGAGTGGCTAGGTGAATAGAGGGGGAAGGGATGGAGGGGAACTGGATGGAGGGGAGAGGGAAGAGGAGAGCAGGTTAGCAGAAACCGGAAAAGTCGATGTTAATGCCATCTGCCTGGAGAGTGCTCAGATGGAAAATCAGGTGTTGTTCCTCCAATTTGCGGGTGGTCTTGGTGGTATAATACATAAGGCCATGGACAGACATGAGAGTATGGGAGTGTGACACAGATTTGAAATGGTTAGCTACTGGGAGGTCTCCATCACTGGGGCAGATGAAGTGAAGGTGCTCAGTGAAGTGATCTCCCAATCTGCGCCCAGTCTCTCTGATGTAGAGGTGGCCACAAATCAGTCCTGTGGGATGCACGTGAAGTGTTGCTTCACTTGAAAAGGCTTGTTTTGGGCCCCGGATCGTAGTGAGGGAAGAGGTGTGGACACAAGTGTCACATTTTTCCATACTTTGATGAGGGCTCAAGCCTGAAATATCTGTAATGTCCTTTGCTATATAAAAGGCACTGCTTGACCTGCTGAGTTTCTCCAGCTTTCTGTTTTTACTTCAACCACAGCGTCTGCAGATTTTCATGTTTTACTTCTGGTCTATTAATGTTTTGAGTCAGAATCCTTTATCAAAACTTGATAAAATGTATCGATAAAATGTCTCAATAAAAGATCCCGATGCAAAAAAAGACTGATCCTTTCTCTCCATGGATGATTCCCTAACTGCGGATTCTTCCCAAATTCCCTTTGTTCGCATAAGATTCAGTCATCTCCAATTCTTCTGCTTCTCTGCCCGTGCTGCCGACTAGAACATTCTAGACTGCAGGAACACCTGCTGGGGTCATGCTGAAGCTGGGTAAAGCAAATGCATTTTGGAGAAGGACTGTAATTAAGGGTGCTTCTTCCACTTGAAATGAATGGCTAAGTCTGGTATAGATACTTCTCATACTTCTAAAATCGTAATAATGCGCTGAACAGAACCAATGTACAGAACCAACAACATTGTGAACATTTAAACTGAAAGACACTATGAATGTAAAAATGGCCATGCCCTGAATTTTTGTGCTTGCATAAATATTTTGATGAATAACTTTTTTTTAAGAAATAAAGTTTATTTTTGATTTGGGCGGCAAACTTAGTGCAACACTATTACATCACCAGCAGCTGGAGTTCGAATCCAGCGCTGTCTGTAAGAAGTTTGTACATTCTCCCCGTGTCTGCGTGGGTTTCCTCCAGGTGCTTCGGTTTCCTCCCACCCCTCAAAACGTTCCACATTTAGGTCAATTGAGTGCATTAGGGGCAGCACAGGCTCAAGATCCAAAAGAGCTCGTTACCATGCTGTTTGTCTAAATTTAATATTGTTTTAAAAAAACACTGTTGGAGAAGTAGCAGTTCGCTCATGCTGTGATTAAGCATGAAAATCAAAGGCCAACAAAAAAGTAATTGAAAATATGAGATGAAGGTAACGGATGCTGTACAGATGGTAGAGGTCTGCTGAAATCACAGGAAGCAGGGAAATTGGACGACATGACAAGGAGCATAATCAATCGAATCATTTGAATAGAAGCCTGAATTACATAGCACAAGACTGAATCACTTGAGAGTACTGCAGCAGGCAATGTGAACAGCAGTAAATGTGGACAAAAGTCAACAAATACCAAACGACTGCAGTGTATGTGGAGCTATTAGCAATGCAATGCAAGTAAACAATGCAACTTTATGTTTTAAATGATGGCATTTTGAATAATTTTGGAAAGTTAAGGACTTGGATGTGAGGTCATTCACTCTGAAGTCACAAGTCCAAAATGGGTCTGAATACATTACAACCCTTGCTAAGAAGATGGGCTTGAGTTCAAATCTTGAATAACGCACACAAATATAAAGATATGAAGGCATCATCAAAACCATTTTTGGAAAGTAAAGGACACAAATTTCTAGCCTTTAAAATTGTGGCCAATAAATATAATGCCTTTGTTTCCCTTTGGAAGCCAAGAGTTACAAAAAATGCTGTACAGTGATAACAGGACATTTGTTCACCATAAGGCATCATCTGGAGCACCTCTGGTTGGAAAAGGTTTAAAAGGAACAAAAATTGGAACCTTCAAGACCATGACTGAATTACAATAAAAAGGAAGATGTTTAGACTTATCTTGTTCCCATCATACCTTGATGAAGGGCTCAAGCCCAATTTGTTGATTATGCATCTTTAATTTTGCTATTTAAGGACACTGTTTGACCTGCTCAGTTTCTCCAGCATTGTGTTCTTATTTTAGACAGGATGACATCTGAACAGCAAGGTGAAAATTTTTCAAGCACATCCTGTTCTGAAAACACAGTAAAAATCCAATCTAATTAATTATCACTCAACAAGTAAGTCTATGTTAGATTATTTCTTTCTCCGCAACTTTACCAGTTTGTCATCAAGGTTGTGGAGAAAGAAACTATACATAATTTCTACATAACATCAATTGCCTAAAGGAGGAGACTTTATAATCCACATTACATGTAACCAACTAACAAACTAGTGAATATACTACAGGCACTATAAAGCAAATACTCTCAATCTTCACAAAGAGATGGAAGGTGCCATTAAGGAATGTCTTAGATTAAGACATCAGCAAAATTTTCACCAATGCACGTTTTCAATATTGCCTAGAAATACATGGAATAAGATTCACTAGACAAGCTCTTGGGTGAGAAAATTGTCCAATTATGAGCAGCTTAAAAAAAATAAGAGTTGTGATGTTTGGAAATTAGAAGAATGAGGGGTGATCTGTTTGAAACATGCAGGATCCTGATGGGATGAGGCAAGGTAGATATCAAAATGTTTTCACAGAGAGAGCTCCTTGAGCAAAGGGAGATAGCTAAGAGAAGAGAGGCTGGGCATTTAAAACTGAAATGCATGGGAACTTCTGGCAGAGGAAAATGAACTGTTGGAATTCTCTTCCAAATGGTTGCAGAGACTGAATTATTAGGGAATGCCTAATGGGACAAGGACGCAGAAGTGGAGATGAGCTCTGGGCTGATCAGCCATAATTAAATAGAAGAGGAGCATAGGCTTGAAGGGCAAAATTGCCAACTTTCTTTTATCTTCTCATCTGAACAAAACAGAAGTTTATTCTGCCTATACCAAATTTTGGTCGCATTTACTAAATTTTTCTCTCACTGCCTTGCACTCGTTTCTTCTTCAAGTATCCATTTCATTCCTTTTTGAAAATAATGATAAAATTTGATTTTATTATACTTCTAGGCAGTAAAAAAAAAGTGAAAACAGTCCTGGAGAAACTCAGCTGGTCAATTAGTGTACTTTATTCAGCAAAGATAAAGATATATAATCAACATTTGAGCTTGAGCCCTTCCTCAAGTTGCAGGGCTACCTTGATGAAGGGCTCAAGCCCCAAATGTTGATTATGATTTTACTTCAAGCCAATTGCTTCAGATAAACCTTTCCAAAGAGCAGAATTGTTGAGAACCAGGGGACAGGGATGTAAAGCAATTAGCAAACGAGCCAGGGAAACATGCAAAAATTCATTTTTACTTTGTCTAAAATATCTACAAGTTTGAATGTTTTGCCATTCCAAGAACAACATTCAGCCACTTTATTTCAACAGTGTACCTGAAGTCCACTCATTTATTTTACTGAATCTTTTACTGTACACTCCCTGGAGCCTTTACATTCTTCTAGTAAATGGAGAATCAGTCTGCTATTATAAGCTTACATTTCATTTAGTATGACTGTCATTTCAAGGATTAGTTCAAGCTGCCACCATTCACAGCTTGTAGCAAGATGGTATTGACTAGAGACAAAGTGATGATCTGGAACAGTGTTTCTCAACCCTTTTTCTTTCCACTCACATACCATTTTGACTAATCCCTATGCCATAAGTGCTCTGTGATTGGATAGGGATTGTTTAAAGTCTTATGTGAGTGGCAATGGAAGGTTGAGAACCACTGCTCTAGACCCAATTGTTGCTGAAATATTTTGCTTGAGAAAAATTGTCATTGGCCCAATTCCTTTGGAGTTATGAAACCATGCACATAACAAGTCAATTGGGAATGATTAAAACAGTGGTTTTCATAATTTTTCTTTCCGCCCACACACCACCTTAAGCAATCCCTTACTAATCACAGAGCACCTATGGCATAGGGTATGTGAGTGGAAATAAAATTGTTCAGAACCACTGCTCTGGAAGAAGAATATTCAGGAAAAAACAGATGGTGAGAGAGGGTCCTGTGATTATGAGTCATGCGATTGGGAGACAATGAAACAGGATTCAGTATAATCAGCCAGCCATTTGCTAAGGACAGAGGTGAAGTGACTCAATTTTGCTTATTCTCCTTGTCAGGGGAAGTATTTAACCACCATGACTATTGTAATGGTCATTTTGATTGACCCATATATGGGTAAAGGAAGCAGGAGAATTGCCTCATTGTATCGTGCCCATTGTGATGGTCGTTTCGTCTGACGCGCGCCAGGGTTTTGGAAGCATCGTGAAAGTCACACTTTTTGTTCCCCCATGCAAGGAAGAGGGGAGTTGTGGCAACCATTCGCATGAAAGAACATTTCTCTGGAAGCAACTTGACAAGAATTCATGAGTTTTCAGCAGTCTAATCGCTCAGTCTCTCTCACCTCCTTCGCGATTACTTCTGTGTGTTGGTTTAAACATCTGAGCTTCAACACAGGATTTCTGAGACAAATTTGGAATGACTTTCCAGAATTATGTCTAAGGTATAATGGTTTGGATATCACACACACACACAGACACACACACACACACACACAGACACACACACACACACACACACACACACACACACACACACACACAAAATAATGCACAGTTGGGGTTCAATTTAGCTAAGTCATTATATTATCAGTAGTTATTGATAAATAGATTGTTTTAAAAGCAAACAATAACAGTCTCGGTGAATTTCTACTGTTGCTAGTCTGCTATGTAACATTGGACTGCGTGCAGACCTATGGGTATATAGATTCAGCCTAATTTTTTTTTGTCTTTCCATTTATAATACTTAGCAACCTACATTGCTTTTTCTGAATCTGTCCAGCTAAAAATATTATCGTTCATGGAAATGTTAATTGAAGTACAGTAGATATTAATAAACATACTTTATTTTTAAATATATATCCACTTTAGTTATGCATTATATTTAATCTTAACCAAATGAAATGGGCCATGCATGTAAAACTGTGTTGATCACATACTATACATGCTGCAGCTGAGTGATTCACTTTGCCATGAGGAGATAGGACCTCATTTTCTCTGCCATATATGCAGCTACTAATTTAAGATGGAGTGTATATATAGCCAATCAATACATGTCTTGCAAGTGTGTATTAGGTTTGAACTAAGCAACTATTACTTCTTCATATTAAATAAATTTTCGGTTTCATCCCACTCTCATACATATTTTAATTATATGCTTCAGTGAATTCATTACTTTTCCTGGCTTGTAAACATAGACAGAAATTATTATTCCAATTCAGAAATATTTAAGAATATATTTTAATCTTTTTTTCATTTTAATGAGATTCTATTTTGTTCTGAAGCCTAACTTTTTAATAAATAGGATTCAAAATTCTTTTACTGTCCCTTACGGCCACACAAAATGGAATTGCACACAAAATTCAGCAACTTTTGCCTACCGTAAAAGCACACCAAGAGGAAGTAATAGCATTGCCCTGAGTGCCTAAAGAGAAAGAGAAGTAAAAGAGATTTCCCTTCAGAGACATCAAGAGCCCCCAGCGCGCCCGCAGCCTCAGCAGCTACATTGCTTCCTGTTCAATGCAACGATTGGCAAATGCAAGCAACCAAATCTGAACTTCCAATACAATCAAGAAATTTTCGGTGCCTGAGGCCCCTTCGGTAACCTTTCTGGCCCTTGGCACTCTCTCGAATCCCAGTCCCAATACCTGGTACCCAGCGCAGATATTATATTACTTCTACATACTTCCATTGCTTTTCTGTAAAAAACATATATGCAGACTGAAATCCATTAATCCATTGCTATCGATGGCTAAATTCAGCATTTTACATAAGCTGAGACAAATCCCAAACTCAACAAAAGCACTACAGCCTCCACAGTTCATCAGACTACAGAGGAAAGCATGAATTCTATTGGTGGACTCCTAATCCAATTACTTAATGAAATGTAAACCATGTACAGAAAAACTTTTTTTTTCTTTTTTGTTTAATGTGCTTAGCCATCTTGATATAGATAAAAAGTTAGTTTCTGGACCACAAGGACTATCTTCTTATTACAGTAACCCACCCCCAGTATCAGACACTTGTGAAAATTGGTAGATGCTAGCTAAGTGAATTTTCCAGTTGCTTGAGATTGCATGTTGCATGATTGGCGAACTAACGGTGAGGCACACCAATTTTAAACTTACTCATTTTTTACCTGTTTATTTTCCTTGATTTTTTTTTTGCTGGTTGCTTGAGGCTGCCAGTTGCTTGAATGATGGATAATAGGGATTTTACTATATTTTATGTTTTCTTAACTCCCAGCCAAAGCAGTAGCTTGCGTGTGATAAAAATTTGACTTGCCCATTCAACGATTCCACATTCTGATGAAAGATTGCCGGTCTGAAATTCTCTTGATTGTTTGACTTTCTGAGTACTTTCCACATGGTCTGTCTCTACTTCTGATTTTCAACATCTTTTGCGTTTTTGTTTTTGCGACTTTAAAAGGACCCCTGCAGTACTGCACTGATACGGCAGACAACCCCATAGACCTTAACACCTGCTAACAGGCAGATGAGCATCAGAAGGAGGGAAGGAAGAAGATCAGGGTGAAAAAAAAGAAAGCATCCACCTAGAAACCCCTTCTTGGCAGCTAAAGAAAAAATAAACAATTATCAATAACCTGCACCCCACTTCCAGTTCAGGAAGAGAATCTGATTCCATATTAACCCTTTATGATGATCCAAAATTAAATGCCACCAAAAATAAATACTCTGCTAGAAATTGACACATTTAAAATGTCCAAAGTGCGTATTAATGCAAATTACAGCTGGGTGAAGGCTGCATACATTCAATGGAGGATAACCAAACCTCAGCCTACACATTCTTGGCTTGAGCAGCTGGCTGCGTGATAGAAATCAAAATGCTAAGATGTAGTAGCAGACTTAGGCCGTTTGGCCCAATGAGCTTTCTACACCATTCAAATCACAGCTGATGTATTTTTCCTCTCAACCCCATTCTCCTGCCTTCTCCCTGTAGTCCCTGATCCCCTTACTAATCAAGAACCTATCAACTTCTGCTTTAATGACTTGGCTTCCACAGCTGTCTGCAGGAAAGAATCCCACAGATTCACCATCATCTGGCTGAAACAATTTCTCCCCAGCTCTGTTCTAAGATGTCATCCTTTTATTCTGAGGTTGTGCTGCCTAGTCCCAGGCTTTCCCACTACCGGAAACATCCTCTCCATGTCCAATCTCTCCATTTCTTTCAATATTTGATAGGTTTCAATGAGATTACCCCCCCTCCTCCATCCCTTTAAACTCCAGTGTGTGGTCAAACACTCCTTAGATGTTAACTTTCTCATCCCTGGGATCATTCTCATAAACCTTCTTTTAACCCACTCCAATGCCAGCACATATTTCATCAGATATGGGGTCCAAAACTGCTTGCAATGCTCCAAATGTGGTTTCACTAATACCTAACAAAGCCTCAGCATTTTATTCTAGTCCTCTCAAAATGAATTCTAACATTACATTTTCCTTCTTTACTGTCATCTTACCCGCTAGTGAACTTTCAGGATATGCTGTACTATGGTTTCCAAGACCCTTGGGATCTTCATTTTTTAATTTTTTTTCCCCCATTTAGAAAATATTTTATACTTTTATTTCTTCTGATGAAGTGCATGACCACGCATATCCTTCAAAGCCCGCTGCGCAGCTCAGACGGCAAAGTCCTCCTCAGCGACAAGATCTCCATCCTCAACCGATGGTCAGAACACTTCCAATCTCTTTTCAGTGCCAACCGCTCAGTCCAAGATTCCGCCCTGCTCCAGCTCCCTCAACAGCCCCTAAGGCTAGAGCTGGATGAGGTTCTCACCCTGGATGAGACATATAAGGCAATCGAACAACTGAAAAGTGGCAAAGCAGCAGGTATGGATGGAATCCCCCCAGAGGTCTGGAAGGCTGGCGGCAAAACTCTGCATGCCAAACTGCATGAGTTTTTCAAGCTTTGTTGGGACCAAGGAAAACTGCCTCAAGATCTTCGTGATGCCACCATCATCACCCTGTACAAAAACAAAGGCGAGAAATCAGACTGCTCAAACTACAGGGGAATCACGCTGCTCTCCATTGCAGGCAAAATCTTCGCTAGGATTCTACTAAATAGAATAATACCTAGTGTCGCCGAGAATATTCTCCCAGAATCACAGTGCGGCTTTCGCGCAAACAGAGGAACTACTGACATGGTCTTTGACAGCTCCAAGAAAAGTGCAGAGAACAAAACAAAGGACTCTACATCACCTTTGTTGACCTCACCAAAGCCTTCGACACCGTGAGCAGGAAAGGGCTTTGGCAAATACTAGAGCGCATCGGATGTCCCCCAAAGTTCCTCAACATGATTATCCAACTGCACGAAAACCAACAAGGTCGGGTCAGATACAGCAATGAGCTCTCAGAACCCTTCTCCATTAACAATGGCGTGAAGCAAGGCTGTGTTCTCGCACCAACCCTCTTTTCAATCTTCTTCAGCATGATGCTGAACCAAGCCATGAAAGACCCCAACAATGAAGACGCTGTTTACATCCGGTACCGCACGGATGGCAGTCTCTTCAATCTGAGGCGCCTGCAAGCTCACACCAAGACACAAGAGAAACTTGTCCGTGAACTACTCTTTGCAGACGATGCCGCTTTAGTTGCCCATTCAGAGCCAGCTCTTCAGCGCTTGACGTCCTGCTTTGCGGAAACTGCCAAAATGTTTGGCCTGGAAGTCAGCCTGAAGAAAACGGAGGTCCTCCATCAGCCAGCTCCCCACCATGACTACCAGCCCCCCCACATCTCCATCGGGCACACAAAACTCAAAACGGTCAACCAGTTTACCTATCTCGGCTGCACCATTTCATCAGATGCAAGGATCGACAATGAGATAGACCACAGACTCGCCAAGGCAAATAGTGCCTTTGGAAGACTACACAAAAGAGTCTGGAAAAACAACCAACTGAAAAACCTCACAAAGATAAGCGTATACAGAGCCGTTGTCATACCCACACTCCTGTTCGGCTCCGAATCATGGGTCCTCTACCGGCACCACCTACGGCTCCTAGAACGCTTCCACCAGCGTTGTCTCCGCTCCATCCTCAACATCCATTGGAGCGCTTTCATCCCTAACGTCGAAGTACTCGAGATGGCAGAGGTCGACAGCATCGAGTCCATGCTGCTGAAGATCCAGCTGCGCTGGATGGGTCACGTCTCCAGAATGGAGGACCATCGCCTTCCCAAGATCGTATTATATGGCGAGCTCTCCACTGGCCACCGTGACAGAGGTGCACCAAAGAAAAGGTACAAGGACTGCCTAAAGAAATCTCTTGGTGCCTGCCACATTGACCACCGCCAGTGGGCTGATAACGCCTCAAACCGTGCATCTTGGCGCCTCACAGTTTGGCGGGCAGCAACCTCCTTTGAAGAAGACCGCAGAGCCCACCTCACTGACAAAAGGCAAAGGAGGAAAAACCCAACACCCAACCCCAACCAACCAATTTTCCCCTGCAACCGCTGCAACTGTGTCTGCCTGTCCCGCATCGGACTTGTCAGCCACAAACGAGCCTGCAGCTGACGTGGACTTTTTACCCCCTCCATAAATCTTCGTCCGCGAAGCCAAGCCAAAGAAAGAAGGATATTTTTCCCGTTCTCTCAACCTGTCCCTCCCTCTGCAATCCCACTTCCTCAACACTCGCTGCCCTGTCACCTACAGTATCTTTTCATTTTGTCCTCTAATTTAACCTCAAAGCCATCAGTTACAACAAGAACATAGAAGAAGTGGTAACAGTGTGTGTGATTATGATTAAGGGAGGAGAGGACACAAAGCTATTGCTGGATAGAGTTAAATTCCTCAGGCATTTCCACTGCAATCTCAGCAATTTGTTAGAAGTGAGATTCTTAGCCTGCTGTGGTATCCTGGAAACTTTCTGAATCTTTGCTGTTGGTTTATCATATCCAGCAATGTCTTAGGGAGGAATCATAGTGGGTAGAATATGGCATTTGATTATACTCCCAACTTGCAAACAATGCAACTCACATCTATCCATATATGCAACTAAAATTTTGTTAAAATAGTAAAAAATTATATAAAATTTACTTGGTTTATGTTGTATTTGACAAACTATAACAGGGACACAGGGCATGTAAGAGCCAAAATGTGCGTACATACTTTGTTAGTCAGTGTCCTGGGTCTCCAGGCTGGGTGCGGCCATCTTTATGCCTGTGCACATGCACGAGCTCCCAGTTGGTGCATGCACGGCATGTTTGGGTATTGGAGTTCATTTGATGAGTGCACAAGAGTTAAAGACGTGAATTCAATATCGTGAGGGGGCTTAACTCTCACGCATGCGCCAACCGAACTCTAATACATGAACCCACTTGCCGTGCGCCAACCGAAGACTCGCGTATGTACACTGGAATCAAGATGGCCACGCCCAGCCTACGGACTCTGTGGTGCCGACTAACAAGGTTTTGGCTCCTACATGCCCTGTATCCCAGTTATAGTTTGTCAAATACAACATAAACGGCATAAATTTTATATATTTTCCTTTATATTTTTTAACAAATGTACACAATTCCGACATGCGTCCATTCCAAGACTTGAATGATCCTTTGGTCTGAATTACGATTGTTAGTCAGGGAGTATCTTTATAGCATGAAATCTGGTAAGAAGCAATTGAACTTATTGAAACATTCATGGAGGAAGACTCCTTGCCTCAAATCCATTTCTATCAGCTTGCTTTACTGACCACATACCAGACATGCCATCCCTAATATACTGATCCCTTTCCTCTTTTCCACTCTTCCCAACGTGTGTCCAAAAACATTTCGTACCTCCGTTTCTTATCACAATATATGCTTTCCTAATACATAGTACAACAGTTTCCCCCCCCCCCCACCCGAAAAGGTTTACTACCTGAAAAGAAATGGTGGATTATATTAGATAACTTAAAGCTGATAATTTCAGATTTGCTGTGTTAAATGAACTTTTATTGAATTTAGCATGTTTAATAATTCTGATACATTGTGTGAATTCAACTGACCTAAAAATGTTTTGCTGTAAAAACACAAAATGCAGGAGAAGCTCAGCAGGTCACACAGTGTCCTTCAAAGGTAAAAATACAGAACCGACATTTCGGGCTTGAGCCCTTCATCAAATTGTCAATCAGCCGGATGTAGTTTGGTGCTCTGTAGATGGCAAGAAAATTCTCAACAATGTATCTAAATGCCTTCCAAACACGCCCAGGCTTCAGACAACATTTGCATAGCATCTGGACTGCGTGCATGCCCAGGCATGCTTGGACTGACCAAACAGCCTGCATTGTGGGCAATATACTAGTAGACTTAAAATACAACAGGAAATCACAAAAATAGGTTATATCTAAAATAAACGGTAGGTGATAGGAGCATTTTAATGTGATTTTCGTGATCAGCAGCCCAAAATCTATAAAATACACCAGAAAGTGTTAAGGAAGGAAAATCTTTGTTGTCCAATTTTATTACTTAAAACATTGTCCTATTGTTGATGACAACAATGGATTAGCATGGTCAGATAGCAGTAAGAAACAGCACAGAGAGAGTTTCTTGTTCACTCCTTACATCGGTGCTTACATTTCAATGTCATGGGTCAATCACTCATCACACTGTCCTCATTCACTTTCAGTTCTTCTCCAATTTTAGCTTCCAAGTAAAGTGAATGTTAAAGATAAAAATGCAGCTATCTTCAATACGTTACAGGAGACAGGCATTAATGGTTAAAATCAGTTTATGAGTGGTAGATTTTGAAATCTTCTTGAACAAGTCCTTTGCCCCGAATTACACCCAATTGACCTGCCAACACCCTCCCCCCCCCCCCCCCCCCGTACGTTTTGGAGGCTGGGAGGAAACTGGAGCACTGGGAGGAAACCCATGCAGACATCAAACTCCTGACTGACGGCATCAGATTTGAACCATGGTCACTGATGTTGTCATAACATTGTGTTAACGGCTAGGCTAACCGAGCCACTGCAGTTTTATTTTTTTTAAATCGTCAAATGCTTTCACACTTCTACAGAAAGAAATTTCTGAGGGGTCATTATCCCTAATTGGTGCCATTGACACTCTATTAACAAAGATAAAGGCTGAATAATTAGAATGTTTGCTTTATTGAGATCCTAACCTATTCAATAACATTTTGCTAGTGAGATATTTTCATATGTTCTTGCAGTGGAATATGTTACTCAATATTTGATCAAAAGTTTTATATAAACAGGTTTCTTGCTTCCTCATACATTACCCAAAGACAGCACACGTGAAGTTGAAACTGTCATTTATCAGTTTTGTTTTGGTTTATGTTAATTATAAATGTGGCTGTTTTGTAATAATTTGAAATCTTCACCCCATTAAGCACTGTGGTGGTGTTCACATGTCATATTGTCCTTCACATTTCAGTGCTCTGCTAAGAAGTCATTAATACATTCCCTCCATATGGTTTAATTGCTAATATTCCATTACAGCAAATTGTCACCGCTGAAGGAGAAGCACAGCAGACTGTAAACTTCAGGGAAATTACATTACAGAATCTATTTCTTGAACATGAAGGTTGTGAAGATGGCAAATTTTAATGTCAATTTATGTTAAACCATGTCAGTGCTGTAAAAACGAGACTTAATATTATTGCAAGGTTGATTGCTACCAGAACAATGAAATTTTTAAAAAGTTACTTAAAGTAGGAAAATTGCAAGTTTGTAAACTATTTTTTTCCAAAGGAGCAAATGTAAAAATATTGGTTTGGTGTCATGTTAAAGAGTAATAGAACAGAACAACACAGCGCAGGCCCTTCAGCCCATGATGTTGTGCTGACCTATATAAATCTATTCCACATCAGTCTAATCCGTCCCTCCCTCACACCCATAATACTATTTTTTCTTACATTCATGTGCCTATCTAAGATCTTTTTAAATATCTATATTATCCCAGCCTCCACCACCCTCTGGCATTTCATTCCAGGCACCCACCACTCTGTGTAAACAAAAAAGTTTAACTCTAACATCTCCCACAAACATTCCTCCATTCACCTTAAACAGATATCTTCTAATATTTGCTATTGTTGCTCCAAGATAAAGATGATGGCTGTCCTCTCAATCTGTGTCTCTCATAATCTTATACATCTCTATTAAGCCTCCTCTCATCTTTTATCACTCCAAAGAGAAACACTTTAGCTCTGTTAACCTTGCTTCATAAAACATGTTCTCCAATCCAGCCAACATCCTAGTAAATATACTCTGCACCCTCTCTAAAGCTTCGGTATCCTTTTTATAATGAGGCAAAGAGAACTGAACACAATACTCCCAGTGTGTTCTAACCAAAGGTTTATAGAGCTGCAATAGTAATCCTTTGAATAATGAAGGCTTGCACACCATCTGCCTTCTTAACCACCCTATCAACTTGTTTGGCAACTTTGAGCCATTTATGAATTTGGACCCCAAGATCCCTCTGTTCCTTCGCACTGTTAAGAATTCTACCATTGACCATGTTCTAGGTCTTCAAGTTCAACCTTCCAAGGTGCATCATTTAACATTTATCTGGATTGAAATCTGTCCGCCATTTTTCCACCCATATGTGCATCATGTCTATATCCAGTTGTAAACTATGACTACCTTCTACTCTATCCCCAGCACTTCTAACATTTGTATCATCTGCAAACTTACTGACCCACCCTTCACTTCTTCATCTAAGCCAATTATAACAATTATGTGAGGACATCTGTACAGTGAGATTTACTGCAACAGTAGATATTTTTTTCCAGGCTCAATAATCTACAGTTTAATTTTAAACATTTAATGTGTTCTAAAGACTTTATATAATCATTGCAATAGTCTGAACTGGAAAAAAAAAGAACTCTCTCTAAACAGAAGTTGTTATTTGGAAATTTAAAAAAAAACAGACATGGTTAGCAGAAACTTAGAATTAACAAATGTATTTTTTTAATGTCTGACCTCTTTACCAAGTTATGACAATTCTGCTTCTGACAACTGAGCTAATTTTCGTTTTCTACCATAGGCCTTTTGGAAAGGCCACAAATCTATGATCCTTTTAAAACACTCAAATTCCTTAAATAAGATTATTTGAACTATTAGTCACAGACCAAGTGCCACCAGAAACATGGCAAATGCCCATGAGTGATGAGAGAGCAAAATTATGGACATGTAAAATATTAAAGAATGAGATAACCGCAACAGCAACATCAGAAAGGAGCAACAGAAGTTCTGAAAGGTGCAAATGCAATCTCAGCTCAGGGGCCACCTTCATTTAACATGTGCATACCAAAACGAAGCATGGCCCACAGCTACAAAGGGACTTCAAGTAGAGAAAGGACAGCCAAGTCAACTGCAATTGTTGTTGCCTGTTGCCAACACGTCAGGAAGTAGCTTCCGAGGATGTCTTGCTGCATGAAGCTTGATGATGCCATCCAGTCAGCCCTTCCGACGTCAGCAGAATTTGCTGACAACAAGAAGTTCTAGCTTTCCTCATGATATATGCTGTTCTCTCTCCGAAGATTGTTCCAAAAGCTCCAGTTAATGTTAGTGTAGGCAGAACATGAATTATGTTAGTAATGATATACCTACATGCTAGTCTGGTGCCAGGAAAGTATTCAGTGTGTTTAAACGGATCACAACATTTAGTGCCTGGTCCATTATCACGGTTTCGCATGATTTCACCTGAACCTGATCGATAGCACAATTTACTCCATGTGATATATTTGTTGGATGAGGAACATTTATAATACTAATGCTACTTGATACCATTTCTAGGCTCGGAACTACATCTACAAAGTTCTGCTTTTTTTTCTTATGTAATGCATTTTCTGGTGATCCCTTTCCCTACTGTTAGTTCCACCTGAAAAGATGCAAACAATAGAAAACATTGACCTAGACTCTACAAATTGAATTTAGCTGCTTAGTCTTAAGCCACAAGTATATATTCAATGTTTATACTGAAATCTAGTACACACTGTAATCAAAGGTGACATGCAGTTTGGTGCCATGAACATCAGATTAGCCTTCTCCATCTCAAGGTCCTTACAAAGATGTCTCCCCATCTTCTGTCTAATATAAGGATGTGAACTTTAATACATTTTCTACTACTAGTGTACATTGGCATGGTCCCTTGACAATCCCAAATACATATTTTGCTTCCCACTTAATGTGAAAGTTCTTCAATTTCCATTTCATTATTGTTTACTCGGAGACAGAGTCTAAGTTAGGCCAGATACTAACTTCATCATTACCTGTAACTCCTCAAGGACTAACAAGCTCAAGTACATCTCCCTTGAGGCCAAAGATATTCAAACAAGAAAGCAGTTCTAAATATTTGACAAAACCTTTTTTTTGCCATTAACTCTTTAAACTCTTAATATTTTCTCTGTTGAAATTAACTGAATACACTTGAAAGGAAGAATATATTTTATTAATAATTACATGCTCTAAAGAGCAAAACATTAAAAATCCTGCAATTACAAACCAATATACAAGTGTGGACAGGTATCTCATTTCCCCCCCAAGTCCTGAGCTAGAGATCACTTTCCAAGTCTTGGTAACAGGAGAATATGCATCGCTTCCAAACCATCAAATGAAATGACAAGGTAACAAAATGAGAAGAAGCAATAAAAAAAAAACAGTTGGAAAATGGAGACGATGGACTAAACATCTCACCATTACTACTGGCAATGTGGATCTTTTATATAAGTACATTAATCATTTGAAGAGTTGAAAGTCCATATTGGCCTAGAATTTGCGATCAAAGGCAAAATGCTGGTTCTCGTGTCTGGACTTGAAGAATGTTGCCATCAATAATCTAACTGTCTCTGTGGCAGTGCTAGGGACTTTGCAGAGTGAATAGTGGCAAAACGCGAAGCTCTTGTCAATTTAGTCATTTCAAGAAAATGTTTCATTTGTGAGAAATGTATAAGAGGAATAAATCACTTGCAACAACTTTAGCTTTCAATGTAAATGCATGCACAGACTTCAGTAGTTGCTTTCACTTTTACAGTATTGATACAGCCACCATTATTCGGAGAGAAATACAGTACCACATCCCCCCCCCCCCCCCCCATAATGTTTGGGATATTTTTTTTTCCCTTTATTTGCCCCTGTGCACCACAGTTTTAAATTTGTAATCAAACAATTCACATGTGATTAAAAGTACACATTCCAGATTTTATTCAATGTTATTTGTATCCATTTTGGTTTGACCATGTGAAATTCCAGCACATCCTATACATAGTCCCCTCATTTCAGGACACCACATATATATTTGGGTCATAGCAAAGGGATGTATATAAAGTCACATTAAGTACTTTGTTGCATATCCCTTGCATGCAATGACTGCTTCAAGTCTGTGATTCATAGACATCACCAGGTACTGAGTATCGTCTCTGGGAATGCTCTGCCAGGCCTCTACTGCAGCCACCTTCAGCCCCTGCATGTTTCAGGTGCTTCTCTGCTTAAGTTTTCTCTTCAGCATATGGAAGGCATGCTCAGTTTGATTTAAATCAGATCAATGACTTGGTCATTAAAGAATTTTTCTGTTTTTTAACTTTGGGAAAACTCCTTTGATGCTTTAGCTTTATATGATGATCATCTTACTGTAGGATGAAGTGCTGACCAATGAGTTTGGAGGCATTCGCTTTAATATGAGCAGATAAGATGTTTCTATACACTACAGAATTCATTTTGCTACTGCCATCAGTAGCAAAATCATCAATGAGTTTCAAAACTTGCTACATCATCAATGAAAAAAGTGCGCCAGTACCTGTGGCAGCCATACATGCTTAGGACATAAACCCCTGTTATGAGCTCCCATTTCATTTAGTGTCACTTTCACTTTAAGGATTAATACAGGTTGCAACCATTCACAGTTATGGAGAGACAGGGTGGCACCATCAAGTACAGACGATACTCAAAGTTGAAACTCTGAAGGAAGAGAAAGAACAATGGTTACTTTATCTGATGAGCACATGGTGAGAGAGTCAAGTGAATGGGACACTTAAAGAAACAGGATTTTTGATTATTGGCCATCAGCCATTTGACGAACACGGAGGTGTAGTGACTCTGGGTGAAATGGACAACTTGGCTGATTCTCCCTGTCAGGGGAATTATTGAGCCACTGTGACCAAAGGAAAGGTCATTTTGATTGACCCGTATCTGGGTAAAGGGAGCAGGAGAATTGCTGCATCGATTAATGATCAAGGTGATGGTCATTTCGACTGACCAGTGCCTGGATTTTGGAAGCATCGTGAAAGTCACTCATTTCATTTCCCCTGCACAAGGAAAAGGGGAGTTATGACAACCATTCCTCTGAAAGGATATTTCTCAGAAAGAAACTCAACAAGGATTTGTGAGTTTTCAGCAGTCCAGACACTCAGTCTCTCCCACCTCCTTAATGATTATTTCCGGGCATCAGTTTAAAAGTTTGAGTTTCAACACATGATTTCTAAGACTGAACTTTGGGAATGACTTCCCAGAATTGTACCTAAATGGTAATGGTTGGGTATCACACACACAAACATATACACACACAGGTATATTTGCACATAGATGGGTAAATTTAATGAAGATGTTATACTAGTCATTATATCTAAATATACTGTTTTAAAAGAAAAACAATAACAGTCTCTTGGTGAATTTCTCTTGTTTCTGGTCTGTGACGTAACACCCCCAACATCATATTTTACAGATGAGGTGGTTTGCTTTGGATCTTGGGTAGTTCCTTTGTGCCTCCACACTTTGCTTCTGCCAATATTTTAAAAGTGCTTTAATTTCTTCATGGTCAAACCAAAATGTATGCAAATAACTTGGACTAAAATATTGAATGTGCACGTTAATCACAAGTGAATTGTTCGATTACTAATTTAAAACTTTGGAGCATAGGGACAAATAAAGAAAACCTGGTGTCTTTGTCCCAAACATTATGAAGGACACTGAATATAGGTGATTACCTACAGATTCACCTCCAAACATTGTGAAATTATGATGGCAAAGCAAACTCTACAACAGGTTACGTTATTTCTTAGAACATTCCAGAAAATAAATCGGCAGGAAAAATCTGCAAAGTAAATGCATTCCAGTTTTAGTAAACTTTATTTGCCTGAAATTAGATAACATAGCAGATGAAATCGAATGAAATCTCTGAATTATTTGGCCAATGTTTCCCCTTTTTATTAATTGGTTGTGCAAACTGAAATATTAAATTCAAATGGCTTGAGTGTGTCAGCTTTTTCAGCACAGAACTGTGAACAGAATTAGCCTTCCTTTCTTTATCATGAAATGGGAATCAGGTACAGAAATAAAAATTGGTTTTAACTATAAAAAAAAGCAGCAACATGGATAAGTTCCAACTTGGCTAACACAGCAACAGAACTATGGAAGATGCCTTCTGAGTGGATCCACATACACCTGAACAGAAAATCAGGCTCTTTATCAACTACAGAATGGCATTCAACACACCATCATCCCCTCAAAACTGATCAGCAAACTCCAAGACCTGGGCCTCGATACCACAATGTGCAATTGAATCCTGAATCTCCTTATCTACCCGTGCAGATTGGCAAAAACATCTCCTCCACAATCTTCATCAGCACCGGAACACAACAGGGTTACATACTTAGCCCCCTGCTCTACTCGCTTTACACCTATAACTGTGTGGTATGATACAACAACATAATTTACAAATTTACTAGCAATACCACAACATGGGGCAATGAGTCAGTATTCAGCAGGGAGACTGAAAACTTGGCTGAAGAGTATACTAACAACAACCGCGCACCAAAACCAAGGAGCTGATTGTAGATTTTAGGAAGGGAAAACCTGAGATGTATGATCCAGTGATCGTTGGAGGATCAGAAATGGAGAGAGTGTGCATGAACATGTGCTGACCGGCTCATCACATCCTGAGTGGAAAGCCCTGGAAAAGGCAGTCGACACAGCCTAGTACATCACAGGCAAAACTCTCCCCACCATTGAAAACATTTACAGGGAATGCTGCCATCAGAGAGCAGCAACAATCATCAAGGATCCACAACCACTCAGGCCATGCCATGCTTTGTTCTCACTGATGGCATCAGGCAAGAGGTACAGGTGCCATAGGTCTCATATCTCCAGGTTCTGGAACAGTTGCTACCCCTCACCCATTAGACACCTAAACAACAGACTCAATCAGAGACTTAAGTAAGGACTCTTACATTGAATATTTATTTATTGCTGAATATTTATTCTACTGTATTTGCACATTTTGATTTTATTTCTTTCTCTTGTCTACATTTCTCCTTTTTATAAACATATCTTCCTTCTTGGGTACATACAGTTTAACAGTGGCCGATAAGTAGAAATTTTGCAGCGCCAGCAGGAAAAAGAATTTCAGGGTTGTGTGTGATGTCATACATGTACTCTGACAATAAATTTGAACTTTAAACTTAAAATTGTCAGAGACTCAGAGGCCTGAAATGCCTCTATCTATGTAATAAGGTAACATGAAATAGCGCATCATAAGACAGAATCAAAACATACTGTTTTCACAAGATATTTGTGTAAAGATTATCTTAAGGGCCAGCATCTTATAGGATTATAGAAAATTTACAATGCAGAAAGAGACCATTCAATATATTGTGTCTGTGCCATGCATACTGGGGGAATCCAGAAGAAGTCCACCTTATGCATCTGTCTACTTTTAGTTGTAGAGCTGAATTTAAGGTTAAATTAAGCCATTGGCGATGTAAGATTCTAAACCACCCCATGTAAAATTCAGTCAAGAATCGAACAGACAGAGATGGAGTCAGAGAGAAATAATGATAGACAGAGCCTTTAGACTGAGGAGGTTACCAAAACCACATGAGAACCAAACAATCATCGACAGATGGGACAGGAGATGGCTGGCACTTAATATGTGAGGGGGTGGACTTCTTCTACAGCTCATGCAGAGTAGTACAAGGGACCATATGTCCTAATTCTGTTTGATTTTCTTCTGTTCTTGCATTCATGACTTACACAAATGAAGGTTACTGTGGGAGTTGGGCATGAACCATCAAAGCTGCAGGAGGACTTCAGAGCAGTGTCCTTGGTCCTACACACAAAGGTTTCATTACTGACCATTCCACCATAAATACCGGAGTGGGAATGTGTACTGATACTCCTGATCCAGCTGTTCTTTAATTAAATTTTCATCCAAATCCTGGAAATCCCTTCCTAACACCACTACAGGAGTTCTTTTGACCCAGAAATGCAACTACAGCAAGAAAATGACCTTCTTTCAGGATGGGCCAGAAATGTTAAAAAAAATCAAAATGTTCACTCCCTTTCTCTGATTCTTCTCTATTTTTGAGAACAGGCTAAATAAGAAACAGTGAGATTTTCACCTTCGCAATACTTCCTGGACATCCTTGAAGCGCATTCCCATCTTCTTGGAGATCTCATGCTATGACAAAAGCTTGAAATAGGGTACAACAAAACCCCTGCTATCCGGAATTCATGCAACCATCAAAAAAATTCAAGGAAAGTAAATATTTTTTTTAAAATCAAATAAATTAGAATAAAATAATAGGTAAAAAATATGCAGGTTTAAAATTGTAGAAGTAAATATTCTCTGAAGTGGCACATAAACCTTTGGTGAAGCTGGGAGGAAATATTCAGCCAGTGGAGTGCCTTGGTCATGCTTTGCTCTAAGCAACTGGTTGAATAAAGTTGGGTCAAACAGCAATAGCATTGCCCAGGATGAAGAGCTGGCTGATACCACTTAGTGTTGGAGTGATTCTCTGAAAGTGTCTCCATATCTGTGCTTAGTGAGACTTGCCCCAGTAAAGGTTTTATCTGTAAATTTGGAGGGAAGGGAATTAATTATCTGTAATGTTTAGTTCATCTTGTGGAAGGCGAGGAACCTGCAGAGGCAGAAACAGCTAAATGTTTTCAAAGAATGTGACTGAAAAATCAATTAAAAAGCTTTAGAGTTTATATATTCACGCAAGTGAAGTTTGTTCAGTTCAAGTACAGTGTAGTATTTCTATATTTTAAACTTTTTATTCTTAACGAAGGTGTATTAATTAGGCATTGTATTAGCTTGGCAATCTGTGTCAAGCAACCGGAAAATACATTTATCCGGCATCTACCAATCCCCATATGTGCCAGATACCAGGGGTTTTACTGTACTTGTTTTATGAGATTGGTACCAAGCACATGAACACTGTGCCCACCAGAGCCAGCTGACCAAGATATGACCCTTGATGGTCCTGTCCAATTGACTAATTGAGGATATGCAAAGATGGTATCGTGATACTTTTCCAGTGTGATGAGTTGCCTTTTGTTAAGGGTAGCCCAGCAGAACATTTAAGTTGAAGCTAATACATTGAAGATGTCAAAATATACATCCCAGAATATAAAAATGATTTTGGATAAGTCTTTCCTAATGTTATCTCCTTAGGCCCTCAAATTGCCAATCTCTTGACAGATGCTTACAATTTGTTTGAAGGTTTGAGCTGATGAAAGATCATTTTCATGAAACATTAACTTTGTTCCTGTCTTCATTGAAGCACTCTAACCTGCAGAGTGTCATCAGTGCTTTCCAATTTAAGGTGCAACTTTCAAATAGAATTTGTCCTGCAGTTTTCTCCAAGTTATAAATTTTGGAAACTAGCAACTTTTTTTTTTAAATTTAGAAATACATAGCCAAAGATTCATTCTATTTATTTTTCCATTAAGAAATAGAGAAAGAAAGAAATGCAGTTTTTAACTAAATGATGTTTCTCAAAGTCAAACAATATTCTTTACTTAAAATGAAAGCAGTGTGAAAGATGAGGATCAGGATAACAAGACAGAAATTGATGGGAAGGAATTGTCAATAAAATTAAATAATCAGTGGACTGAATTTTAAATCCAACCCACTTACAAATGTTTTTACAATTAATCATATCAATCTTGGAATTAAAGGTATAAAAAGGAATGGTAATAAATTATATTTATATACATCTCCACAAATCCTCTGAAGTCGCATGGATATGAACATTTGTGCAGTTCTCTGTGGAAAACAAGGTAAAACCACAATTGTGCAAAGATTCTTGCTGATTAAGTACATGTTAAGCATATCAATAGGGTACAAAAGATTGATGATGTTTTACATTAATTAGTCATCAATCAAGATAATTACTATGCAGTTGTGTGATTATTCAGTTCTTATTCCATATTAGTTCACCTGCATCTGTGCATTTGCTAGTTATATTCCTTTATTCCCCTGTTCTTCACACATAAAACAATTAGCTTGTTAGTCATTCTATCCTGCTCGCCAGAACGCATCTCCCATTCCATTAATGGACTATTACCTGGTGGAATGCAACATCTGAATAATTATATTGGTGAGACTTGTTTGCCTTCCCAGTGTAGTGAATTCAAATAGGCAAGTGCCATTGTGAATTCAGCCCTCATTAATCAAACCAGAAGGAAGGAATATTATACTTTGTTTCTGTATACTTTATAGTTTAAAGACATCTTAAAGCAAAATGTATGCTGCATCTCATTTATTTTAATCAAATGTGATTTATAGATTCATTATGGATTATATTTTAATACAATATTTATTTCAAATTCTGTTGATATGCAGAGTGTAAATAATGCAGATTAACAATGTTAATCAAGTTGCAAATGTGATAGTGGATCCAGATACAATTATAACAGATTTTGCAATAAAATATTAATAATTTTTTTTGATAACTTGGAGAGAATGAATAAAATCCACATTAAACTGAATGAAGATTAAATTAAAATTTGCTGAGGAATATATAGAAAAATAAGCAACATGATAAGAAAACAAATCTGATATGTATAGAATTCAAAGTTCTCTAATCTTTAGATACATCAATTATCTATTTTCTATGTAGATTTGCTGCTAATTAATAGATAATTTAGGCATTACTTCAAACCTTTGTTCTACCTTTGAAAAGTTTACATGGGGGTCAAAGATTTCTTTTAAAAAGAATTACATTTTTTCTTCACACACTACCCACTGTTAGGTCTGCTTTGTTCATGAATGAGTGAGTCAAACACCAGACTGAGTCGAAATCAAGGTTCTTTGTTCTTTATTGCCGGATTGTAACACTTGCAACTAACAGTGTTAGTTGGAGAAGGCGCATTCTGCCGTTATCAGCAAGTGGTGTTTTTTATATACCTTAGGATACGTACTTAGTAAATTATCATACCATGACATTGTCCAATGAATAAACTGTTGCTATCCTTCTCTGCTAGCTTCCTGCACATCAATTTGTCATCCCCACTCTTATCTTGAGAATACAAGGTCACAACTGCATCTTGTTACGGCCCAGCACTGGGTGACTCTTTCTACATTCCCAGCTCATGATGTTTTTACCTAACAAAACACCACTTATATAACAAAAGTTCTGAAACAGAATCAGAACCTATGATCATGGACAGCTCATGAAATTCAGCAGGCATCATCCTGTAAATGTTCATACTATAATAATCATCTCACGCCATTACTATAAAATAGTAAAAATAATAGTGTATGAAAAGTAAGGCCGTGTCTATGGTTCATTCAAGAATCTGATGGCAGTGGGAGAAGAAACTGTCCTTGTGCCACTGAGTAATGCCTTTAGGCTCCTGTACCTTATCCCCGAAGGTAGCAGCGTGAAGAGGGCATGAGCTGGGTGGTGGGGGTCGTTGAGAAGGTGGTATTGGCTCTGATACTCTTGAATCTTGTTAAATGCACTGAGCGCCTGCTGTTTAAACCTCCCGTGAGGTTGTTGTATTACTTGTGTGAACAGTTCAAAGGTCCCGTGATGTTGTTGTTGTACTTCCCGAGCTGTTTAAAGGTCCCTCCCACCTGAGGCTGCATATCCTGCCGATTCCGAGGTCTTCCAGCGATCTTAGGACATCGATGTTTTCGGGTAAGTTTGGTTTTATGTTTGAATCTTTCATTTGATTTTTATAAGTTCTGAATGGGAAAATTTGATTATTCCCATCAGCAAAGAGGTGCCATCTTAAATCCATAATACTCATTCAACCTACTTATTGGGATGCTGCCATCCAAAAATAACAATTATTGTACATATTTAGCATAAAGATTCTCTAGTTTCATTCTGCTCTATCCAGATTCCCTTCCTCAAACATCCTCTCTTATGCCTCTACCATCTACAGGTTGAACCACTATTATCCCGTGCTCTGTGGCCTGGCAACCCCTGTGGATGGCACGTTTTGAATCTGCTACCATTAGTACAATCTCCGTACAGGCAGACCAGGACTCGAACACTGTTCCCCATTGTAAGCATTGTCAAGGTCGAATCTGCCACAATCAGGACTGGAATTCAAGTCCCATGCTGTCTGTAAGGAGTTTGTACTAATGTCCAGATCGCTGGCACTAACCATGCCACCCCACAGCATTATTTCCTGTTTTAAGCTTTGTTCTATCTTTGATAAGTTTACATAGGGGTCAATTTCTGTTTTCCGGCATTCTCTGTGGTCCGGCAATGGCCAGGTCCCCACGCCACCGGATTAAAGAGGTTCAATCTGTATTTGCCTGCCTCTCTCCATCATTCTTGTTGCCACCATTTCTTTTCAATGTTCTCTATCTCTTAACATTAAATGGTGCTTATAGCAAAGCAATGCTCTTCAAACCTGTTGGTCGTGAGCTGATTCCATCTCCACCCCACTCTGATGGTGGTATTAAGGCACAAGATACAGAACTGAGTTAATTGTAGGAAGTGGAATAATTATTAGTAGGTTAACTAAATGAAGGTTTAGACAGGAGGCTTGAACTCACTTTCTGGAATGATGTTAGGAGACAGAAGGCCTGCCTCTTTCATTTATAAGATATTTAAAAAAAAAACGAAGATCAGACTGGGAGCTGGAAGGTGAGTACAAACTCCATTTTAGAAAAGCTAAAGAATAGGTCTTCTCCTATCCAGTAAGAACCTTTGATTTTTTTTTAAGTGAGATGAAGAATCACCTAGCTTTCACCTAACTGCCTACAAATCATTAAAACTGACCTCTTAGAATATCAAAGCACCTATTTCATTATTTTAATGCCATTTTTAAATGTGTGGCTGTAGCACTGCAGTATTGGCTATGCACTTTGATGGCAGTCATGGGATATTAATTGCATTTTTTTTTAAAGTTTTATGACACTGTGAACGATCAATACAGTATTGACAGGACCCTTTTCCTTCCTATGTCCTTGCCACCCATGTGATATAAATTGCAATCAGTTGCACAAACATTAATTGGACATGGCTATAAAATACCCCAGCCAACATCCAACTTTAATCATGTAGTATATCCAGATTGGAGAAAAGTGAAGCACAATTTACCTACCAGTGTTACCTCCCAGAATGCAAAGCACACAACAGTACAGCTCAGGAACAGACTAAAACTCCACAGCTTGCATTTGATCAATATCCCTCCATCCTTTCATATTCATGTGTCTGTCTAGAAACCTCTTAAATGTAATGAATGTATCCGCTTCCACCACTATCCCTTGGCGCTCTATGTGTAAAAGATTTGCCTCGTGTATCTCCCGTAAACTTGTTCCTTCTCAGTTCAAACACATATCCTCTAGAAGGTAACATTTTTACCCTGGGGAAAATATTTTAATAGTCCACCCTATTTATGCCTGTCATGATTTTATAAACTTCTAACAGGTCACCCATCAGCCTGCCACACCCCATTGAAAACACCCCAAACTCTCCCTGTGACTCATACCCTCTAAAGCTATCAACCTCATGATAAACCTCTCATGTATCCTTTCCAAAGCCTCCACATCCAGCCAGCTTGTAATGTGGTGATCAGAATTATGCACACTTCCAAAATTATTACGGTCACCTGAAACAACCCTTTTGCTAAGCCTACCTTCCAATTCACCCCCTCCAAACCTTGCATCCAGTGAGCTTCCAAAGTCCAATTAAAATCCACACTGTCCACAATAAAAAAAAAACAATTTGGCTCAACATCTATTCAATTATTATTTTCTTAAGTTCAGTGGCTATACCTTGTGAGAAGTTTGAGGGGATTCAACATGCCACCAAAGACTTTCAAAAACCTCTATAGGTGTACCGCGGAGAGCATTTTGGCTGGTTGCATCTGATATAGAGGTACAAACACACAGGACAAGAAAAAAGCTGCAGTGGGTTGTTAACTTGGCCTTCAAAATCAAGCGCAACAGACTTCACTCCATCGAGGACATCTACAAGATGTGATGCATTAGGAAAGTCGCCTCTCTATCTTCAAAGAATTCCACCACCCAGGCCACACCCTCTTCACTCTGCTACCATTGGGAAAAAGGTATAGGAGTCTGAAGACAAGCACTCAATGGCACAAGGACAAGTTTTTTTCCCCTCTGCCATCAGATTCCTGAATGAAAAATGGAACATGGACACGGCCTCACTTTGTCTTTTTTCTTTTTTTGCACAACTTTTATTTATTTTGTAAGGTGGTTAATAGAAATGTTTGCACGGTGACGCTGCTGCAATACAACAAACATGTGACATGTTCATGACAATAAAATCTGATTCTGAAGCTTTAAAATGGGCATACTTGATTTTCTACAAACGGGTCTGACATTAAGAAGAATCTCAAATAGTGGCAAGCAGTGGCATGGAAATTCAGCACTTACTACTTCAATGTGAAACAACACAGCTATTGGAGATTTGAAAATTATTATATCTATACACACACACACACACACACACACACACACACACACACACACACACACTCACACATACACACACACCTACACAGACACACACATACACACACACACACACACACACATGCACACATACACACACATACACACACACACTCACACACACACACACTCACACACACATATACATACACACTCACACACACATACACACATATACATACACACTCACACACACGCACACATACACACATACATACACACATACACACATACGCACACACACATACACATACGCACACACACATGCACGCACACATACACACATACACACATACACACATATACATACATACGCACACACACACATGCACACATACACACTTACACATACACATACACATGCATACACACATACATACATGCACACACACATACACACATATACATACATACACACACATACACACACATACACATACATACATACACACATATACATACACTCACACACACATACACACACATACACACATATACGTACACACATACACACATACGCACACACATACACATACACACATGTACATACATACACACACTCACACACACATACACACACATACACACACACATACACACACATATACATATATACACACACAGTCACACACACACACACACACACACATATACATATATACACACACACAGTCACACACACACACACACACACACACACACACACACACACACACACACACACATACACACACACACACACACACACAGATAATTATACTCAAAGAGCATTCCAGTCAAAGTTTTTAAGTGGTATCATCAGACTCAGGACATGGTTTAAATATTAAAATGAGACTTAGGAACTAATTTAAAGGCATTAAATCATATAAAAGCAAATGATTAAACTTATTTGAAATTAAATGAAGAAAAGAAGAATCCAAAAGTAATTTTGCCACTAAATAAATAAGTTACGTATATTGATGAAAAATTAATTCTGTTTAGATCCATTTCATTGCCATTAAAACAATTTTGATACAACATAATAGTAAAAGGTTCCATAACATTGATGGCCCAACTACAACAATCACAGCCTGGACATGCTCTGTTCTCACAATTGCCAACAGGAAAGAGTTATAGGTGCCACAAGACTTATTCCTCCAGATTCAGGAGTAGTTGCTTAACCCTCCATCATCGGAATCCCAAACAACAAAGTAAATCAGAGACCTATTTAAAGACTCTTACTGTTGAATAATTATATCTGTATTGCACGGTTTGTTTGTACTTCTATCTTTACTTAATTTTCTCTCCTTTGTAAATATGCTCTTTATTGACATCAGTTCAGCATCGACCCGTCAAAACTGATCATCAAAATCCAAGACCTGGGACTCAACGCCCTACTGTGTAATTGGATCATGGATTTCCTCACTTCCAGACCACAATCAGTGAGGACTGGTAGGAATTTCTCCTCCACAATCTCATCAGTTCTGGAGCACCATGAGGCTGTGTCCTTAGCCCCCTGCTTTACTCACTTCACACCTACGGCTGTGAGGCCCAGTACGACAATAACACCATCTACAAATTTGCCGACGATACCACAGTAGTAGGTTGTATAAAGAAAGGTGATGAGTCAGCATAGATGGAGATTGAAAACTTGGCTCAATGGTGCAGCAACAACAACCTTGCACTCACTGTCACCAAAACTAAGGAGCTGATTGTTGACTTCAGGAAAGAACAGCCAGAGGTATAAAATCCAGTGATGATTAGGGGATCAGAAGTGGAGATGGTGGGTAAATTTAAGTTCTTTGTTAATATCTCAGAGGATCTTACCTGGATCCAACACACTAATGGCATCATGAGAAAGGTACATCTGCACCTCTGGTTCCTCAGGAGTTTGCAGAGGTTTGGTATGACACCAGAAACCCTGGCAAATTTCTACAGATGTGTGGTGTAATGCGTGCTGACCGGCTCTATCATGAGCTGGTATGGGGACACCGATATCCTTGAGAGTAAAACCCTCAAAAAGCTAGTGGACAATGCTCAGTATATCACAGGCAAATCATCCCATTATCAAGAACATCTTCAGGAAACGCTGCTGTCAGAGGGCAGCAGCAATCATCAAGGATTCACACCACCCAACACATTCTCTGTTCTCGCTGCTGCCATCAGAAGGAGATGTAGGTGCCACAAGACTCACCCCACTAGGTTCAGGAACAGCTGCCACCCCTCCACCATCAGGCTCCTCAACAACAAACTCAATCAGGGACTCATTTAAGGACTCTTTTGTGCACTTTATTTTTCTTTTGTTCTCTCTGTACTGCACAGTCAGTTTGTTTACATTTTTTAATCTGTTTACAGTTCTTTTTACAGACTCTATGTAGAGTCTTTTTGCACTACCAACATTCAGGCTTGCGCACAGAAAAAAGCTCAGGATTGTATGTGATGACATATATGTACTCTGACAATAAATCTGAATCTGAATTTGTGTGTGGGTATATAGATATATCTTTTCTTGTATAGTTTTTCCACTACTGATAAGTAGAAATTCCACCTGGCCTGCAGGAAATAGAATCTCATGATTGTATGTGATATGTACTCTGACAATGAATCTAAACTTAGAGCTTTAAGTTTTGAAATTGAAAGGCGGCTGCACACAGAAACAGCACTGTCCACAGAGCACAGGCTCTGAGCTCACAGCAGTCTCCTTAATAGATAGGGTTTGTAAACTCACATAACAATGACACATTTATACAGACAATGGAGGAATGTTAATTGCCAATATAAGACATCTTCAGCTTAGTAATCAATAACTGGGGTTTCCGTGCTTCCACAGAATCAGCAATCATAGCATTAACTTTAAGTTTCAGCTTAGTTTGTCCTAAGAATTTTTTAGCAATCATGTGAATGACTTTGTACTGACAAATCTGTTTGATTATTCAATGGTATCTTATCAACTGACGTGCGCTTCCATTGCAATTCAATGGAACTATTTATCTGAAACCAAAATGTGAAGTAAACTAAATAAATGAAACTCTTAAAATTATATTTAATATTTATTGTTATATTTATTCTCCAAAGAATAAAACCTCAATTTACTTTGAGCTCAAAAAAATTCTATCAAGAGCCTTCCCTAGGGAATTCTTCCAAGAGATCTGCTCACACGCCTCCTCCTGAATGTTTGCTTGTGTGGCATAAAGACTAAAAAAAATCTACAGTTACAGTCACTTTGTAACTTACTCAAAGGCAATAGCAGCTGGCAGTGACCAGTTCTTCGGGTGTAGATACTGCATCTGGGAAGGAGAAAACAAGAAAGTCGGAGCAGAAGTAGACTGTTCAACACATCAGATCTCTGCCCCGCCGTTTTTAGATGATGTAGAGTGAAAGAGTTATAACATTTGACAGAATGGACACAGACACTTCAACCTAACTTGTCCATGCTGGCCAAGTTGTCTACCCCTGCTTGTCCCATTTGGCCTATGTCCCTTTAAACCTTTCCTATCTCAGCTTCTATCTATGCTGGCCTTCTCTTCTGTGCCATTTCCACAGAATTGTTCATTCAATCTTGAAATTACTTACATATGTAACAGCACTGATTTATAACAGCTTACAAACAAATAAAGAATACACTCACTCGTTGCTTCCTGCTCACCACGAGGTCGACTTTCTTTATTAAACCATGCATTTTTTCTTTCCAAACACAGCCCAATCAAACGCCTCTGACCTTCTCATTGGATCACCGCCATATGTGTGATCCTGATGCTATCACTCTGCTCCTCCTACATATATCTCCTTCTTAAATATATCTAACCATCTTACCTCCACCACCTTCAGGGCAGGGAAATCCTGAGATTTACTACACTCTGAGAGAAGAAGCATCTATACACTTTTTTAAAAAAATGACAATTGCTTTATTTTATTGCTGATATGCTTATTTATGCTCCTGAGACTACCCCCTCAAGACCCTTTAGAATCTTGTATACTTAACTCAGGCCATCCCTCATTTGTTTAAGCTACAAGGAATGTTAACCCAATCTGTCTAGCTAGCTTTGCTTGATAAGACAACCCAAGAATTGGCCTGATGAATGCAACTAAACCTTTTTTTTAATTTAAATTTAACACGGTATCAGGCCATTTTGGCCCACAAGTCCATGCTGCCCAATTTAAACCCAATTAATCTACAACCTCTAGTACATTTTGAAAAGTGGAAGGAAACCAGGACCCCCCCCCCATGGAAAACCCATGCTGACGTGGGGAGAACGTACAAACTCTTTACAGACAGCGCTGTATTTGTACCCAGTCCCGATCACTGGCGCCATAAAGGCGTTGCACTAACGGCCTCACCAACTGTGCCGCCCCAGTATAAAAATACATAATCAACGTTTGGGGCTTGAGCCCTTCATCAAGGTAAGAAGGGCTCAAGCCTGAAACGTTGGTAATGTATCTTTGTCTTTGCAACATAAAGGCCTGTCGAGTTTCTCCAGCATTGTGTTTTTAATTCATCTGAACTCAATCATTTGTATTCTCTCAATTCAGGTCATAATCAGGATAATGTGGGATTTGGAGGACACCCTGCAGATGGTAGCATTAACATGAATGAACAGATAGAGTTTAATAAAACATTGTTCAAGAATAGTCGTCTTTTAGATGCAGAGAGCTAAGCCAGTCCAGTACATTGAAGCATTTGATTTGTAATTAATATGTTTTTTTTAAACTAACCAAGGACCACTGCTTTCACTAGCCTTTGAACTGTGTTGATATTGTGCACTTACCTCATTTATATTCTGAAAATACACCTTGCCCTCTCACCATCCTGTCAACAGGACCTCATCTAATGAAATGGTACCATGGGCAAATGAAAAGATTACCTCAGGACTGAACTGTTGCTAAGGGAATCTGTATTAATGTATCAAATGCTACGAAGTAAAATAAATTAAGAATATTAAGACACGGCACAATAACAAATTATAAATGCAATTTAGAGTCACTCGTGAGTTAAATCTATTTTGGTCGAAATATCCTAATTCTCAATTCAAATGTCTCACAAAAATACTTATTGGCAAAGAACACAAAATTATAAACTGCTGCTTGACTCTGCTAAATATTTGTGAAATATTGGTCCAACAAACAGCAGTTATGGTGCTTTCAATTCTATTGAGGCAGAAGGGGAAAAAATTCCTTACTGTGGTTAATGATGATGTGCAGTAATTAAGCATACAGACTGTGCCAACACTTCTAAAACACATTTGTGACTCAGAACTTAACATACAGAATATTCAGCCAAGAAGACCTATTTTCTTCTAAATTTAGAATTTCATTATTTGTACAGTTTAGTGACAAACTAGGTAAAACAATACATAAAATAAACGAACAATGAGTATTCTTTGAGCAACTGTCACAAAGGATAAAAACTATTTGATGGAACAAGATGTAATCAACATCCATCTGGATTCCATACAACCCAGAACTAACATGGTTTTCCATCCATTCCATTGATTCACACTGGCACCTTTCAGATTCTCTTGAAAATGCTTCGTCAATAAAATGCAAGAAGAAATATTAAACAGGCATGGCTGATTAGAAGATAGTTCCTAGTGACTTCATGATGGCAGGACTGTCAAGTGTTCCAGTTCATCAGTTGAAATTTTATATCAAACTCAAATTCAGAAAAATATCCTCTGGCATTTTTGAGCATCACATTATTTTACAGCAGAGCTGAATAATAGACAACTCTGTGCATTCCAGTCAGATCTTTTGTGCCTGGGATTAAGAATGAACCATCGTTTTACCTCAAAGCACTTACATCCACAGGATGCGAGCATCCCTGACAAACCCAGCATTTATACACATCAGAAATAAACTGCTGTCTGTTTACGATACCACACTATTGAAAGGAGTTCGGAGTTTGACCTCATGAGGAAAAAGTGGTGGCACTGATGGACCTCCTGTGATGCTCAAGGTCAAATTAGAACCTTGTCCTTTAATTACTCTATTCAGACTATTTCAAGAAGATGAAGTCACGTCGACTCCAACTCAAAGTCAAATTTTATCTTTTATTTCTTTGAAAGCAGACGTGCAATTCTGATTAAATGTAGAGGCATTACATTTGGCTAAATGATATTATATCTTATCTACCTTTAGAAAAAAAATTAGATAGGCTATTAAAGATTCAAAAATTAATTTTCAAAAGACATGGGCCCGTTTATGGACTATTGCCATAATCTAAAGAGTTCGAGTCGTCAAAGCTTTGGTGCTGTGCAGTCGAGATCCAGGTTGATGTCACTTGATTTCCACGAATCATTTCCTAACCTTGCCTAGTGGTCAGGGTTTTGAGCTATAGGAGAAGAGGGGAGGGCAGTTTTTATTTTTATTTTTTTAAATTAGTTTAGGTTTCCTTTTTTTCATTTTTAAACTGGATAAGATAACAGATAATGGCTTTGCACAACCATGAAAAATACAACTTTTGATAAAAATTCTTACAGAAGGAGAAAAGAAGGGAAGACAATTGTATACCTTTTCTTTCATTTCTTTTTTTAAAAAAAATCTATAATTCACTTGAAAAGAACTTTTAACTTTTATTTTCCTTTCTTTCCTTTATTTCCCTTCCTTTTGGCTTGGGTTCTTCTTTTTCATTTGTTTGATGTTATATTTTATTACACTATTATCAATGTGTGTTGGCCCTTTGAATTATGCTCATATTTGAAATTGTTTTGCTATATTTTTAATGCATTGCTCATTGTTCAATGGTTTATATATTAAATACCAATAAAAATGTTTTTAAAAGAAAAGGACCTGCAATACTTGCTGGTGTGGACCCAGCAGAATGGGGAGTACAACTCCAAAGGGTTGAACTATCCAGTCTTAATGCCGAGGCTCCATAAAGTCTATAACCGCCCTGTTAAAGGAGCGAATGGTGTTTTTATTTAAAATCCTGCATCTACACAGGTCTGTGTCCAGGATGGTGACGTCTGTATTCACCAGTGGTCTTGAAGGGCTGCAGACTCTGGGAAGTGGCGCACCAGAACAGGGCACCAAAAAAGGGGGAGAACATCCCCCGTTGAGAAGGAGAAGCAGAGAAGACATCCCAACAAACCACAGCGGCAAACCAGCGAGAGGCTCCGTGGCAGAGGGACCTATATTGACTGTGGGTGACTTGCAGTCAGGGGAACCACACGGGCTGTGGGCTGGTGGATACTAACTCTTGGGAACCAGGTATCAGTACCAGGATTTGAGGGGGCACTGAGAGCAAGAAGGGATCCCGAAGGGCCTCAGGCCTCTCCAAAGGGATTCGCTCCTGCTTCTCTTTCTCTGTTACTGTAAGGAAATGATTCATGGAAATCAAGTGACATCAACCTGGATCTCGACTGCACAGCACCAAAGCTTTGACGACTCGAACTCTTTAGATTATGGCAATAGTCCATAAACGGGCCCACGTCTTTTGAAAATTAATTTTTGAATCTTTAATAGCCTATCTATTTTTTTTTCTAACATTAATGATGACACTTTGTCTGCCTTATAGCAGGTTGAAAGCAATTTTGTATATTATTACTTGTTCTGTACTATTACATGACAATAAAGATATCTTGATTCTTGATAGGTTTGGATTGTTCTCAGTGTTTAGGAAACTGAGTTTGACTTTATTGGGGCATAGAACAAAAAGGCTGTTGCGCTTGGGAAGTATCTGGTTTGGTGGGTTCACAGAGATGAGTCTGGACGACTTCAGATAGATAGACACAAATGTTACAATCAAAGGTAACTTTATTTAACACATGGGAGGTAAACAGGGGGGATGGCATCAAACAATATTTAATTATTCTACTCTTTGGCTTGGCTTCGCGGACGAAGATTTATGGAGGGGGTAAAAAGTCCACGTCAGCTGCAGGCTCGTTTGTGGCTGACCAGTCCGATGCGGGACAGGCAGACACGATTGCAGCGGTTGCAAGGGAAAATTGGTTGGTTGGGGTTGGGTGTTGGGTTTTTCCTCCTTTGCCTTTTGTCAGTGAGGTAGGCTCTGCGGTCTTCTTCAAAGGAGGCTGCTGCCCGCCAAACTGTGAGGCGCCAAGATGCACGGTTTGAGGCGTTATCAGCCCACTGGCGGTGGTCAATGTGGCAGGCACCAAGAGATTTCTTTAGGCAGTCCTTGTACCTTTTCTTTGGTGCACCTCTGTCACGGTGGCCAGTGGAGAGCTCGCCATATAATACGATCTTGGGAAGGCGATGGTCCTCCATTCTGGAGATGTGACCCATCCAGCGCAGCTGGATCTTCAGCAGCGTGGACTCGATGCTGTCGACCTCTGCCATCTCGAGTACCTCGACGTTAGGGGTGTGAGCGCTCCAATGGATGTTGAGGATGGAGCGGAGACAACGCTGGTGGAAGCGTTCTAGGAGCCGTAGGTGGTGCCGGTAGAGGACCCATGATTCGGAGCCGAACAGGAGTGTGGGTATGACAACGGCTCTGTATACGCTTATCTTTGTGAGGTTTTTCAGTTGGTTGTTTTTCCAGACTCTTTTGTGTAGTCTTCCAAAGGCGCTATTTGCCTTGGCGAGTCTGTTGTCTATCTCATTGTCGATCCTTGCATCTGATGAAATGGTGCAGCCGAGATAGGTAAACTGGTTGACCGTTTTGAGTTTTGTGTGCCCGATGGAGATGTGGGGGGGCTGGTAGTCATGGTGGGGAGCTGGCTGATGGAGGACCTCAGTTTTCTTCAGGCTGACTTCCAGGCCAAACATTTTGGCAGTTTCCGCAAAGCAGGACGTCAAGCGCTGAAGAGCTGGCTCTGAATGGGCAACTAAAGCGGCATCATCTGCAAAGAGTAATTATTCTACTATTAAACAACTATATAGACATTTACATCTGATACAAGTGGCCGTCTATCTTCTACAAAGCATGAAGCAAAATCTATAACTGTGGAAACAGGCATATCGGGCACAAGGGACTATGATACCAGTGGCTGCTTACCCTCTCTCCCACATGTGTACACACTTCAGAGGCAAGGACTTTCAAACACACTCTCAATCCCCTGTAATAACAGGGGTGCGGCTCTCTGCAAACACTAACACAAGCACTACGGCTCAACTCAGTGTAGTGCACACCTTACCTGTGACTCCTCCAGTGATGTCCACTGTGGCGACCTGGTGTGAAGTCAAGTTTGGAACTTGGACCAAGAGGCAGAGAGAAAGAATTGTGGCATGCATCGATGTTTATACTGTTCTGAGTTGAGCGTCTGGCTGATGAACACATTGAATTATTTAAGTGAGCCAACAGTAAGGTGTGCACTAATTGGTGACCAGAGTCCAACCTTGATTGGCAGGTGATGCGACTTCTAAAGAGGTTTCAGACAGGGAGGTCATGTGATCCTCTGCAATCCACAATGTTCCAGACAGGGAGGCTACATGTTCCTCCACAATCCATATATTACATGGACATAGATCATCAGAATGCATTATTATGAACAGAGAACCATAGAAGAAACAGGCCCTTTGGCCCTTCTAGACCGTGCCTAACTATTTTTCAGCCTAGTTCCATTGACCTGCTCCCAGTCCATAGCACTCCATACCCCTCCCATTGGACGTACCTGTCCAAATTCTTCTTAAATGTTATAATTGAGCCCACATTCACCACTTTGATCAACACTCCCACCACTCTCTTTGTGAAGTGGTTCTCCCTAAAGTTCCTCCTAAACTCTTTTCCCCCTTTCACCCTTAAACTATCTCCTCTTGAATTGAAAAAAAGCCTATACCCCTCATAATTTTAAATACTTCTTATCAAATTTCCCCTCATTCTTCTAAGCTCCAGGGAAAAAAAGTCCTAACCTGTTTAACCTTTCCCTGTATCTCAGTTCCTCAGTGCTGTGGAACTTTCTAGTAAATCTTCTCTGAACCCTTTCAATCTTATTGATATCATTCCTGCTGTTAGGTGACCAAAACTTCATACAATGTCACAAAATTCATGTGTTTTACAGCAGCATTTATATAAATTGCCTTACAAAATAAATAAAAATAGTGCAAGAAAAAGAAAAAAGACAATGTGAGGTAATATCCAAGGCTATTGTTCATTCAGGAATCTGATGGCAGGAGGAAAGAAGCTGTCCTTGTGACGCTGAGGGCTCACCTTCAGGCTCCTGTAACCTTTTTCCCGATGGTAGCAGAGGGTGTGGCCTGGGTGGTGGGGACCTTGAGGATAGAGGCTGCTTTCTTAAGGAACTGCTTCTTGTAGATGAACTCGATGAAATGAAGGCTGCTGCCTGTGTTGTCACAGACCGAGTTAACAGCATTTTCTTGCCCTGAGCATTGACACTTCCATACCTGTCACATGCCGGGATTGGAAAGTCTAAAACTAGAGGACATGGATTTAAACTGTGAAGGGAAATGTTTAAAGATCTGAGGGGCAAGGTTTTCCCCACACAGGGTGTGGATAATATCAGGAACGAGCTGCCAAAGGTGATGATAGTACATTCACAGTATTTAAAAAAGTATTTGGGCAGGTACATGGAGTGGAAAGGAATACGTTCAAGTACAGGAAAATGGGACAAGCATAATAGACATCTCGGAGGCATAGATGAGTCAGGCCAAAGGGCCTAATTCCATGCTGAATAACTCTATGAACATGAAATTATTTCAATATAGTTTGAATCAGAGTTGGCCACGACTCGGAAGGAGATATAATTCCAGAATTAAAGGGTTATCGTATGAGAAGTGTTTGGCCTCTACTCTTTGGAATTTAGGAGAATGGCAGGGTACCTCATTGAAACATTCTGAATGTTGAAAGAGTAGAAGTAGAAACATTGTTCCCTCTGGTTGGAGAGTCTAGGACAAGAAGGCATAACCTCAGGATTTAAAGGCCTCCACTTAGAACAGAGATGTGGAGGAATTTCTTCAGTCAGAGGGTGGAATTTGTTGTGGAGACTAAGTCATTGAGTGTGTGTAAGGCTGAGATTGATAGGTCCTTGAAAAGCTAGAGTATCAAACTTGTGGGGAGATGCTGGGCAGTGGGGATGAGTGGGAAAGTGAATCAGCTCATGATTAAATGGCAGGGCAGACTCAATGGGCTGAATAGCCTATTTCCACTCCTTTGCCTTATGGTCCTTTGAAGGACCAGTGAGACTGGGCTCCATCACCCATCCAGTTTTGCCTCTCTCAGTCTCTTCATCATATTTTACCAAATACTGATTCATCAGCTAAGAGGGAGGTGGTGAGAGGTAAGCATCAGCCAATTTCCTTCTCAGTGTTTCGCCTACTGTCACCGGATCTGGAGTCAATACTGTACTTCTTTCCAGCTGCAGACTCCAATGCCAGCACAGTGATCTGACTGTCTTGCCAGAGGTACCACAATAACATTCACTTGGATGGTTCCAGGTATGAAAGAAGAATTAAATCAATAAAGCAGATAAATATAAATTTTTATATTTTAATTTCAGCATACAGCATGGTAACAGGTCATTTCGGCTCACAAGCCCGTGCCGGCCAAAAACACCTAATTAAGCTACAACCTGGTACGATTTGAATGGTGGGAGGAAACCGGAGCACCCGGAGAAAAGCTATGCAGATATGAGGGAGAATGTACAAACTCCTTACAGACAGAGCAGGATTTGAACCCAGTCCTAATTGCTGGCGCTGCAACAATCTTGTGTTAACCACTACACTGCCCACAAGATAAATTGAGTCTGAATTTCTCAAGGAAACAAATGTAGGGTTACTAAGGATATAATTGAATCAAAATGAGGAAATGGGCCAAGAGAAATAAATAAAGAGAAACCTTTGGCAGGTTGGTAAAGAGCAAGACGTGACTGGCAAATGTAACAAAAGAAGTTTGATAAAAATGTTTCTCACGACGCGTGCTGGAGTTCATTATCGGTAGGGGTTGAAGTTGGAAAGGCTCTGGCATGGGAAAAAAATGTGAATGACTGGGAAAGGACGAGGGAAAAGGACTGACTAAATCACTCTTCAAAAAAACTCACCATTTCAATCGGACAAATAGCTTCTTGTAGCGGCCCATTGCCTCGGGCCGACACAAGAATTGGCCGTCGAACGGGGCGACCGGCAAAGCATCGTGCGGGCTGAAACCCCCATTTCCAAAGGCTCGCAGCAGAGTGGTGAAACTGGCCAATCACTTCCAGTGGATTGCAGAGGGTCCAATCAGGGCCCAGGCGTCCAAGGTAACCAATCGCAGCCGGCCCTCTCAGGCCAAGCCCCGGTGATGACACAGCCGAGCTGCCGCTGAATAAACTCAGTGTCGAATACACTCTACTGGTGTGCGTGTCTTTCTTTACCTGCAGGTTCGAGCTACAGCCTTAGGGCTATAACCAAGAGCCATACCCTAGCCGTAACAGCCTCAGTACATTCTATCCTATTACAGTTCCACTAGGAAATATTTCAATTATTCATACGAGGGTGTTGTTTGACAAATAAATAGGACCGCTCTCCCAATTTTATTATGTCCAACTGTTAGTAGAACTTTGCTGTGTCAAATTAGCCATGTATTTGTGAATCCCTTTGGTTTTATTCTTATTTCATATTGAAAGAATTGTCTCTTCATCGCATTTGCAGAGGATGCGCATGACCCTAGACTCTAATGGTCTAAACTGTCACATTGAGACAACAATACCATGTGCACTTTCCAGATTAGGTTTTATTTGCACAAATCTGTTGAGAAATACACAGCAGCCATTGGTACAAAAATAATAACATCAAACATTTTCCAGAGGTAATCTCTGGGAATGATTGAACTGTTGGTGAAGCAAACATTAAAAAAAAGGCTGAGCAAACAATGAGCTGCAGGAGGAACTCAGCAAGTCAGACAACAGCCATGGGTGGAAATGGTCAGTCAATGTTTCAGAGTCAGAACCCTTTATCATTCTCGGCAATGGATAACCTGATGACCACTTCCACCCATGGATGTAGACTAACCTGCCGAGTTCCTCCAGCAGCTCATTGATTGCTGAAGGTCCAGCAACTGCAGTCTTTGTGTTTCTCTTTTTTTTTAACTGCACAAGCAAGTTTATATTTCAGTCTATTTGAAAAAGGTGGCCACTGAAATCTAATTAACCAATTTTTTTTAATCAATGGAGACTTAACTATTGATTTTAAGATTACAAGGTTTAAGAAGAAGACTTTAGGCATTCTGTTGATAAAAATAATTTTATAAATGGGTTTGAAAACCACAAAGGAATATGGAGGCAATCCTGCGGCTGCTGTAATGACAACCCTGCAGAGAGCGGGAATGCGTCTTCCACCACTTCTCCACAAGGCCCGGTCATTACAGGCTGTTGTGGGTTTAAACAGGCTGTAGAAGGGACTTGTCAGCCACAAACGAGCCTGCAGCTGACGTGGACTTTTTACCCCCTCCATAAATCTTCGTCCGCGAAGCCAAGCCAAAGAAGAAGAATGGGGCAAGTGGTAGCTTTTGTTTAAAGATCATGGACCTCCAAGGAGGTTCAGCCACTTTCAGCAGCTCTGACCGTGAGGATAACTAGGCCAAGATCTGGACCCACTGCAACTTGCCAATCATCATCATCCCTTCACAGCAGATGCACTACAGCTGGCTCTCCAGTCAGCTCTGGAACACTTCACAAACAGCATACAGCTGCTCTTCATCGAGTACAGACAGCCTTTGTCAGTGCTGATCAAGAAGCTACGAACTCTGGGCCTCTCTGTACCCCCCCCCCCCCCCCAAAACTGGATCCTTGACTTATTCATCAGAAGACCAAAGTCAGTGGAAACAACATCTCCGCCTCACTGATTATCAACACAGGTGCAACCCCAAGGATGTGTGCTTAGCCCACTGCTCTACTCATTATACGCCCATGCCTGAGTGGCCAGGCACAATTCCAATGCTATCTGAAAATTTGCTGATGACACCATAGTTATCGGCAGAATCAGAAACGGCAACGCCGAAGTGGACAGGAGGAAGACAGATCAGTTCCTTAAGTGGTGTTACACCAATAACCCTGCACTCAATGGTAGCAAGATAAAGGAGATGATTATGGAAGTCAGGGGAACACGATCCACTCCTTATCGAATGTTCAGAGGTGGAGAGAGTCAGGAACTTCAAATCCCTGCGTGTCAACATCTCCGAGGATCTATCCTGAAGCTGCCACATCGATGCAATCACAAAAAAGGTTCTCCAGCAGCTCTACTTTGTGAGGTGTTTGAGGAGATTCTGTAGGCCACCAAATACTTTCAAAAACATCTACAGGTGGACTGTGGAGAGCATTCTGGCTGGTTGTGTCACTGTCTGGTATGGAGGCACCAAATCTCAAGAAAAAAATACTCCATAGGTTTGTTAACTCCACTGTGAAATTACAGGCACCAGACTTCACTCCATTGAAGACATCTACATGAAGTGATGTCTTAAAAAAGCAACCTCTGTCCTCAAAGGCCCGCACCAGCCAGACCATGCCCTCTTTATGCTGCTACCATCGGGAAAAAGGCGGAGTCTAAAGATGACCACTCAGTGGCACAAGGACAGCTTCTTCCCCTCCTGCCATCAGATTCCTGAATAATCAATGAGCCAAAGGCACTGCCTTACTTTTCATGCTCTACTATTTTTGTTTTTTATATTATTGTTGTAAGATGATTCATGTTCATAATATTTGTACTACGCTGCTGCCGCTAAACACTGAATTTCATGACTAGTTCATGAAAATAAATTCTGATTCTAATTCCACACTCTGGGGGAGCCGCAAACCACAGGGCATCAGTGCGGGAGAACTCGACTCAACCAAGAAAAACATTTGGGGAGGAACTAGACAGGGGCTCATTGGCCAAGGGACTCACACTAGGCTGTGTAATGCTGGAGACTGACCTATGAGAACTAGGATTTGGGAGAAGGGCTAATGATGAGCAGGGCTTCCAAAAGACCTCGGGCATTAACAGCTTCTTAATCATATCATACATTTGGAAGCTAGCATCAAGGGTTAGAACAGATGGAGGCCATGTGGCCACAAAGGTTAGAGGAGTTGAGAAAGCAAGGGCTTTGGAGGCAGAGGTGGGATCCATGGGCACGCAATATCGCTATATACGTCTCTTTCTCCTCTTGGTAGCAGTACTAGCAAACAAAAGTAAATATACTCAATAATTAAAAAATCGATTAAACAATGAAATGAACGTATCTGTAAAGCATTTATACTGCAAGGAGACTTCCCAAAGTGTTTCAAGGGAGCATTACTAATCCACATTGATATCAAGCCACATAGCAATACATTGGATAAGATGACCAACTGGACAAGAGAAAAGAGGAGAATCAGAACAGAGAGGAGGGAGCTCAAGAGATTAAATAGTCTACGGGTTCCAATACCATAGGACTGCCCCATTGGCTGAGAACGTCTCAGATTTGGAGAGTGAGAATTGACTGATGGGTGGACTTTTATTGGCTTAAGAGAGGGAGTAGCATGCTTCAGGATGTAGAAAATGGATTGATACAAGAATTTGCATACATCTGATGCTTTTAATGCTCTACATAGGAGCAAATAAAAATATTATCACTAATTTTCACATGGAGGCACGATGACAAGGAAAGGTGAGAGATATTTCCAATACACAAAAGTATTTAAGAAACCAAGCAGGCCATGCAGCATCCATAGGAACTAAGGGTAACAAATGATTTGGGCTGAAGCTTTTGTCAAGGTATGAGGAAAACTACAGGCAGGTGACCAAATAAAATGTTGGATGGGCTGGGGGGGAGGGGGGGTGGGAAAGAGAAGAGAGAAGTGGAGGGAGCAGGGAAGGAGGACAGGTCAACGGGTAAGAAGACATAGATGGATATGGGTGGGATTTAGGTGCACACAGGTGGGAGGGAAAAAATATTTGATAGTGGGGAAAGCTGAGAGAAATTAAGCATTTTTTTACAGAGTATGAAGCAAAAGAATAGAAGAGTCTGTCAATGGATGGGCGAAGTAAATCAAAATGTCTAAAAGGGCAGATGTGAACACTTCGCAAAGTAATTGTGAGGATTAAGTGGAGAGTCAGACATTGGATATATTTGAACGTTTGAGTTTATAGATCAGGAATCAATGTAAACCAACAAGAAAGCCCCACTGAGATTAAAGTGATAATGGATACACAAGATTAGGTGCAATTTAAGATAAGGGCCTCAGAGCTCAGACAAGCAACATTAAAGGTGGAAGGCCATCAGAATAAAGAACAAACAAAACTAATAAATGCCATAGCTATCCAATATTCATTTTAATGCATTTAATATACTATTTCTTTTAATATGAAGGATTTAATAAAAATTTCAACTTGGCCAGCCATTATTTTTCAACCTATTCTTTCATTTCTCCTATCTGGCCCATTTAATCTTGGTGGTGTTCTGATTTAGGGTAATGTAGAATGCTAAAGAAGAAGGATGTGAAGCCTAAATTAAATCTCGAAAGGAGGCATCTGTCTTTGATTGGAAGCAGATTTCTTGACGCATCTGGCATAAACACACTTAATAAATGAGTCCTTGGCGATTAGGTACTGAATTTTAATGAAAAAGCCAATTAGGTTACACACTGTAGAACAAAGAATATGGGTTTCCATTTTCCCCAAGTCTGCATTGCAACTACATTCCAAATCTTCTTTGCCCTTCTTTTTCTGCTGGTTTTATTTTCTTTCCTCTCTTTAACCCGCTTTCATCCATTTATTTCATCATCCAGATCTACTTCCTTCAAAAAAGATTTGGCGGCACTTATAACAGAAGTTATTAGAAAAATAAGTCTGAAACTTTGAATGGCACCTTTCTCCCTCTTCCCCCACCCCCCCCCCCCCCACACCACTCCCTCATCTACCACACATTCCTCTCACCCGAATGTATAACATGACAGGTAATCAATATAGATCAATACTGTCATTTAAGACTGGAGATCCCATTAAGGTTCTTGATGCTGGGTCGTCACATAATTGCTAGAGTTCAGTTAGATTGTGTAACCTTGGAATTTGCAATGGAATGTCACAGAGAGTGTGACAAGAAGGTCATCAATAAGTGTTAGAGGTAAATGTTGATATTGCAACAATAGTATGTCCATAAACAAGAATGATATTCTAACTGTGATATGCCCACAAGCAATCCAGATTCCGAGTGAAACTTTATCAGATCTTTAATATCACTGTAGACCTCAACAATGAAGACGCTGTTTACATCCGGTACCGCACGGATGGCAGTCTCTTCAATCTGAGGCGCCTGCAAGCTCACACCAAGACACAAGAGAAACTTGTCCGTGAACTACTCTTTGCAGACGATGCCGCTTTAGTTGCCCATTCAGAGCCATCTCTTCAGCGCTTGACGTCCTGCTTTGCGAAAACTGCCAAAATGTTTGGCCTGGAAGTCAGCCTGAAGAAAACTGAGGTCCTCCATTAGCCAGCTCCCCACCATGACTACCAGCCCCCCCACATCTCCATTGGGCACACAAAACTCAAAACGGTCAACCAGTTTACCTATCTCGGCTGCACCATTTCATCAGATGCAAGGATCGACAATGAGATAGACAACAGACTCGCCAAGGCAAATAGCACCTTTGGAAGACTACACAAAAGAGTCTGGAAAAACAACCAACTGAAAAACCTCACAAAGATAAGCGTATACAGAGCCATTGTCATACCCACACTCCTGTTCGGCTCCGAATCATGGGTCCTCTACCGGCATCACCTACGGCTCCTAGAACGCTTCCACCAGCGTTGTCTCTGCTCCATCCTCAACATCCATTGGAGCGCTTTCATCCCTAACGTCGAAGTACTCGAGATGGCAGAGGTCGACAGCATCGAGTCCACGCTGCTGAAGATCCAGCTGCGCTGGGTAGGTCACGTCTCCAGAATGGAGGACCATCGCCTTCCCAACATCGTGTTGTATGGCGAGCTCTCCACTGGCTACCGTGACAGAGGTGCACCAAAGAAAAGGTACAAGGACTGCCTAAAGAAATCTCTTGGTGCCTGCCACATTGACCACCACCAGTGGGCTGATATCGCCTCAAACCGTGCATCTTGGCGCCTCACAGTTTGGCGGGCAGCAACCTCCTTTGAAGAAGACCGCAGAGCCCACCTCACTGACAAAAGGCAAAGGAGGAAAAACCCAACACCCAACCAACCAATTTTCCCCTGCAGCCGCTGCAACCGTGTCTGCCTGTCCCGCATCGGACTTGTCAGCCACAAACGAGCCTGCAGCTGACGTGGACTTTTTACCCCCTCCATAAATCTTCGTCCGCGAAGCCAAGCCAAAGAAAAGTAAATTTCTTGCAACTTTAGTCACAAATATTAAAGGACATTTTTGTAATAGTTTGACAAAAATTGCTGTGCCATCTCTCTGGAACAGCTTAGATATCTTCTTTGGTGTTACCCATTGATTACTCATGGGCAAGTTGGGCAATCATTAATGCAATATTGATGTATACAATATTCATAAACATGTAAAGACTGATCAATTAGCAGTGAGCTAATAAAAATAGGATAGTAGGCTAAGTAGCGTTACAGGCATTTTGTTGATTTAAGAGTGGGTTACAACTTTGGAAAACTTTTAAATAATTCAAAATATATTAAATTGAGAACTCTGAGCAAAAAACGTCCGTGGTATTTTTGATTGCGGATATTTTCGTGCATGGAGAAAGGTTCATAATGTGTTCTAAAAAGATATCAGTAGATATTGAAGATACACGAAGGATCAATAGCCAGCAGCTATATTTTGTGAAGTGTCTGATGAGATTCGCTATGTTGCCGAAGACACTCATAAACTTTTACAGGAGTACTGTGGAGAGCCTTCTGGCTGGTTATGAAACATAATTTTTATTAAATATCCTCCTACTATGGAGGCTCCAACTCTCAGGACAAGAATAAACTCCAGAGGGTTGTTAACTCGGCCTGCAACATCACAAGCACCAGACTTCCCTCCATCGCGGATATCTACTTGAGGCAGTGTCTTAAAAAAGCAGCCTCTATCCTCAAAGACCCCCGCCATGCCCTCTTCACTCTGCTACCATCGGGGAAAAGGTACAGGAGCCAAAAGACAAGCACTCAATGGCACAAAGATGGCTTCTTCCCACTACAATCAAATTCCTAAATAATCAATGAACTAAAGACACTGCCTTACACTTCATGCCCTCTTACTGTAACTTATTTTTTATAGTAGTGTTGTAAGATGTTTATAATATGAATGTTTGCACTATGATATTCCCACAAAAACCCAAAATTTCAGGACTTCTTCATGATAATAAATTCTGATTCTGAACGTGATTGCCATTATGATAAAAAAAATCATAAATTATGTTTGAAAAATGAAGAAATATTGCATAGGAAAAAACTATGGGTGCTGTCAGTTAACTTTGTGTGATTATGGAATGCAGAAAACAAAATGAAGTCTGAAGTTTCCAGGTACTGGAGAGACAGAGAAAGAAGAGAAAACACATCAGCAGAGCCGCAGATAATGGAGAAGGTTGTTTAAAGATACAGCAGGGCATCTCAGCCGGAAAGTTGGGCAGATGCAATGTAACCCAGAGAAGGCATTCACTATCATCCACAAAGTGATGGAAGAGGTAATCAATGGTGTTATCCAGCTTCATCCTGCTCACTGAAGCTCAGTACGAGTTTTGTCTCTCAGCTCCTGACCACCTTACAGCTTCAGTTCATATATGAACAAAGGGTTACAGGGGAGATGAGAGTAACTACCATTGACATGCAGCTGAGTGGGAAAATGGAACTGCTCATAGTTAAATGGTGGGGCAAACCCGGTCAGCTGAATAGCCTATTTTTGCTCCTATGTTTTAAGACATCAAGACAAAATTTGATCATGTATCGCATCGAGGAGCCCTGATTAAAGGAGCCTGATGCGACATTGTTAGCACAATGCTTTTACAGCAACAGTGACCCAGATATGAATCTGGTGCTCTCAGCAAGGAGTTTGCATGTTCTCCCTATGTCTGCATGGGTTTCCTCTATGCATTCCAGTTTCATCCCACCATTCAAATCATAAGGGACTGTAGATTAATTGAGTGGAACTGGCTCTAGGGCCAGAAGGGCCTGCCATCATGCTCTACATCTAATTTAATTTAATTTAGAGTCCATTTGAATTGGGGGGACAGCCGTTCACTGGTTAGAATCATGCCTAACACAAAGGAAGATGATTGTAGTGGTTTGAGGTCAATCATCTCAAGAAATCTCTGCAGGAGTTCCTCAGGGTAGCGTCTTAAGCCCAACCATAGAACAATTACAGCACAGAAACAAGCCCCTTCTAGTCTGTGCAGAACCTTTTTATTGCCTAGTCGCACTGACTTGCACCCAGTCCATTGCCCTCCATTCCTTTCCCATCCACGTACCTGTCAAAATTATTCTTAAATGGTAAAATTGAGCTCATTCTGCACTCCCACCACTCTCTATGTGAAGAAGTTTCCCCTCATCTTCCCCTAAACTTTTCCCCTTTCACCCTTAACCCATGTCCTCTGGTTTGTATCTACCCTCAGTGGAAAAAAAACCTATCTACATTTATTCTGTCTATCTCCCTCCTAATTTTAAATACCTCTATCAAATCTCCCCTCATTCTTCTATGATCCAGGGAATAAAGTCTTAACATGTTTAACCTTTCCCTTTAACTCTGTTCCCTGAAGTCTGGGCAACATCTTAGTAAATCTTCTCTGCATTCTTTCTATCTTATTGATCCCTTTCCTGATCAAAACTGTACACAATACTCCAAATTTTGTCTCACCAATGTCTTATACAACTCCTGTAATCAATACATTGATTTATGAAAGCCAATAAGCTAAAAGGTCTTTTTACAAACATGTGATGCCACTTTCAGAGAATAATTTATCTGTTTTCCCAGATTCCTCTGTTCTACCACACTCCTCAGTGTCCTACCATTTACCGTGTATGCCCCTTCTTGGTTTGTCCTTCCAAAATGCAACACCACACACTTGTCTGCATCTGTCATTTTGCAGCCCATTTTTCCATCTAGTCCAGATCTTCAAGCTTTGAAAACCTCCTTTGTTGTCCACAACATCTCCAATCTTAGTGTCACCTGAAAATTTACTGATCCAATTTACCACATTATCATCTAGATCATTGACATAGATGACAAACAACAATGGTTCCAGTACCAATCTCTGAGGCACACCACTAATCACAGGCCTCCAGTCTGAGAAGCAATCATCCACCACTTCTCCTGTCCAGTCATTGTCCAATCCAGTTCACTACTTCACCATGAATACCGAGCATCTGAACCTTCCTGACTAACCTCCCATGCGGCACCTCGTCAAAAGTCTTACTAAAGTCCATGTAGACAACATCCACAGCCTTTCCTTCATCATCTTTCCTGGCAATGGCCCAGCGCCTGTGCTACAGTGCGCGGCCAAGGCAGGGTCGGCGCTCTGGAGGACGAGAGCGGCGGAAGAAAGGGAGGCGAAGCGGAGCAGCAACAATGGTAGGAGGAGGGGTTTTGCTTCTTGGCTCCCGGGAACGGTGCTGAGAGCTTCGGTGGGGGGGGGGGGTGGGGGGGTGGGAGCATTGTCCTGGAGCAGCTTCTCCGCGGGGAAAAAAGAAAAAAGAAAAAAAACTTTCCTGGTAACCTCCTCAAAAAACTCTATAAGATTGGTTAAGTATGACCTACCATGCACAAAGCCATGTTGACTATCCCTAATCAGTATCTGGATATCCAAAAAAATTGTATATTCAATCTCTTAGAACACCTTCCAATAATTTACCTACTACTGACATCAGGCTCACCTTCCTAATAATTTCCAGAGTTATTTTTGGAGCCTTTTTTTTAAACAATGGAAAAATGTGAGCTACCCTCCAATCTTCTGGCACCACACCTGGGGATTTATCCATCCATGTTTGCTTTCAGAAAGAAACCATTTCCTCCTCTTTAATCTGTGTAGGTTCCATTACCTCACTGCTTGTTTTCCTTACTTCCCACGTCTCTGTGCCTTTCCGCTGCTTCATCAATGGCCTCCCTTCATTTGTCATGTCAGAGGTAGGGATGGCTGCTGACAATTGCGCAATATTTAGCACCATTCACAACTCCTCAGATAATGAAGCAGTTCACGACCAAATGCAGGAAGACCTAAACAATGCACAGACCTGGGCCAATAGGTGGCAAGCAACAAGAGAAAATACACCCTACATTCAACACATTACCATTTCTGAATCACTTACCATTAATATCCTGAGGGTTACAATTGACCAGAAATTCAACTGGGCCAGGTATTAAAACAAGAACAGATCAGAGACTAGCAGTCCTACAGTGAGTAACTCACCTCCTAAATTCTCAAAGTATGTCCTCTATCCATCAGGCTAAAGTCAGACTGAATGTAATGGAGTTCTCTCAATGTGCCTTGATGAATACATATTCAACAACATTCTTATAAAAGCTAATACAGAAAAATTGATAGGCAACTCATCCACAAGCATTCACTCACTCCACAGATTGACAACCTACAGAGGCAACAGATTATGCTATCAACAGGATCGGTTTCAACAATTCACCAAGAATCCTTAGACTGCATCTTCCAAACCTATACCAGCTGGAAGTGTTAAAGTGAACCCAAGGTACTCCAAAGAAAACATGAATGCAGCTGCAGAAGCAAACTGTTAAACACTTTGCAAAGCGTAAAAACTTCATTACAGCAAGAGACACAGCCACGAGCTGCTAGCTTACTACAAAGCCTCGTGGCTTACAAAAACTTATTTGTAGTTTCTAAACTCTAGCTTCTGGAACATATGAATGGGCTGCTCCACATTAAGTACATGTTCCTTAAAATTCTCTCAGGACATCTCAATTAGTCTCTCACTACTCAACCAAATAAAGAGCTTCTTATCAACTCCCAAGCTGATAACAGAGAAAGGAACAAAGTCTAAAATTGCAGCCCATCTTCTTTTCCATTTCAGTCACCATTTCAAATCTTCCAGTTAGCATTATAAACTTGCATTTTATTATATTCTAAAGTCTACTTTCTCAGAAGAACCAGGGCAGCAAAAGATTGGAAATGCCACCACCTGTAAGTTTCCAAGCCAGACACCATCCTGAATTGGAAATTATATTACCATTCCTTCACTGCCACTGGGTCAAGATCCTCAAATTCCTTCCCAAACAACCTTATGAATATACCCACACCTCAAGGACTGCACCTATTTAAGAAGGCACCTCACCACCACCTTCTTAAGGGCAACTGAGAACAGCAAATGTATACTGGTTCATCTTTCAAAGCCCACATCTCTTGAATGACAAAAATAAAACCTCATTTGACCACATTATCTTTCACTGATTTCACTAAGTTCTGTCCTTATTTAATCCCTCTCTGAGTTATAAACTGCCCTCCCATTATTTACAGTTACTCACCAAGGGGTCAGCAGTGGAAAGGGAAAAGAATGTCAAATTCCTGGGCGCCAACATCTCTGACCATCTCTCCTGTTGATGCAGTCACAAAGAAGGCTCGCCAGTGGCCATACTTCATTAGGAGTTTGAGGAGATTTGGTATGTCACCAAAGACTCTTTCAAATTTCAACAGATGTATCGTGGAGAGCACTCTGATTGGTTGCATCACTGTCTGGTATGGAGGTGCCATTGCACATGAAAGGAAAGCCCTACAGTGAGCTGTGAATTCAGCCAGCACCATCATGGTCTCCAATCCATTAATGGCCTCGATAAGAGGCAATGTCTCAAGAAAGCAGCCTCAATCATCAAGGTCCCTCACACCCAGGCCATGCCCCCTTATCACTGATACCATCAAGGAGGTGGTATACCATTCTAATGGTACAAAAACAGTTTCTTCCCCTTGGCCATCAGATTTTGGAATAGACGATGAACTGCAGACATTACTTCAATTTTTTTTTCTCTTTCTTTGCATTGATGTATATTTATTTTGCAATAGTGTATTTGGAAATGTGATCTATAGCTAATTTTGCACATCTAATAATAATAATAATAATATTAATGCAGCTGCCAAACAATGACACATGTTCATGATAATCAATTCTGATTCTAATCTAAGATTCTATTCTCAATGCCATTTTCTGCCTTCTTACCCTGGCTGTTTTGTTCAGATTGCTCTAGCAGTGACCTTGTATTCCTCTGCCTTTATTTTCTGACACACATTTTCCTCTGTTTTATGTCCCCAGTCAACCCTCATGTATTTTGCCAATAAATAAGACTTTTTAAAAATTCTTTCCTCTTGTGGTGATTATTGAAAAATCTATTAAACCTTGACTTGAATATATTCAGTGACGGAGGCTCCACAGTCCACTTGGGAAGAGACTTGCAAATTGAATTCATTAGTCTGCTAACAGGGAAATTTATTTTTATTGCAGTTTTGAATATCTGATCCTTTGTTTTGAGAATGTAGCAGCAGGATCCAAGTGGCAAAACCAACTCAGTCAGAAATTCCCTCCCTCAATATCCTCTTTAAGACCAAGCCCTTTTATCCCTCATGTTATCTGTTTCTTTGATGTGGAATTGATTTGTGTCTGGTTTGCCTTCTGTGATAGAGTACTAGATATTGTGTACTGTTGAGGTACTGTTATTAACCAAAGGCCTGCTCTGTCTGCAGAGGGTGGTAACCTGGTCGAAAGTGTTCCAGAAGTCTAATCACAAAAAGTTTCCTTCTGGGTTGTGCATCAGTCCCCTTTCAAGTAAATGTTCGGTAACAAGGACACTGAGTGTAATGACAAATACACAGAGTAATTTAGTTGATAATAGGGAGACAGGCCTTTATCAAGTTCATGTTGACTGCAAAGCATCCAGCTGCAACAATACATCACCAATCTTCTCAGATAGTCATCATATTTTCCAGATCCCAACAATAATGATCCAACATTCCAGGGACAATTTTCTTGGCCAATGAACCTACATGCCTTAGGGTTGTGCAAAGGAACCTAGAAGAAGCCCACCCATTCTCAGGGATAATGTGGAAGGGAACACACACACACAGTGCAAAATTGGCTGCAGCCCAGCTAAAAGCTGCTAAATGTATCAATATGTCCTTTTATTTTATTATTCATTGTTTTATATAACCGCATTGATTCAATGGTCACAGAACAAAAAACTATTAAAAAATAACTGTGAATTTTATGTTATCAACAAGTTTAATCTATTTATAAAATGCATTTGTAATTGTGTCATATTCAATTGGCCAGGAACTATCTATAAATAATCGAACTGCCCAAAATGTCAGCTCAACTCTTATCCTCTTTGTAAGAATTGACAATTTTGCATTCTCGAGATGTATTTTTCCAGAACTAATTCCCTGACACATCTTGAAGATCTTTTTATTGCGAACTACACTGTCCATAAAATTATGGATGAGGTACTTTTGTTTTACATTCTTTGCTACAATTTTGAATTTGGCTTATTTTAAGCATTTCATTATTGGATTCATCAACAAATGAAGAGTTTGGGGTCAAGTTTTCTTGTGCATCTGAGATGCACTCAATGACACCTTTTCTAAATTAATGCAGAATTGCCTCATCTTAACAATATTTTGTTTGAAATGTATCTTACATTAGTAAAACCATTTTATTTTGAAGTATAACCCACATATAATTAATTATTCAACATAAAACATATATCACTGCTTTCTTTATTTCTAGTATATACATAAGCAATTAACTACCAGTCTCATAATTTGAATTATAAATTGCCAAGTAAAAGCAATGCCAAATGCCAATAAGTACCAGTAAGCAGAAAATGCTGAATATTTACTATAGGTGTACAGGATATAATCAGTTTACTCTATTTCCATTTCAGAAATTGACTAACTTAATAGATTAATTGACTGACTTAATTAGAGTGCTTTTTCATTGAAATAATTTTTATTTGTAGTAAAGTTTCAGTTGTTCCCTTAAAGATTGTTACATTCATCTATTCCACATTCAAGGTGCAGTGCATTTTGATACCAGGACAAAAAGGTGTGCACCCCATGGTACAAAGCAAGTGTTGATTCACTCACAGTAAAAAATGTCTTGGTTTAACTCGATACACATGCATGTCTTTTGAAACTCAAAATGTGAAATCCTTCTCAGCTTCGAGTGGACCTGAAAGGAATGCAGCAGTATAGTGCTCCAGAGGTGATAAAGGGAGATGGTAGAACACAGTCCAAGCTGTGATGGGTAGTGCGAAAATGCAACCTACTTTTGAATGTACAAATGTAATTGCAAGAGGTGCAAGGTGGAGAGACCACCTAATGGGGATGATGAAGCATAAGCAAATGGAAAGGGCACAGCGAAATGAGGGCGAACCACTTTGTGCTCAGTGGGAGCGGGCAACAGAAAGTAGCAAGAGGCTGCACCTTGATTCTGATTGCTTCTGGCAAATCTGGGGCGGGAGGGGTTGAGGGGTGTTGGAAGTGGCAGGGAGACACTCGAGCAGACCTGAAAGGAATACAGCAGGATCGCGCTCCAATGGACGAGAAAAGGTGACCATGTAGCATGAACCAGGAGCAGGGACGGACAGCGGCGAAGGTGCAACAGTCATTGGATACGGGAAGAGCTTGGTGAATGAAAGTGGACCCCGAAATGAGTCGCGATTCAGTCAGAGAGAAACCACGTGGGCCACAGGGGTAGCTGTTGGCAGGATGAAGTGAAGGGGCAGTAAAATGATTCCGTTGGGTTCTGGGAAACTAGGTGCAGACCCAGCAAGGAGAAGCTCAAGAAGACCTGAAAGGGATATGGTAGGGCAGTGAACCAGTGGACGTGAACGGGAACCCCTGCAGACCTGCAAGGTTGAAGGTGTAACAGACCATGTTGGGTGCTGTTCTCCCTGCCTCTGCTTCCAAATTTCACATTCTCATTCATCATTTGTGCCAACCATTTCCTCTGTAGCCATGTAAAGATCAATAATTACCAGGTCTAAACTCTTTCTTTCAGCAGGTAGCTCTGTAGAGATGGCTCTGCCTTCATCCATTCAGAAAGGTGTTCCTTTGAATTCCACTCCTCTCTAACTCAGTGATTCTCAACCACTTTTTCTTTCCACCCACATACCACCTTAAATAAACCCTTACTAACCACAGAGCCCCTATGGAATAGGATGTCATAGGTGATCCATGATTAACAAGGGATTATTTACAGTGATATGTGAGTGGAAAGAAAAGGGTTGAGAACCACAGTTCTAACCAGTCTGTCTTCTTTTAAACTGTTTCCAAAAACTCACACCTCCCTGGACATGTTCTCTTTTGACAGGAGGCAGCCAGCTACACATACCAGTTCAACTTCAGACACACAAACACCCCATGCAGGCATCAGATTGGCCTTCCTGAAGAACCAATGCACAGAAAGCAACAGCTTCAGGCAGAGTCCCTAGCCATGTCCTGCATAGACCAGCTGGTGAAAGTATTCAGTGACATCTTCAACCTCTCCCTGCTACAGGGAGAAATACCCACCTGCTTTAAGAAGTTCACTGCCATCCTCGTGCTGAAGAAAAATATAATAAATGGTCTAAGTGTCAGCTGCCCAGTATCAAGTGCTTCAAGAGGCTGGTTATTGTTAACTCCAACCTCCTTTGACTAGCCCCAATTCACCTCTCACTGCCATAGATATGTGGCAAACAGTATCTTCTTGGCCTTGCACTCATCCATGGAACTTTTGGCTAACAAGGATGTCCATGTCAGAATACTATTCATTAACTATTGTAATGTCTTCAATCAATCATGCCAAATAAATTCATCTCCAAGTTCTAAGACCTTGGCCTCTGCAACTGGATTTTCAATTTCATGTCCTGAAGACCACAATCAATGATGGTTGGTGAGAGCAAACCTTCCATGAATAATGATGCCCCACATTTCTCCATACTCAGATACCCAACTGTGCTCCCCATACCCCCATAACTGGGTGATGAAACATTTGTGCAACATCATCTACAAATTTGCAAATGACCAGGTGTGTCGATTCTCCTGTAAAGGTGACATTCTAACCTTTCGATTAGACCAGGTGTGTTGATTCTCCTGTAAAGGTGACATTCTAACCTTTCGATTAGACCAGTTGTGTCGATTCTCCTGTAAAGGTGGCATTCTAACCTTTCGATTAGACCAGGTGTGTTGATTCTCCTGTAAAGGTGGCATTCTAACCTTTCGATTAGATCAGGTGTGTCGATTCTCCTATAAAGGTGGCATTCTAACCTTTCGATTTGACCAGGTGTGTCGATTCTCCTGTAAAGGTGGCATTCTAACCTTTCGATTAGACCAGGTGTGTCGATTCTCCTGTAAAGGTGACATTCTAACCTTTCGATTAGACCAGGTGTGTCAATTCTCCTATAAAGGTGGCATTCTAACCTTTCGATTTGACCAGGTGTGTCGATTCTCCTGTAAAGGTGGCATTCTAACCTTTCGATTAGACCAGATGTGTCGATTCTCCTGTAATGGTGACATTCTAACCTTTCGATTAGACCAGGTGTGTCGATTCTCCTGTAAAGGTGACATTCTAACCTTTCGATTAGACCAGGTGTGTCGATTCTCCTGTAAAGGTGACATTCTAACCTTTCGATTAGACCAGGTGTGTCGATTCTCCTGTAAAGGTGGCATTCTCACCTTTCGATTAGACCAGGTGTGTCGATTCTTCCTGTAAAGGTGGCATTCTAACCTTTCGATTAGAAATAGCAGTTAAGAGAGGCTTTTTGAGACTAGATTAGCCAAGACTTTTTTTGACGGACCAAAATTTAAAAAGGGAGCCAAAATACTGGTCTCTTTTTGACTCTTTCAACAGTTCTATTTTGGTGTTAATCAGTTCCTAAGCTCAACCTTAGAGCCATTGTCTGCTTCGAAAGGCCGATATATACTCTTATGCATTTTATGAACTTTTCCTTACTTACCATAGTCATTTAGATTTGCTCCTGTTATTTTGTCCTGTACTAATAATACCATTAGTTTCCCAATCCAATCCATTTCTTTATAATTACTTAATAGATCTCTTAATGATATTTCTTCCATGTTCCTCACTTGTCCCCCCTCTCCCCCTAAGACTGTTCCCAGTCTTGTTTTTATTTGTAAATTTGTCCAAAAACAGTCTGCTCTCACTCAAGTTTGGTCTCCTGCATTGTATAATTCACGAGTGCTTCTTTTTTCTCCTGGGTCTTTGGTTTTTGTAGCTTCCTTGTTCCTAAATTTAACCCAAGCTATATTTCAAGGCTTGAAATGAATTTTCATCTCTCTCACACTCATTCACTATCTCTTGCTCTCACTTTAACCAGGTGAAGCAAATTGCTTTCCTGGTTAATGGCCCATCTTATTGAATTCAAAGCAGAAATAGGATCTAAAAATAATGAGCAATTTGTCAGACCACCAGCTATGGGCATATTTTAACTTCAACATTTCTTTTAATTCAATTCAACCAAATTTCTCCAATGAATTTTGCTGAAAAATCATATTATTTCTCTCAAGTTTGACAGTAAGTAACAGTAGTTCTTAACATTTGTGAATTATTATTTAAAGGCAAGAGTCCCATTCGCCGTGACTGGCTAGAAATACTAATTTTGAACCTTAGTGAAGGATGAACATTGGGCCCTGTGTGATTCCATCAAAATCTGATTACCTTGAAATTCAAAGACTCAAATTTTGTTTAAAGAAATGTTAACTGCCATGATTTTATGATGTAGATTGACATGTCTCACAAGTGAGGGCAGCCCTTAAACATGATAACTATCTTTTATGATAACATCTGCTGACGTTGGGGTCCAATGCAGTATACAAAAGTGTTGGAGAAACTCAGCCGTCATTTATAAGAAGTCAAAAGCAATCGACATTTCGGGCCTGAACACAACACCAGGAAAGTATATATTATTATGCTTTACAATTAAATTGCTTAATTCAAGTATAATTAAAAATGGTCACTTCTATATTTTTTAATCCCTTTGTGATTCATAAATCTGCTTCCTCCTTCTGGAATATCATTCTGGGACAATCTGAAGTTAAGGAATATCTTTTTATTGATACAATATTAAGGAATATCATGTTAAGGCGTGTGATGCCACTGAGCCAAAAAAAAAAAACAGCTCCTGATTTGACTTCCATGGAACTGAACGTGCGGAGGGGTGTACAGTTGACTGCCAACAATCCCTCACATATTTAGCCAACAGTGACAAATTTCTCCTCCAAAAGCTTTGGAGCTGATGGTCATTTGGAAGGGAAATTATGTGGGTGAATGCTCAAGGGAACATGTCCACTGGTCAAATAGGTCACATGAAAGCATGAAATATTTTCCCTTGCTTTAATTTTTCTGGCTGAGTTTGTGACACTTTGCCATCCTACACAGGCAACTTGTCACTGGGGGTTGGTGGTGGGGGCAATTTTAATAGAGCTGCTAAGTTGATGAAAGGCTGTTAATAATGGACGTAAAGGTGGGTGAGGGAGGAGGAGTGTGAAAAAGGTTCACCAAGTAGCTTGCAGAATTTTGAAAGCCAAGAAACTGATGCTGAGCAACAACAACCACAAAAAAAATCAGTCCCTTGAGCAGCCTGTAGGAACACCTTTGAGCTGCATAAAGCAGGTGAAGTTTGCAAAGCACAAATACGGCCCATTCCTGCATGAAAATTAATTTTGCCAGAACATACTATCACAAATTACTGCATTTAATATTTCCAATATAAATTTTGAGGTAGTTTTGTTTCTCTTTAGATAAACAATATTACATTTAATTTAAGACAAATTGAAATTTTCCACAAGGACAGCATCTGTACCATTCAATCAGATGAGAGACTGAATCATGGTCTTTAAAATTAGAAAGGGGCAGGTGCTGAAAATATTTACGGTCATGTGGAAAAATCCATAATTAACGAATAAATAGAAAATAGTCATGAAGAAATGCAATATGAAATTCAGGATTTTTTTTAGACCAGAGAGTATGGAGTTTTCTGCCATGGGTGGGAGAGATAAATTAGTCTTGCCTATTAGTGCAGAAGGAAACCTGTTGGAGGAAGGGTGCCCCATTGCAGTGAGAAAGCTCAGGAAGAGAGTAAGGACGGTGATGCAGCTTTGCTTAAAACCAGTTTGCACTTTGCTTGGGTCTTTTTTTTTGGATCCATTAGTTCGTAGCTTGAGCAGTGACAGGTAGCAGACACAAGATTACCGCAAGTTTCTGTGCGTAACCAAATTTGAAAAGGGGGCACCACGATTGAATCAAAGACATTGTTAGTTTTTTTTTTAAAAGGCAGTATTCTGTGCATGCATTTGTCTGGGAGTGAAGATCATGTCCAAGGTAGATGTAATCCATGAGCCAACACAAGGCTCATGTTCAGCCACTGAGAAGGGTCTTAGTGATAATTTTTCCTTGTGGCAGATAGCAGGGATATTGAAGGTGCAGTGATTGCATTCGTACCCAAGGTATCTTTGAGATCCCCCCTGTTATGTTCTCCACTTCCCCATCATGTGATTGTGCTTTTTTGACAGAAGGTCCCATTCCGCCAAGATTTAAAAGTTCAGCGGTGAAATGATCTGCTCCTGAGGCTTTGTTGCTTTTCAGTAAGTATGCAGTCTTCTCAACTTGCTGTTGGTCAGGGGTAATGATGAGACTGGACTGGATTGCTGACTGTGGAAATAGCTGAAGGATGCTCACATCAAAGACCTAACCGTGTCTGCATTCCCACCTGCAGCCATTGATTCCCTCTCAGTCTTTGAAAAGCTCTTCCCCATTCTGCCTGTTAGTTGGTGGTGTAGGATGGAGGTGAAGGCCACCTCAAGTGCTTTGGCTGTACATAAACATTTATTTCTGCCACCTGTAGTGATTGGCTTATCGCAACAACAACAAAAAAAATCTATTGCAGGTATTTTAACCGAATTTAAGAATCTCTGATTGTCCATACGGACCTTGTGTAAAATGATTGGGGTTTAGAGATGGGGTTCAATGTGCATCTGAAACTTGAGTAATATCTGCACATCAACAAATAACAAAAATGTGAACTATAACAATGTACCTTTATTTTTCAAGAGGAAGATTCACTTTGAATTATAGACATCATGTTATCATTCACTGAAAACCCAAGACAATCATCGAGTTGAAGCATGAATGAAGGAGGAGATGGGCTAAGGAAACTGCACCACATAAATTTTGATGGTTTTAAAAATAACCATCTCTGACAGGAGTATATGTGACATCATTCTACTGTGTCACAAACAATCAATCTGAATTTAATGATACTAACTGACCCTGTCACGAATGTCATGAGATTAGCACTTAGAATTATTCGCTTCCCATAAAACATTTTCAGTGATCAAAATGCTTTGCTCATTCTTGGGATCTGGGAATAAATACGTACACACTTTATATTTCTAAATTCATGAACTGTTTTAAACACATGAGGGTCCTTAAAGAAGGAAAATAAATACAATAAATACAAGACCATGGAAGAATTTCAGCAAATTATGAATTACTTCCGTAATGGGAAATTGCAACAATTTGCAGATGAAGATTCCTCCGCTAACATCAGACTTTCTTAAAGACTTATGACACATTCCAAGTCATGTTTAGTTATCCGATGACTAATACTAACTTAAACTAAGGCTCATCCATCACATTTCATGAATGACCTTTTGAACCTTTTCAGTTTGGCTTCAGCAGCACTTGGAGAACATGATTCAGAACTGAATGAAATTTTTTGGAACTGAAACATGAGGATATACATCTTCCATGGGTCAGTTTAAAAGTTGTGATGTATCCAATTCATCCAAAACAATTTAGGCCATGGACCTCCTCCTGCAGATTTCAAGGGTGCCCAACATCATGTTGCGGAGTGTGGAAAGGAAAACATGCGCTTGAATTTCTAAACTGAATGTCCTTGGGTTGTGGCCAAACAAGTCATTTATTTCGGCATGAGGAATCCTAGATCTTCCAATCATCCCATTATCATCTGTGATATTAATATATAAAATTATGAAAGGAATAGATACTATAAATGCTGGGAGGATTGTTTTCATTGGCAGGTGGGAGTAGAAGTAGGAGACATAGCCTCAAGGATCGCAGGAGATGATTTAAGACAGAGAAGAGGTGGAGATGCTCTCCCAGAGAGTAGTGAATCGGTGGGATTCTCTCCCTAATAAAGCATTAGAGGGGCTTATTTATTAAATGTATTTAAGACACAGATGGCTAGTTTTTTGAATAGGGAAATTAAGGGACATGGGGAACAAGCACATAAGTGGAGCTGAGACCACAATCAGATCAACATGACCTTACTGAATAATAAGAAATGGCAGTAGTGTGTATGGACTAAATAGTCTCTCCTGCTCCTGTTACATATTTTCTTAATGCTACATTAAAAAAAAAAACAAATGACACTGGCTTGGAGATTGCAGGTCAAATGTCAGTGCAGTATTAATTGAAAACCTGGTGTCAGGGTTTCATTTTCAAACAGATTCCAAAGATTATTAATACCGGTTCTGTTGTTAAAACAAATGGCAAGCCATTGGATATAAAAACATTTCAAAATTTGGAGTTTTAAAAAGCAATCTCTCCAAATTATTGCGAAGCACTACTGTAAAAGGCAAAGTGATAGAAAGCATGAGTAGATACATTTTCCTTGGGGTCACAAAATGGAAGCAAGTCATTCAGTCCAGTCCCCATTGAAATCTTTAATGTAAAAAATAATCCACTGTCTGTCTACTCTGCTCAATGAGTTAAAGTGTTTAAACCCATGTTGTCGATGATTTATTTCTACATTTTTGTTATTAAATTATATAATTGTGAACTTTGAATAAAATATAAATGTAGAATATGAATTATAATCTTCCCCTTCGATTATTTTTCTTTGAACCTGGTTCTAATTTTGAAGCCAACTCAAGTGACATATTGTAAGATCTCACAGGAAGTGTAATTCAATGGTATCATCAATCAATGTAATCAGGTTAAATTGTTTAATATTTAAATGCTGGTTTTAGGTAATGTTGGCTCTGCTTTATTGCTCAGGAGCACATTCCAAATTTGGTAGTTAGTATAATTATTATATGTTTGCAGATTCTTTATTTAATTAAATGAAGTTGCCAAAGCTTGCCGAATAATGATCATGATTTCAATTTGTTATTTAAGAGTGGACTGACCTGATTAAAATTAGCCACTATAACAATAGCTGCTCACAGACATTCATTTCTCACGCCTATTTGTATTTTACTCTCTGAAAATACGATGTATTCAATCCTTTGTTCATTATAAATCTTGTGAAACAAGGAAACAAATGAACACAAGCCATTTACCAAATGAAGCTCTCAACTCAATATCCCTGTCCTTAATCAGAAAAATGTTTGAAAATAAAAGTAATGATTCTCTAGAGCATAATCAAATGTGTGCCAAACAGAACTTGCTGTTAAAGAAGTAATGAAGCCCAGGAAGTTCCCTGTTATTAATATGCAAATAAAATAGCAAGTAAAAACACAAAGCTGGAGAAATTCACCAGGCCAAGCAATATCCTTTATATAGCAAAGGTAAAAATACATAACCCACGTTTCGGGCTCGAGCCCTTTATCAAGGTATTGAAAAATATTGGTAGGCATCTGAACAAAAGAATGAGGGGAAGAGGAGTGGTGATCACAAAGGCTGAAGGTGATTAGATGGAGAAAGGAAGGAGGGAACAGCAGGGATCAAGGGGAAGAGGGATGGATGGGTGAATAGAGGGGGAAGAGAGGGAGGGGGCTGGAAGAGGGAAGAGGAGAGAAGGTTAGCATAGACTGGAAAAGTCTACGTTAATGCCATTTGGCTGGAGAGTGCCCAAACGGAAAATCAGATATTCCTCCAATTTGCAGGTGGTCTTGGTGGGAGTGACATGTGAGTGTGGGAGTGTGACACAGAAATGAAATGATTGACTACTGGAAAGCCTCTGTCACTAATGCAGACAGAGTGAAGGCTACTCAACTTCAGGCAAGAAATAAAGGCCAAAATTTATCTGATAGAGATGCTGTAAAATGGCACCCACGCTGTTTGGGTTTAATTGCCAAATTTCCCATTGAAATTTAATATCTTGCTCACTTTGTATCTTCTGCATTGTAACAGTGACATACAATACTTAGCTACATCATTGGATGTCTTGAGGTTAAGAAATGGAAGTTTCCTTACTTTTCATGAATTACCTTTGATAAGGAGTGGAGAAGAAGCAAGAAAAAAAATTAAATTCTTATGTCGAAACACATGATAATACTTGGATACTAGAAAGAGACGACACCTTCTAATCAATCGTTTCCTCAACAGTTTAACTTGCCTACTGTCGAGACCATTAAATTGGTATTAATTATTATGCAAAGGAGATGAAACTATTTAAGATATCAATTCTGCCTTAATTGAGCCAGATTTATTGGCCTTGAAAATCCATGGAGCAGATTCATTACATTAATTTCATTGTAATGAGAATTATTCTTTAACAAAATAGTTTATTTTGTGCCAGTTAATTTTGAAATCAAGTCTCAAGTGACTGTTTCTTTAATTTTTTTTGCCACACTGGACAAAATTTTTGAGTTAAACAACCTATTGGATGGACATTATGGGTAACATGTAATATCAGATATTACAAGTCTATCATCACCTTCTTGATGTTCTTGCAGTCCTCATTAATTTCAACATTTTAATCTGGTTCACATGAACCCACCTTTTTAACAGCAGTTAAGAAAATATTAACTGTAGTTGTTAGGCTTAGGAAGATCAGCAGGGATCATTCCTGACTGTTACTTCCCTCCTTATCACCAAATCCAAAGGTTCTGCAGCTGTGGCTCCACAATTCTTTGAGCTCTACCAGCAGTTTGCAGTATCACCTCTGGTGACAAGAACTTAACAACACAAATCTCACAAGCTGCCAACAACTTGAACAAATGTACAGTCTTGGCTTTGTAAGCAGTCTGCTATATTTTCTCCAAAGGGAAAGTTTTCTCCAAAGCATCTAAGCTTTTCTCAAAAGGGAAGCTTCTCAGAGACGGTGAACAAATTTAAATTCCTGGCCATCTATCTCGGAGGAACTTTCCTAGACCCAACAGACAAATTTCATCTTGAAGAAAATACATCAGCACCTCTACTTCCTCAGAAGTTTGCGGAGGTTTGGTATGACATCAAAAACCAATGCCAGGAGGAGTCATGTGATGGAATAGTGGCTGGTAGGGGAATACCAGCCCTCTCCAGAAAAGAAGAAATAAAATGAAGAAAATACAAAGTTCAAGAAATACAAAACACAACAAATAAAAGATAGAGTTGTCGAAAAAAGAAAGAAAATGGCACCCAAGAAGGAAAAAGTAAAAACAAAGGGGAAAAAAAAGATGCCGGAAGAGAAAGGAGAAGGCCTTACCTGCATGAAGAAACAAAAATGGCTCTATGAGCCAAACAACAGTGCGCTTACAAAGGAGAAGGAGAACATTGATGGGAGGGGGCTCAGCCGAGGAGTGGGCAAACACAACGCGACCAGCTGAGGAATGCCTGACACCAGGGCTCTCAGCTGGAAGAAGAGGAAAGTGACAGGAAAGGGAAAAGAAAGAAGAGCAACAGCAGGAGGCCAACAGATGAGTAGCCCAGAAGAAGAGGGCCAATAGCAATAAGCCAAGCAAGAAGAAGCCCAGCAAAGTGAGACAAGCAACTCATCAGGAAAGTCAGAAGGCACAGATACAAGGAAGAGAAGAAGAAGACACAAACACAGGTACAGACACAGAAGGAGAGGAAGAAGAAGACCAAGATCTGGAAGGAGAAATAGAAGGTAAAACAGATAGACACAAAATAGATAAAGTTTTGTTTCAAGACAAATTAGAGCATTAAAAGAATGGTTGACATTAGAATTTAGTGAAATTAAAAGAAAAGTGAAAAGTACAGAAGAAAAAGTGAATAGATTAGAGCTGGTCATGACAGAAATAGGGAAAAGATTAGAAAATGTGGAAGAATGAAAAATGGCTGTAGAAATGGAAGTGAATGACTTAAGAAGAAAATTGGAAGAAAGTGACAAAAAAGTTAGAGTCACAAGAGTTGTTAGTTCAGAAGATTGATATAATGGAAAACTTTAGTAGGTGAAGCAACGTAAAGATAGTGGGCCTAAAGGAAGATGAAGAAGGCACAAATATGAAAGAATTTATAAAAGAATGGATCCCAAAGGTCCTGGGAATGCCAGATATACAGGAAGGAATGGAAATAGAAAGGGCACGCAGACACTCGCTCCGAAACCACAGACACATCAAAAACCAAGATCCGTTTTAGTAAAATTTTACTAACAACAAGAGAAAATATACTGGAACAGGGAAGGAATAAAATTAGAGAAGACAATAAACCATTGAAATACAAGGGTCAAAAAATATTTTTTTTACCCAGACATAAGTTTTGAACTCTTAAAGAATAGAAAGGAGTTTAATACAGCAAAATCAATCCTATGGAAAAAAGGTTATAAATTTATGTTAAGACATCCAGCTTAAAATATTTATTCCTGGGGAGCAAAACAGACTGTTCTCAGATCCGGAGGAAGCACGAGAATTTGCAGAACGCCTGCAGGACAGAAGGAGAGATGAAGAGTTGTAACAAGAATGAAGAACGGCAATAACACATATATATATAAAAATGTCTGATGCATCTGATGCAAGGATCGACAATGAGATATACAACAGACTCGCCAAGGCAAATAGCGCCTTTGGAAGACTACACAAAAGAGTCTGGAAAAACAACCAACTGAAAAACCTCACAAAGATAAGCGTATTCAGAGCCGTTGTCATACCCACACTCCTGTTCGGCTCCGAATCATGGGTCCTCTACCGGCACCACCTACGGCTCCTAGAACGCTTCCACCAGCGTTGTCTCCGCTCCATCCTCAACATCCATTGGAGCGCTTACATCCCTAACGTCGAAGTACTCGAGATGGCAGAGGTCGACAGCATCGAGTCCACGCTGCTGAAGATCCAGCTGCGCTGGATGGGTCACATCTCCAGAATGGAGGACCATCGCCTTCCCAAGATCGTGTTATATGGCGAGCTCTCCACTGGCCACCGTGACAGAGGTGCACCAAAGAAAAGGTACAAGGACTGCCTAAAGAAATCTCTTGGTGCCTGCCACATTGACCACCGCCAGTGGGCTGATAACGCCTCAAACCGTGCATCTTGGCGCCTCACAGTTTGGCGGGCAGCAACCTCCTTTGAAGAAGACCGCAGAGCCCACCTCACTGACAAAAGGCAAAGGAGGAAAAACCCAACACCCAACCCCAACCAACCAATTTTCCCCTGCAACCGCTGCAATCGTGTCTGCCTGTCCCGCATCGGACTTGTCAGCCACAAACGAGCCTGCAGCTGACGTGGACTTTTTACCCCCTCCATAAATCTTCGTCCGCGAAGCCAAGCCAAAGAAAATATAAAAATGTAAAAATAATGTAAATGTAAAAACTAAAGAAGGGAAATAGAAGGGAAGAAAGGAAGGGGGGAAAAAAGAAGGTGAACTTTGTTATATGTGTAAATAGAAAGTCTTTTCTGGGGGGGGTGTTGGGAAGGAGAGAATAACCGTCACTGCAAAATCAATTGACGCTTGCAAGTGGATTCGCAATCCAAATGGAGAGAGGAGTTATGGTTGCCCAGCAAGAGATAAGGGGCAACTCAGAGGGGGGGGGGGGTGACATTTGAGGCTAAGGGAATATTGGATGTGGGAGTTGTTGAAGTATTTTGTTTTTTAAATGTGTTGTCATACGTTGAGTTTAAAAAGGGAAAACTGAGAAATGAAAATGGGGTGAAAGCGGAAGCGGAAATGAGGTGTAAACAGGATATGAGATGGCCATGTTGAATTATATGACTATAAATATTAATGGAATACATAACCAAATTAAATGGAAGAGGCTATTAAATTTACTGAAAAAAGAAAAAAATAGACATAGCCTTTGTGCAGGAAACATATCTAACTGAAGTGGAACATAATAAATTAAAGAGAGGCTGGGTAGGGCACGTAGTGGCAGCATCATAGAATTCCAAAGCTAGAGGTGTAGCTATATTAATTAATAAAAATATACCAATCTAAATAGAGGAGGAAATAATAGATCCAGCAGGGAGGTATATCATGATAAAGTGTCAGATATATTCAGAATTTTGGAATTTGCTCTATAGATATATATCTTCTTTTTTCTTCTCTTCTTTGGCTTGGCTTTGCAGACAAAGATTTATGGAGGGGGTAAATGTCCACGTCAGCTGCAGGCTCGTTTGTGCCTGACAAGTCCGATGCGGGACAGGCAGATATATATATATATATATATATATATATACCTAATGAAGAAGATCAAAGTTTATGTAAGATATGCTTTTGAAGATTGTAGATACACAAGGGAATATATTGATAGGAGGGGATTTAAACCTTAATTTGGATCCAATGTTGGATAAAACTGGATAAAAGACTAGCAAAAATAATTTATGGTTAAATCAATGGACGAAATGAAACTTATGGATATATAGAGGAGGCAGCACCCAAGAGAGAAGGAATACTCATATTATTCGAGTAGGCATAAAACATACTCAAGGATTGATATGTTTTTGTTGTCAGCCCATATTCAAGGGAGAGTTAGGAAAACAGAATATAAAGCTAGATTGCTGTCTGATCATTCACCCTTGTTACTAGCAATAGAACTGAAGGACATCCCACCAAGAACATATAGATGGAGGTTAAAGCTACTTAAAAGACAGGAATTTTGAGAGTTTATTGAATGCCAAATTAAAAAGTACTTTAAAATAAATATGGAATCAGTGAAAGACAAATTTATATTATGGGTTGCAATGAAAGCTTTCATTCGAGGGCCGATAATAAGTTATGTAACTAAGATGAAAAAGGACTACAATCGGGAAATAGAACAGTTGGAAAGGGAGATAGTAAGTACAGAAAAGGAACTGGCAACAAGGGATGATATAACAAAAAGAAGAGAATTGGCGGACAAAAAAATAAAATACGAAACATTACAAACGCATAAGGTGGAGAAGAACATAATAAAAATAAAGCAAAAGTATTATGAACTAGGAGAAAAAACACACAAAATATTAGCCTGGCAACTTAAAACAGAACAAGCTAAAAGAACTGTATTGGCATCAAGGAAAAAGGACAAACGAATTACATATAATCCAAAGGAGATTAATGAGAACTTTAAGGAATTTTACGAACAATTATACCAAACTGAGAATGAGGGGAAAGATGATAAAATAGAAGAGATTTTAACTAAAATTTAACTGCCAAAATTGCAAGAAGAGTAACAAAACAAACTGATAAAACCATTTGAAGTAGAGAAAATACAGGATGTATTAAAAAAGCTGCTAAACAATAAAATGCCTAGAGAGGATGGATTCCCAATAGAATTCTATAAAACATTTAAAGAGTTATCAATTCCTCCTCTCCTGGAAGTAAGGAACCCGATAGAAGAAACACAAAACTTCCCAGATTCATGTAAGACAGCAATAATTACAGTAATACCAAAGACAGGCAAGGATCCACTAACATGAGCATCCTATAGACCAATATATCTACTTAATTCAGATTATAAGATAATAGCAAAATTATTAGCAAACAGATTGGCCGACTGTGTACCAAAAATAATAAAACAAGATCAAACTGGATTTATTAAGAAAAGACGAACAGCGGATAATGTCTGTAAATTTATTAATTTAATCTATGCAGTTCAGGGAAATAAGATACCAACAGTGGCTGTTGCTTTAGACGCAGAAAAAGCCTTTGACAGGGTAGAATGGAATTATATATTCAAAGTATTACAGAGGTTCAATCTACCAGAAAAATATATTAATTGGATTAAAGTATTATATAATGGACCATTGGCAAAGGTAACAGTAAATGGATATGTATCGAACCAATTTAAATTAAGAAGGTCATCTAGGCAGGGATGTCCATTATTTCCCTCACTGTTTGCTTTAGCAATAGAACCATTGGCAGAACTGATAAGAACAGAAAATAAAAGGGATAAAAATAAAGGAGAAGGACTATAACATCAGTTTATTTGCAGATGACATCATAGTGTACTTAACAGAACAAAAAAAATCAATAAAAAAACTACATAAGAAATTGAAGGAGCATGGAGAAATACCGGGGTACAAGATCAACGCAAATAAAAGTGAAGTGATGCCAATGAGTAATGCGGATTATACAGAATTTTAAAAAGAATCACCATTTAAATGGCAAATACAAGCAATCCGATACCTAGGCATTAGGTTAGATAATAATTTAAGTCATTTGTACAAATTAAATTATCAGCCACTAATAAATAAATTGCAGGAAGACTTAGAACATTGGAAAGAATTACCGCTAACATTGATAGGGAGGGTAAATTGCATTAAAATGAATATATTCCCAAGGTTACAATACTTATTTCAATCGTTACCAATTCCCTTAACAGAGAAATTCTTTAATGATCTAAAAAGAATAATGAGGAAATTTCTATGGAAAACGGGGAAACCGAGGATATCATTAGATAAATTAACAGAGTGGTACAAACAAGGTGGTTTTCAGTTACCAAACTTTAAGAATTATTATAGAGCAGCACAATTAAGGTGTTTATCAGATTTTTATTCAACAAGGGAAAAACTAGATTGGACTAAGATAAAGCTAGATAAAATAGGAGAGAAGGTACTGGAACATATACTTCATAAGTGGGATGAAAAGCTGGTACGATATAAAAGCTCACCAGTATTGCATCATTTACTCAATATATGGAAGAAGATTCACTCAGAAAGGAAAAAAAAAACAAATGACCAACTACCAAAATTATTACTGATGCAAAATCAGTTAATCCCTTTTACAATAGATAATCTTTCCTTTAGAGAATGGGAGAGAAAAGGAATTAAAAGAATAGAAAATTGTTTTTTGGGAAATAATTTATTAACATTTGAACAAATGAAGTACAAATATGGAATAACTCATGGTACAATGTTTGCATACCATCAATTGAAACCCTACTTAAAGGATAAATTGGGAAACAAACTGAGATTACCAGAAGGAAGCAGCTTTGAATATGTGATTACAGACACAATGATAATTAAAAGATTTATAACAAACATGTACTTCAAACTGCAAGATAAGGAAAATGATGAAATAAGCTATAAACCCAAACAAAAGTGGGAAAACGATTTAAACATAAAGATAAAAAATGAAACATGGGAAAAAGTTATGTTCTGGAACTATGAAGAATATAATAAACACAAGGTTATGCATGAAACAGTATAATTGGTTACATAGGTTATATAACATGCCCCAAAAGTTTAAAAAATGGGATCCAACATTATCAGATAGATGTTTTTGCTGTAAAAAGGAAATGGGAACAACAGTACATGCAATTTGTGCATGTGAGAAAGTGAAAAAGTTTTGGGAAGATCTAAATCAGATATTAAATAAAATCACAGAAAGCAACATACCAAAAAATCTAGAGATCTTTCTTCTAAGTAATATATGAAGTAAGGAATTAGGCCTCAAACTGGATGAAGCACAAAAAAGATTTATTATGATAGCCTTAGCTGTAGCAAAAAAAATGTTCAATGTCAACTTGAAAATCGGAAGGGAGCCTAAGAATACAGCAATGGTACATGGAAATGAATAAATGTATTCCATTGGAAAAAATAAGATATAATTTAAAAAATAAAGTCACATTTTTTGAACAAATTTGGGAACCGTACATGGAATATAACAGAGAGGGCTTGCTTCAGACCTCCACCCCCTAAAATGATAAGAAGACAAAATGACTTGTAAAAGTAGATGACACATTTTTCTTGTTTATTTTTCATTGTGTGATGACATTGTTTAATGGTTTTATTGTGGGAAGGGGGGAGGGGAAAAAAGGGGAGAAAATGCCACTGTGTATATTTAAGAGGGAAATGTTTGTATGTATTTTGGTTGATATGGTTCACAGTGTGAAAAATAAAAAAATATTTTTAAAAAACCAATGCCAACTTCTGCAAATGTGTAGTGGAAAAGTGCTGATCTGATGAATGTTGCTACCCTGCACTATCAAGTCATGTCAAGTCACGTTTATTTATTTTTCTTACCATGCTCATACAGAAAAAACGAGATAGTATTTCTCCAGGACCATGGCGTATATTTACATAAATATGTTAGAAGTTAAACACATTGAAATATTAAAATATTAAGACATATACAATAAAAGTCCATGACATCCTATCCCCAAATGTTCTAGGAATTCAGGAGCCTGATGGGTTGGGGGGAAAAAAACACTGTTGTCCAATCTAGACATTACAACCTTGATTCCAAATAAGTTTTAGATGTGGAAGACACATAACGACCCACAAAACACACATTTCAGACAGGTAGGGAAGCCACATTTCCTCCACACACAACAGAATCTCAGGGTTGTATATGATGCCATGTATGCACTTTGACAGTAAATCTGAACTTGAACTTTAATCTATGAAAACCTTGTGCCTTGTTTGAATCTTTTGAGTTCATCCATAAGACCAGAATCTCAGAATCTTCAGTTTTGTTTCCACAACAGATCAAATTGAGATGCTATTTATTTGTTTAGAGGATAGATGCATATCTTATAAAATTATGTAGGTCAAAAAAGGTGGGAGGTATGTTCCGAAGTATCCTAACAAACCTCTTTTAATGTAACATTTAAAGTAGAGGCCAATAGCACTTCGTTGAACAGATGATTAACTGCCGTAAAACTCTCTGAACTCCTCCATACTTCTGAAACCTACTAGAGCCCTAGTTCCCACAAACACTTTAAGCTTGCTAGGTTCACCACAGAAAATATTATACAATTGTGTAACTATTAAAATTTTGAATAAAAAATATGTTGGGGTATCACTAGGAATAACATCAATAGTTCTGGAAAAACTGCTGGTGGATCCATCGCCCAATAGGTCAGATTATTAAAGTTTTACTGTAGTTCACAAGAATCCAGGTGCTGATTAAATATAATTATACGGATGTTTTGCATAAACTCTTTATTTTTCCATTCAATCACTTCAGAAATAAGCTCCAGAGTTTTACTGTGACAAAGCTGTGCCTGCTAGCACTGTACTTCAATGGTCTGCATGACAGAACTTTTCCCACAAGTACCACATCTCACTATATGTAGTGATAGACCTACATCCACTATTCAACAATTCATGTTGCACAGTGACAGAACTGTCCCACTGGTAATATATCTCGGGGTTATACAGTAATAGACTGATTTAACCAATATTGCATATCAATGTCATACAATGACAGATTTGTTCCCACCAGTTCTGCACTTCAGTGTGCACTTCACTTCTGCCTTCACTTCCCTTCTGCATGAGTTTTGATCTCACAGTACTGTACTTCAATGTCATATAGTTAAAGAACAGTTCTCTCCAATGCTGCAATATGACATATTTGGTCCACAGTATCCCATCTCAAATTCATTCTGGCAGACCGCTTCCTGTCATTGCTGCACTTCAGCCTTGTGTAATGACAGACTGTTATCACCAGTGCAGTATTCCATTGTCAAGCAGTGACAGACTGTTCCCACCAGTATTGCTCCAGAGAATCAGACATTGACAGTCCCGTCCCATCAGAACTGCAGTCCACTGTCAAATAGTGACTGCCCTGTCCATTCAGTACCACACTTCGGTAACAAGTCTGTTCCCACCAGTACTACATTCCAATGATAAACAGAAACTGACCTCACTGTTTCTGCTTGTTGGTCTCAAACATTGTCAAACTTGTTGCTACCATTACTGCACTCTGGTATCATAACATGACAGACCCGTTCCACAGACACACACCTCAGGTTTCACAGAAAAGACACCTTCCCACCAGTCTAGCCCCAAGTCACAAGAGTGCTCAGAAAAGTGCTACTGCTTCAATACTAAACAAATTACAAAACCAGATTATTTTGAATTAAGATATCTATTTGATAGTTTAGAAGCCTGTGGTGGTACACCACCGGCCTACTGCAGTGGGTAACCTCTGTACCTGCAGGAGTGTAAGGGGACAGGAAAATACCTGGCCGGCTACCAATCAGTCAGCCTGAATGGATCAAGCCCCACCCGGTCGGGTGTCAATCACCCTCTGGGATTATAAGCCTGCGCCAGCCTCCCGAGGCCTCACATTGAGTTGCTGCAGCCACAGCCAGCCTGGCTCTGTGGAAGTCTTTGTGGATTAAAGCCTGTTGTACAGTCTTTACCTTGTGTGTCTCTGATTCTGTCTAACAGCGCACCACAAAGCCACTAGTTGGCTTCTCTATTTATTTATGGATAGAAAAGATTTAGAGGGTTGGGAAAGGTTTAGAGAGATAGGCATCAAATAGAATTAGCTTAAGTAGACAACTTGGTCAACATAAACAAGTTGGATCAAATGGCCTGTTTTCATGTTCTAAAACCTTATAACTATTTTCTGATGAGTTATGGATTGTTTTCATCTTCCAATCAGTCCCATTTAGCATGTGATAGGTTCAAATTTAATATCATCGTAAGTACAACTGGAGGAAACAGCATTCTTTGGGCCTCAGTGTAAAAACATGCCAACACATACACTGGCAGCACATGTATAATAAATAAATAAATAAATTTTGTTCAATTAATAGTAGAGTCTTGGAGGAATTGAATGAGCAGTTCATCAGTCTTAATGCCCATGGGGGGAAAAAATTGTTCCTCAGCCTGGTGGTGCTGGCTCCGATGCTTCTGTATCTCTTTCCTGATGAGAGTTGCTGAAAGATGCTGTGGGCGATCCCTCTTGAGACAACGGTCCCGATAGATCACGTCAATGGAAGATGGGGGGGGGGGGGTGTGGACGGAGACCCCAGTGATTTTTTTCTACCGCTCTTATGGTCCTGTGCATTGATCTCTAGCCCAAATCTGCAGCTACCGTACCACACTGTGATCCAGCTGGCCAGGATTCTCTTGATAAAGCTCCTGTAGAAAGTTGACAGGATGGTGGCTGGTAGCCTTTCCCTCCTCAGTCTTCTCAGGAAGGTTTAGTCGGTGTTGTGCCTTCCTGACAAATGAAGAGATGAGGTCACAGAGTAGTGAACAGCAGGGATAGGTCTTGTGTTACAGTGTAGTTTTCATCTATTCAGCAAAATCCCTGGTATCGATAAATGACAATGTCGTGAGAATGGTTATTAAATTTGGGTGGCATCACAATTTATGATATAATGAATAGCAAAGAAGGTTATCTTACATTACAACAGGATCTCAATGAACTGGGAAAGAAGGACAAGGAATGGCAGATGAAATTTAATTTGGACCATTGTGAAGTGTTGCACTTTTGTAGACTAAAGCAGAACAAAGCTTATTCAGTGAATAGTAGAGTCCTGATGTGTGTTAGATTCTAGCTATGGATACACAACTCCATAAAAGTAGTGACTCAGGTGGACGCAATATTGAAGAAGGTGTTTGGCATATTTGCCTTCATCAATCAGGGTATTGAGTACAGGGTCATCATGTTACTATTGTACAAGATGTTGGTGAGACCACAGTTGGAGTTTTGTTCACCCAGCTATAAGAATAATGATCATTAATGCCTAAATACTAAGTACAGAAACCTAAAAGAATTAAAGAGAATCTATCTGAGCAAATCACAGTTAATTACTGGAAGCAATCTTCAGAAAGGTTCACTTTAAATTAAAAGCAAGCATACCCCAAAGTGACAGTTTTTCCTCAGGCTTTCCAGAACCACCACTCCATTGTAGATTACAATCCACAACTACCTCAATTTTAAGGGATCACAACCCTGGCCCACACCCCATCTGTCCTAACTTGACCTTTAAGGACTCAATTAACCAGCCCTCTCACTGCTCTCTTGATTCTCCCCCCACTGCCCCCCCCCACCCACCTCCCCTTCCACCATGCCTTTCTGTCACATGTATCCCTGCTGTGGTCATATGCAACACACATTGGTTACCTGCATTTTTCACTCCACTCACTTTGCAATGGTGAAACAAGTAAGGATCTATTTACTACTTGAGCAGATGCAGTTTATTCCACTGTAAATTATGGAAGTGCAAAAGCTCAGGACCAGAAAAAAAAACCCAATCAGTTGTTAACTTAGTCTGGAACATCACGGGCACCAGTCTTCACTCCAATGAGGACATCACAAAAGGCGGTGTCTTAAGAAAGCAGCCTTTATCCTCAAGGACCCCCACCACCCAGGCCACACTCTCTTCTCTGCTACCATGGTGAAAAAGTAAAGGAGCCTGAAAACAAGCACTCTGCGGCACAAGGTCAGCTGCTTCCCCTCTGCCATCAGATTCTTGAATGAACAATAAACCATAGACACTACCTCACTTTGTCTTTCTCTTTTTCTTTATTTGGTAAGGGTGTTTATATAAATGTTTGAAATATGACGCTGTGGCAAAACAACAAATTTTGTGACTTGTTCATGACAATAAATTATGATTATGACTCTGTCTATGACCAAGGTCTTTTTTAAAATGGTATTTTACAGGTTTTCAAAGTATAATGAAAAATCATGGAAGTGATTGGGTTGAGGGGACGTCCAGATACCTTCATTGAGTGCACCAATAACCTGGAAGGAATTTCACAGATTTTGCAGATTGGAATGTTTCTCATGGTGTTTGGCACTCGCCTTTCCTGTGAAATTCTCCGCCATAATTTTGTTGCTGTGCACAACTCTAAGATCTAGGCCAAAATATTGTCAATCCTACAGTTCTCCTGCATTTGTTAAAACTTTCCAACTTCCAGAATAGACTCTCAATACTTGCTGTCCTGAGTAATGCATGAAGTACTGCCAAGGGTGACAAACGTAGACCGTGCAAGTCCTTGGAGTTAATTCCAATAATTGGTGGGTTGTTGAAGTAGATGTAAATGTGCGATAAATGTCTAAGGCCAAAACCATTGTCCAAGACAGTGGTTCTCAACTTTTTTCTTTCCACTCAGATCTTTGGCTTGGCTTCGCAGATGAAGATTTATGGAGGGGTAATGTCCACGTCAGCTGCAGGCTCGTTTGTGGCTGACAAGTCCATTGCAGGACAGGCAGACACGGTTGCAAGGGAAAATTGGTGGGTTGGGTGTTGGGTTTTTCCTCCTTTGAGTTTTGTCAGTGAGGAGGGCTCTGCGGTCTTCTTCAAAGGAGGTTGCTGCCCGCCGAACTGTGAGGCGCCAAGATGCACGGTTTGAGGCGCGATCAGCCCACTGGCGGTGGTCAACGGGGCAGGCACCAAGAGATTTCTTTAGGCAGTCCTTGTACCTCTTTGGTGCACCTCTGTCTCGGTGGCCAGTGGAGAGCTCGCCATAGAACACGATCTTGGGAAGGCGATGGTCCTCCATTCCGGAGACGTGACCTACCCAGCGCAGTTGGATCTTCAGCAGCGTGGATTCGATGCTGTCGGCCTCTGCCATCTCGAGTACTTCGATGTTAGGGATGAAGTCACTGTTGAGGATGGAGCGGAGACAACGCTGGTGGAAGCGTTCTAGGAGCCGTAGGTGATGCCGGTAGAGGACTCATGATTCGGAGCCGAACAGGAGTGTGGGTATGACCTCAGCTCTGTATACGCTAATCTTCGTGAGGCTTTTCAGTTGGTTGTTTTTCCAAACTCTTTTGTTTAGTCTTCCAAAGGCGTTATTTGCCTTGGCGAGTCTGTTGTCTATCTCGTTGTCGATCCTTGCATCCAATGAAATGGTGCAGCCGAGATAAATATTTTCCTTGAGAAAAATTGTCATTGGCCCATTTCCTTTGGAGTTTGAAACTGTGCACATAACGAGCTAATCAGGTATGATTAAAACAGTGGTTTTCAAACTTTTTCTGTCCACCCACATACCACCTTAAGCAAACCCTCACTGATCACTTATGGCATAGGGAATACTTAAAGTGGTATGTGAGTGGAAAGAAAAAGGTTGAGAAGCAGTGGTCTAAGGCCAAAGCCCTTTCAAAGGTCCAGCACTATTTATATTTTACAACAAACACTAGGGGCGAGGTTTCTGAAAAAGAGAGTGCATTTCATGTACCACCTCAAACATTATAATTTCTCAATTGACAGTTCATCAGTGCCTCCATCTAAATGTGGAAGTTGCTCCAACTGCACATACTTCCCAGGTAAATTGGAATGGGCTTCAAAAAATGTTTTTGATCCCAATACACCAGTAGGAGGAACTAAAGCAGCTCTATTAATTTTAGAGGAAATTATACAGAGAAAGAGATACAACTTTACAGGTCTCTTTAATAATTGAACGCTGATTCCAGTGTGGGAGCAATCAATTATATCAACTTAAATAACATTTTAAAATCTAACTTACTGTATACATCTGTTTAATTACCTTGAAAAAATAGGCTAATGGTTTGGGATTTTAATGGAGGGTATAGATCATTGTTTCTTCCAAAAATGAGAAGAAAGAAAAATTAAAAGAATTAGTTGTGTCAATTATTTATAGACTTAAGAAAGTTGCTGGGTGTGTTCAATGGGTCACTGGCTACTTTCAAGGTATTTTCCCATTTTATCTTTGAAATGTAATGCACATTCTATTGCCTGCAATGTATTGCCTATCTCTTGTATCATTGCTGCCTTTATTATTCTTCATTGCCATCTAATCTAATATTAATCTAAAGCCATTCATTTCTATATATTCCTCATAAAATCTAAGTGAATTAAAAACTCACTACACATATCACTGCCCTTGCAGAGAAACCTACTGCTTGTAGACAGGGAAATGTGCTCTAAGGGGGACTTATTAAAACATAAATTCAATCATCAAAGAGCCTTTCCTCGATCAAAAATGACCATCTCTGATAGATATTAATAATGTAGCAATAGCTATTCCTAATGTATGACAGTAATTCATAAGAGAGCATAGAGGTTGTGTCATTTATATGTTCCATTCATCAGTGGTAATGTCATGTGGCATTATGATTAAAAAGATTTTTTTTTAAATATAGAATCTTTTTAAATTGTACAGGTGCTGGAAATCTGGAACTACATCAATAAAATGCTGGCTATCTTTAGGAAGTCAGGCAACATCAGGAGTCAACATTTCAGATTTGTTGACTTCATCAGAGTTGGGAAAATTTTGAATTTAAACGTGGTTTAAGGCAGAGAGAAGGGGCGAGGTGAAGGGAACAAAGGGAATGCTTGAAAGAGCAACCAAAACCAACTGAACGACACGAGTGGTGGTGATGTCGGCTGATTGTGCGAGAAGATGGTGCAGGCTTGCTGATTGAGTTTAAGGCAGAAGAAAATAAATAGGTTAGATTTATACAAGTGGAAATTATGCTGAAACTGTGAATTTCAAAATGCTGCAGATGCTGGGAAATCTGACTTAAAATAGAGAACGTTGAAAACACTCAGATCAGGTAGCATCTAAAGAGAGAGTAAAACGAAGTCAGCATGGAAGGTTTATGATTATTTTTGAGAAATGACAAATGATGGATATAACCTGAGAAAGCGAGTTATCTGAAACTGTTGATTGCAATATTATTGTAACATGTTAGTTAGAAATAATAAGCAAGTTAATTTAGAAGTTAATTTAGCTTTTGAAAGATCATAGGATGTTTAAACATATGAAGTGGGCTGCTATGGCCATCCTCTTAAGTTAATAAAGGTGAAGTGTTATGTTATTAATATTTAAAATTATTGTTTTACCAAAATAAATAAATAAATAGATAAATAAAGGTGAAGCTCGATTGCAGTAAGAATTCCAAAATTATTTAAGTAGTAAATGAACTGTCTAATTTCTCACCTTCTTACAGGCTAATTTAACAGCTTTTTAGGCAAGATGTATTGGCACATTATAATTCACCACTAGCCAATAGCAGGTGACATTACATTTCTATATTTAATGAGCAGTGCAAATACTAAATGAATTTTAATTAGTTTCTGTGTTACATTATTTTATTTATATATAATCAGAATCATTCATTTGAAGAGAAGGGGCCATATTCAAAAAGTGATCACTGCCTGTGCTCGTCAACTGGATTGTCCTGACTGCTGTATGCCAACAATTTTGAGATTTAAAGTCTAGTCAGGTGGAATTCATAATCTGATGTGCTCAAAGTTGGATTTAAAACGATACTTAAATGCTCACAGTCAGATCATGGGATTGGCCCACTGTTCCCAGAAGCATCAAATACTTTGATTTGATTTCCTTTTGATGTATCCATTTTCAAGTCTCTGCACGAGTATTTTTGCAAATCCATTCTTGGTGGAGGGGGTAACTCCCAGCGGGAATCACCCAACTCACCGATTATACTTGCAAAATTCCTTGATATTTCTGAAGATGAGTGAATCTAGATGCTGTGATTCATAAGCAGAAAGCTGCTGATATACTTGCGATAAGTGCACAGTCTGCTGAACTAATGCTAATTCTTTGTCACTGCAGACAATGACTCCTACTCCTGTATGTATCAACTCCTCTTTCAACTTATTCACTGCAAGCTTTCTCCAGCTTCTCACATCGCTCTGGCAATTAGTGTTAGACATACAGCATGGTAACAGGCCCTTTCAGCCCAATGGCACTCAACCCCGGATACATTTCGAACAATGGGATGAAACCTGCACAGACTCCGGGAAACCTACAGCACTGGATTCGAACCCTGGTCCCGGTTACTGTAATAGCGTTGCACTAACTGCTATGCCAACCATGCAGCTTATCAATGTCCTTTTTGGCAGTGTAAATCAGCACGTCTTTCCCAGTGGACATCATCAACTAAAATGAGATATTGATTTTCCTTTGTCCAGTAAATAATCTTTTTTTATTCATTCTTAGGCAGTGAGGAAGCAATCTTCGGGAATCATATGTGTAATGAGTATCATACACACTGGAAAAGGACGATCAGGCCAATCCAGTAAAGGTAACTGAAAGGTCACGTTAGAAGGGTCACTGCAGTAATTAGAATAGAAAAGTGCTTAACATTGAGACAGCAAGAAAAATAACAATGTATCTTAGTTAGAATGTGAGGCTATATAGGGAAGCTAAGTCACAGGATAAACAAGGATGTGATTAAGGCAGGAAAAATAGGTCCATATATCCTCTAGTACATCCAGGAGTAGGAGTCACTGTCTGCAGGACATGAGAACCTTATCAACAAGAATGATGAGAAGCCATTGTCCAACAAGCCTCATATAAATCGAAAACTAATGAATAGTCACAATTCGCAAAGCAAAACAGGATATTGATGAATTATTGCAAAGTTGTAAAATCAGCACATACTCATTGTTTACATCAGGATTTCTTCAGGTTGCTGTCTCAGTTTGAGCCATAAATTTACAGGGCAACTGGCCTCATCTTGAGTGGGTGAAACCACACAAAATCCCTCCAGCAGAGGATCAAATTTGAATCGTTTCCCCTCTGAAGTTAATCCACTTGCTTTGATTTAGCTAAACATCCAACATGGTGTCAGAAGTGGGATATCCCTGACTCTTCAAGGTTAATGTTTCTCATCCAGGATTTGTTTTTTTTTTCAAGCGAGGACGACTAAGCCAACCTCGACAGCACAGCTAAATGGTGAAAATGGTGGATGGATTCCGGAGGCCCAAACCACTTGCCTTTGACGGTAACATCGCCAAAAATTGGCAGATCTTTGAATGAGAATATGATATTTTTGTTGCAGCGGCACACACTGCCAAGCCAGCCCATTCTTCAGCAAACATCCTCTTCAATCTAGTGGGACTGGAGGCCACTGAACATAAACAGTCTTTCATGTAGGCGGGAGAAGTGAGAGATCTTAGCGAGAGAAGACCAATCCTCATTTCCATGGAATCCAAAGAAGATCCTGAATGCCTCAAGCGAAAATTTAGAGTGATGTGCGACCCTCAAACCAATGTTACTATGGAAAGACAAGTTCAATGCACAAAATCGGAAAGCTGGTGAGACAATTAACTCGTATGTCAGTGATTTAAGAATCAAAATGAAAAGCTGCAGATTTGGAGATCTTTGTGAGGAGCTCATCAGCGATAGACTAGCCTATGGTTTTAATAATGACAACATGAGAAAGGTTCTACTACATGATAGTGATTCGACATTAGTGAAGGCTGTCTCCAGCTGTCCAATTCATGAGATGACCGAAGATCACAACAAAACACAAGCTTCTCCACAGCACTCAGTCCAAATGTTGATGCAGTCCAGGCTAGGTTCATGAGAAAACAAAAGTATGAGATAAAAATGAAGTACCAGCCAGAAAAAAAATTGTGACACAGTATTTTGCTAACTCCAATAACTGTGAAGAGACAAAGAGACAAATGTCCATCTTTTGGTCAACAGTACCATGTCTGTAACAAATGGAATCATTTAAAAAAATCCTTTGTCCAAACAATAGGCAGAGATCAAGGAGATAGAACCAGACAAAGCTGATAGCGATACAACGTCGAAGGTAAAACTCTGTAAATGGCTGTTGATTCAACTGATGCACAGATAAAAGAAAATGATGAGTCTTTTGTTTCTGTGCAAGTTAATGGCACTTCAGTTAAAATGAAAGTTGACACAGATGCCAAGTGTAATACCTTGTCAAAAAAGGTATTTGATCGAGTAAAGAACAAATAAGAGCATGCATTGAATCCACAAGCCTCATTGCATATGGGGGTAGTTGCAGAGCGACCTAGAGGGACGCCTATACACAGTGCCGATTTTCATTGTTCGTGAGGATGTTCTGCCACTGCTAGGGCTATGTGCTGTTGGAATCTAGGGGTTAAAACATTATGAAATAAATGATTAATCAATAAGTTTATTTGTACTGCATGAGTCAGGGAAAGAGGAATGTGGCTAAGTGGCTGTCACAGCATGGAGCAAAGTTGGCTGAACAAAATTGGCTGCTCCCAAGATACAGGGAGAGGATATGCATAAAACGATTTAGGAGGAATGCTCAACTGAAGGAGGTGGGAAGTAGCACAGGAGACACAGGCCAGATCAGAACAAAGAATGGCCCGCAAGAATCAAAGGGAATGGAAAACCAGTCTAGGAGGAAGATTAAGGCACGAGGAGGTGTTAAAGAGAACAGCAGAAATTGGCCAGACAGGGACCGAATGGTGATTAGAAATATCTGGGGATGAATTAATTTCAGATCTAAACAACAGGATAGTCTGGCCTGGAGGATTAACATGGGAAGGCTACACCCCAGAAATCTGCAAAACAGGAGATGACTTGTGATAACCCTTATGCAAAAAGATCTAGCAGGGAAAACAACTTTTGTTCTGTGTGATAAGATTGACCTATATAAACTGTGCCAACTGGACAATAGGGGTCAGTCTCGGGGAGTAGCTCACTGGCAGGTGACCTATGAACTAACAGACTGACCCAGAGCTCTGTTAAGTTTTATTCTTGTGCTGTGCTGTGCTGTGTGGTGTAATAAACTGACTGTTGAACCGAATACCTTCTCCTATCACTTCATTCAACGAACGCGCTGGACTCAGTTCACACATAGACTAAATTAAGAGTAAATAAATTAAAGCCAGAGTCCAACAATTTGGTGACCCCGACGTGATGAAGATGGAGAAGTGACGGAAGAAAAGATACGAAACACCGGTCGATTGTGGTGTGATGATAACAACAAGTGACCATTCAACAGAGGGAGGTAAGCAGACGCCTGTTCAAACGAAGTTCTGCTATTGGCAAAGATAAAATTGTGTGTTGTCACTACTCTGCAAAAGACCTAGTTAAAGACAAGAATAAAACAAAAGGAGGTTGGAATCCCTCTACGGAGGTTGAGGTCCCTCGAAGAAAAGGAGGTTGGAATCCCTCTACGGAGGTTGAGGTCCCTCGAAGAAAAGGAGGTTGGAATCCCTCTACGGAGGTTGAGGTCCCTCTAGGAAAAGGAGGTTGGAATCCCTCTACGGAGGTTGAGGTCCCTCTAGGAAAAGGTTGGAATCCCTCTAAGGAGGTTGAGGTCCGGTTGGAATCCCTCTACGGAGGTTGAGGTCCCTCGAGGAAAAGGAGGTTGGAATCCCTCTACGGAGGTTGAGGTCCCTCTAGGAAAAGGTTGGAATCCCTCTAAGGAGGTTGAGGTCCGGTTGGAATCCCTCTAAGGAGGTTGAGGTCCCTCTAGTAGTACGGGGTTGGAGCCCCTTGTAGCAATCTCGAGAGGTAGATTTAGACACTTGGCCAAGTAGTATAAGGTGTATGGGGTGATAGTTATTTGTTTCTATAGTGTGTAATAAGTATTTGTTTAAGAATCATGTACCATAGTAGTGTATAATAAGTATCCGTATAAGGTGTATTGTGTTATAGTTATTTGTTTCTATAGTGTGTAATAAGTATTTGTTTAAGAATCGTGTACCATAGTAGTGTATAATAAGTATCTGTATAAGGTGTATTGTGTTATAGTTATTTGTTTCTATAGTGTGTAATAAGTATTTGTTTAAGAATCGTGTACCATAATAGTAATAAGTATCTGTATAAGGTGTTCGGCATTTAACTGTTTTTTCATGCACGCTGGTATTGTTGCTGTGTATATCACTGTATTACTCTCGATGTTTTAAGTACTTCTGAAAAAGGGGCAGCAGAGGTTACAGATTGTACTGTTTTACAGGGTAGAGAGGGCATAGAGGCAAGGTATTTAGAATACGGATCAGGGAAACACAGTGGGGATAGGCAGTCACACAGTGAGGCATCAGTGTACACAGACTAACCGCAAAACAAACAATGTACATTTCACACAAAGGGGGAAACTAACAAGCTAACCGCAAAACAAACAATAGACACTTCACACAACCACGAGACACATAATCCCCCACCTGGCTCTCTCTCTCTGATCATCCCTGAAGGGGAACACCTGTTTTCAGGGAGCTGCTGGTCATCTGGTGGTTATAATAACGTGGAAAGGGGCGAAGTAGAGTGCAGGGTGTCAAAATCCTACCAGGAGAGAGAGCCAGGGAGTACGAGGTCTAAAGGGATAAAAAATCGGAACAGAGATGGAAGGAGTAATAAGGGATGTAGGGCAAGAGTTCGGGGAAGACAGAGGAGTTCCCCCATCTGTAGACAGACAGTGGGAAAATACAAGGAATCAATTACTGGGAGGATTACCGAAGGGAGAGGAGGTACAGGCTATGGAACGGTACGAACAGATTTGGAAAGAGCTGCAGAGTCAGGGGAAGGTACCACGAGGGTTTGGAAAAATCCGGCTGTTACTGTACTTAGGAGAAGCAGAGAGGGAAGCATGATCACACACAGAAGACAGGGTCAGGAGAACCCTCGCTTCCCTTTGGGATATGCGTTGCGGGAAAGGGGGGAAGTACGGCTTCCAGAAAGATATAGACAGATGCTGCTAATTTATGAGGGTCCGCAAATTGGGGAAAGGTATCAACCCTTCTCATTCACGAACATGAATTGTATTTTGGACAAAATGCCACCTCCGACTGAGGGAGGTGGAGCGTGGATGGGAAAGTTCTGCCAATTTACGATGGGACATAAGATAGCCATAGGGGATTGGAGAGCATTATTGGGGAAACAGCTTGGGCTGTGGGAGATTCAGCAGGTAGAAATGATCGCAGGAATCACTAGGTGCCTCGATGCTGAGCCATTTGCCAACCATGCTACGGCAGTAGGAGGGGCAATGCGAGATAAGTTTCCCGTTCCCCCCGGTGTCATGCAGTCCCTGACCTTTTCCATAAAGGAGGATGAGGAGATCTCGACCTTTTTGAGTCAGTGTAAGGAGAGTTGGACGGATAAAGCAGGAGTACACCCAGCCACAGATCCCTTGCAGACTACACTCTTTAGGGCTGCAGTAACGAGCGGACTGCCAGCCGTAGTTAGGGAGGCATTAGAGAGTAACCCTAATATTCCTGGCTGCTCGAGTGAGCAATGGGAAAAATATTTGACCCATCACCTGAAACGTTACAGGGCTAAGCAAAAGGAGGACAAACAAACTACGGAGTCGGCACAAGTGCAACTCCTTAAGCTTCAATTAGCAGAGGCTAGGCAAAAGGCGAATGAGGAAAAAAAGATTTCCTCAAAGGGTGCGAACCAGATGATTCAGCAGCCACCGCAGCCACCACAAGGGAATGATACAAATTGGCACCCGGCCCCATATTGGGCACCGGGTCCCACCGATGGGGGCAGAAAGGGAGGTCCAATGGGGGGATTCCGAGTAAGAGGGAGAGTGCGGAGTGCTCCACGAAGCCAGCCAGCCGTATGTTTTGGATGCGGTCAGCCAGGACACTTGAAGAGAGACTGTCCCCTAGTTTGGGAGCCTCGGGACCCGGGGGCAAGGGGCTATGGACCACCACAACAGCAGCCTTGGGTCCAGCCCCAGAGATCGTCAGTGCCACCCCCGGTACATCAGGCACCCTATGCGGCTCTAGCTCCGAGGAGACAATTCCCTTTGCGGACAGAGGAGGAGCAATATTGCCCACAGTGACGGAGCCCGAGTACCCACGAGCAGGCTAGGTTGGCAGACCCTTTCCTGCAGATGAAAGTCATGGACATGAAAGTATCCTTTTTAGTGGATACAGGGGCCAGGTTTTCAACACTCACTGGCGCTGAGTTTCAAGATAAAACATCATCCTCTAGCGTCCAGCTGATAGGGTTCTCGGGTACACCAGAAAATCTGCCGTTTTCTACACCACTAGTCACTTCTGTGGCAGGACAGACTTTTACACATCAGTACATTTTGTCAGCCAGGTGCCCTACCAATCTTTTGGGCAGAGACTTGTTGTTCAAGTGCGGAGCATCCATCCTTTGTGGACCCGACGGAATAGAGGTCACCTTTCCAAATGGATTTTCTATGAACTGTTCAGTAACTACACTTCATTCCGGTTCTCAAATGTTGTTGGCAGCAGCTGGAGGATCCGTGTCTGAGGGACAATGGGCTGACATTTACTGGGGGCTGCTGGAAACAGAGGACCCACAGAAGGTAGGGCTGCTAAAGCTTTATAATCAATGGAAGCCGTGGATCCAGACGTTACACCCGTATACCCCTCCCTCGGACCCTCCCCATATGACCCTCTTTTACGATAGGGATGGGGATGAAATGTATCAGCATGCCTTTTATGAAGAGGTAGAGGGCAGGCAATGGGAAATTAATTCGGACTACATAGTGATAGGAAAGGAGGGAGTGGCCGCTGCGGTGGCACTGACATCTGAACAGCTGGAATGGTATGAGATGGCAGGTGAGGCCATCCCTCATGTCACCCTTGCAATTGGCACTACTCATCAGGCAAAAGATTTGGGACCGATGTGTCGGAACTTGAAGTCCCTAAGGGACTGGTCTGACACCCAAATACCGACAGTGCAGTTCTCCTCATCTGCTCAGGCATACAGAATTTGGTCCATTACATATGATCAAGTCCTCCTTGAGCATAGACAGATTGAACGATTTCATGGTAGGGAGAAGATGGATCACCCCGACTCAGCCCCTATGCTAGACTCTCTCCCTGAGAACCTGTGGTCAGTGGGATCAGCAGATGTGGGTTTTTGTCAGCAGGTTGATCCCATGACCTTCGAACTGTCAGATTACACCCCTATTTGGCAGATGCAATACTACATCATCCAAAACCAAAGACAGTAAAGGAGATGCTTTTGTTTTTGGGTTTGTCAGGTTATAGTAGGCAGTTTATCCCATCGTATGGTGAGTTGACACATCCACTGCGAACTTTGGTGAATGAGCAGGGGATGAGGAATCTGGGAGCTACACTTGATTGGACTGCACAGGCTGAGATGAGTTTTATTCTATTGAAGCAAGCTCTTACAACAGCTATAGATTTGGCGATTCCAAATTATAACTACCTTTCTTTTTGGATGTTTCTGAAAAAGCACACACAATTGATGGTGTTCTTTTTCAGAAAAAAGGGGGTGGAAGATGTGTGCTCATGTATGGGAGTATCACACTAGACCCAACGGAAGACAGACACCCACCATGTACAAGACATGCAGCAGGAGTAGCAAAGATTCTACAAAAGGTGGCACACATAGTAATGGGACATGGCCTGACAGTATTAACAACACATAGTATTGTAGCATTTGTGAGCTCCACAGCATTTACAATGACTTCGTTAAGGCAGACGAGACTAGAAAAGATCCTGAATGCTCCAAATGTTACGTTTACCCATGAAGGCATTAACATGGCAGAAAATAGTGGAGAGGATGAACCAAACAATAAAAGGTAAGATCGGGAAAGTACAGGCACGGACCAAACTAAATTGGGTGGATGCGTTGCCTCTGGCATTAATGTCAATAAGGAGTTCGGTAAGTTCTCTGACAGGATTCACTCCATATGAACTACGAACGGGGCACCAGTTCCCGGGACCAGGAGCCGGAAGTCAGACTACGAAGAATGAGGTAAGTTCAATGGGATGCAAGCTGTATTATGATAAACTAACGGCTCTGGTGTCAGATTTTTCACAACAGGTCACAAGTCCCAACAGAGAAGGGGAAACACCGATACCTTCAGTCGCGGAGTGGATTCTGCTAAAGGTCATCAAGGGAAAGTGGTCGGAGCCCAGGTGGACAGGACCCTACCGAGTGGTGGAGAGGACGTCCCACGCGGTTCGACTACAGGGAAAAGGCGAGACGTGGTATCATTGGAGTCAGTGTGCAGCCACGGACCCACCAGCACGGACACTGGAACAGATTCGTACGGCGGCGACTGAGAACCTGTGAGCAACTACGGACTAAGAACTTTCTGAACGGGTCCCTTTAAAGAACATATTGGACTCCGGGGACTGTTGATGGTAGAATCTATTGTTGTTTAAAAATCGATGACAATGGGCAAGCAGTAAAGGAGATTTCTTCAGGTATTCGCAAATTAGCTCACGTCCCGGTTCGGACCTGGCGACCCTTGGGCAGCGCATGGCTGGGAAATTTGTTCTCTGGAGACTGGGGATGGATACATACCATAGTGCTAGTTGCTGGATTTGCGGTTTTGGCGTTGATTCTGATCCCGTGCATCCTTCCCTGCCTCCAGTGCCTCATTCAACGAGCGCTGTCACAGAGAGACATCCCCAGACCCCAAGGCATGTATTTGTCCCTACTGCCCTCTCAAGAGTGTAATGATTACAAGGGATCAGAAATGCCAACCCTGGCATGTAACCCGGATTTCTCTATCTAATAAGTTAACTGGTGGTTGGTCTCATTTTCATGAGACCAAAAGGGGGACTGTTGGAATCTAGGGGTTAAAACATTATGAAATAAATGATTAATCAATAAGTTTATTTGTACTGCATGAGTCAGGGAAAGAGGAATGTGGCTAAGTGGCTGTCACAGCATGGAGCAAAGTTGGCTGAACAAAATTGGCTGCTCCCAAGTTACAGGGAGAGGATATGCATAAAACGATTTAGGAGGAATGCTCAACTGAAGGAGGTGGGAAGTAGCACAGGAGACACAGGCCAGATCAGAACAAAGAATGGCCCGCAAGAATCAAAGGGAATGGAAAACCAGTCTAGGAGGAAGATTAAGGCACGAGGAGGTGTTAAAGAGAACAGCAGAAATTGGCCAGACAGGGACCGAATGGTGATTAGAAATATCTGGGGATGAATTAATTTCAGATCTAAACAACAGGATAGTCTGGCCTGGAGGATTAACATGGGAAGGCTACACCCCAGAAATCTGCAAAACAGGAGATGACTTGTGATAACCCTTATGCAAAAAGATCTAGCAGGGAAAACAACTTTTGTTCTGTGTGATAAGATTGACCTATATAAACTGTGCCAACTGGACAATAGGGGTCAGTCTCGGGGAGTAGCTCACTGGCAGGTGACCTATGAACTAACAGACTGACCCAGAGCTCTGTTAAGTTTTATTCTTGTGCTGTGCTGTGCTGTGTGGTGTAATAAACTGACTGTTGAACCGAATACCTTCTCCTATCACTTCATTCAACGAACGCGCTGGACTCAGTTCACACATAGACTAAATTAAGAGTAAATAAATTAAAGCCAGAGTCCAACAGTGCATGCATTCAAATGGGGCTGGTCTCATTTAGCAAAGACATTAATTAATTAAGCCCCACAGAATTTAATCTGTCACATCAAATTCAAGCTGAATGCAGCGACCTGTTTTCTGGTGCACTTTTGAAAGGTCCCCGTAATCTATTCCACGAGACCTGACCCGTAAGTGAGACCAGTTGTTTGACCTGCACATTCCTGTGGCTATGATGGACAGAGTCAAAGCTGAGCTTGAATATGTGAAATGGAAAAGTGTTGGAATATAAGAGGTTCAAAAGAAGGATGGATAACTCTATTTGACAATAAGAAAACTGCAGTGTGGGGAAATATGCTTATGCCATGGATTAACATATATCAAAGCTGAATGTAAATTAATTTCAATGCCCATCAAAGCAGTCCCTCAGCAAGTCAAGCAAACTCAAGTCTTCAGAGAAAAAGATCAGCAGGCAGATGTCTTGCACAGATTAACATTTAACTGAAATGTTTCTAACTACACCTGAATCATTGTTATGCATTCTACACATCTTTATACATAGGAACATAAACAAGAAAGTATCCACCATTCCACTCACCTCTATTCTTTAAAATGTTTGTTAACTAATTGATGCAAGCACATCAAACATTGTTTTTGAAGTTTCTTTACCAACTCTTAGAGATGCTGATTTATACTTTGGATGGGTTTCCATGAGGGCCAGTTGTCTTTTGCTGAAGGACTGTTATTTATGTACAACTCCAGGCATCTTTAAAAATCAAGCAATGAAGTCCTTAGTGATGATAGTAAGACAAAGAGATCACGACTGTTGCAAGCCAAATGCAACACTGTGAATAGTGGTCAGGAAAAGGAGATTTTGCATCCCCTGTCCCTCTTCCTTCCTCTCCCACAAAATGCAGCGGTACTGAAGTCATGGTTAAGCAACTATTGTCCAGGCTTCATTCTGCTAACTCAGCACAGGTGACAGATTGAACCCACAAACCACATCTGTATACTTATTTCCACATTGGCTAGTGTAATTAGAGGAATTAGGGGATATGGGGAGAAGGCAGGTAGGTGGAGTTAGGTCATAAATTAGATCAGCCATGATCGTATTGAATGGCGGAGCAGGCTCGATGGGCCATTTTTGGCCTACTCCTGTTCCTACTTCCTATGTTCCTATGTAATTACTCATAGAGCTATCTCAATGCAAATACTCATTACTACTGTGATTGCTACGCACTACTTCTAATCCATAATTCAAACAGTGCTTTCAAGATGCAACTTTGCAACATTAATGCAGTAATATCCCCATTATCCAGAATGCAAGAAACCAGCAAGTGACAAAAAAATTGTGGAAAATAAGTCAGTAAAAAATACAGAAGTTTAAAATTGCCACTCCTAGTGGCCAGTTCGCCAATCACACAACATGCAATCTCAAGAAACCAGCAAAATCACTTATCCGACATCTACCCATCCACATAGATACCGCACATTGGGGGTTTACTGTAATTGAATGAAACCATTCCACACATTTTACTTTTGTTGCATCCATGGGCATAATGAAATTCAAAATTTTATGTATTAACTGAAATCAGGCACTCACTAAAAGCTTATTCACATTTACACTTCCAGCACCTGGTTACAGGATCTATTGGCAGAAGTCTGCAAAGAATTTAAACAGCATGGACTGCTGTACGAATCAGAAACAACGTCTCCTCCTTACTGACAATTGACACAAGTGCACCTCAAGGATCCATGTTTAGCCCACTGCTCTACTCACTCTACACCCACGACCGTGTGACCAGGCATAATTCAAATGCCATCCACAAATTTGCCGATGCTACCACAGTTGTTGGCAGAATCACAGAGGGTAATGAGCAAATGTACAGGAGTGAGATAGATCAGCAAACTTGCACTCAACTTTAGCAAAACTAAGGAACTGATTGCAGACTTCAAGGGGGGGGGGGGTGGGGAGGGTTGGGGGAGAATCAGGAGAACACAAACCAGTCCTCATCAAGGGATCAGCAGTGGAAATGATTAAGAACTTCAAATTCCTGGGCATCACATCTCTGAAAATCTGACCTGGGTCCTCCATGTCAATGCAATCACAAAGAAGGTTCACCAGCAGCTATAATTCATTGAGGAGATTTGGTATGACACCGAAGACCCTTGAAGATTTCTACAGTGAACCATGGAGAGCATTCTGACTGGTTGCATCACAGTCTGGTAGGGTGGTGCCAATGTTCAGGACAAGAAAACACTATAGAGAGTTGTGAACTTGGCCATTGCCATTATGGACATGAGTCTTCATTCCATTAAGGACATCTACAAGAGGTGCTACCTAAAGAAAACAGCCTCTTCCTCAAGGACCCTCACTATCCAGTCCATGCCGTCTTCTCACTACTGCTGTCAGGAAGGACATACAGGAGCTTTAAGACAAATACCCAGTAGTGCAAAAATAGCTTCCTCCCCCCTGCCAACAGGTTTCTTCATGGATAATGAACTACAGACACAACCTCACCTTCTCTTCTTTTGTAAAAATTTATTTATTTTAAAACGTGATTAGCAATATCTGCACCTGTAATACTGTCGCAAAACAACAAATTTCATGACATGTTGATGACAATAAATTCTGATTCTGAAGACAAAATAACAAAAAAAAAACCAAGATCAAAGATTGTACCACAAATCATATCAACAAAATACTCAATTATGGTCAGTCTGTGAGCTCAGACTCTTAATAGGGCACAGGCAGGGAGCACGAGATGAAAAATTGTGGCTAAAGTATTGTAGATACCAGTGAACGTTACCTCCTAATGGGAGTGCATGTCTGTGGAAAGGTCCCTTAAATCTTCAATCAGCATGTGATAAGATTATTGATGCAGAGTTCAGTGTTTGGAGGTCAGAGAGCAGGATGGGAGGTGTCAGGGCTATTGAATAGTAGCAATAGTCTTGGAGTTAGTCTCATTCCTGATTAACTCCCTCTGTCACTCAACCAAGTCCATTAATGAAAGCAGAATTTCATTAAAGTTCCCCAAAGAGTTAACTATTTCCAATAGCCCATTAATTACTTCACCTTACTATTAATCTGAGAAATCAGCCTAGGCTTTCAATCATGACCTTTGTTCATAGTTCATGCATGTTTTTTTTTAAATCAGTGGTTTCATTGGTATCAGCTATATACAGTAAAACCCCGTTATCCGGAATTCAAGCAACCAGCAAAAACGCAAGGAAAATAAATAAATAAACAAATAATAGATTTTAAAATAAATAAGTTAACAAAAAAAATGCAAGTTTAAAATTGTATAAGTAAATTTTCTCTGAAGTAATACAAAAACCTTTGGTGTAGATGGTAGGAAATATTCAGCCAGCAGCGTCCTTGGTCATGCTTTGCTCGTAGCAGCTGTTTGAATAAAGTTGTATTTGAATAAAATGGCATCACCCCGGATTAAAAGCTAGTTGATGCCCCTCACTATTGGAGTGGCTCTCTTAAAATGTTTTCATATCTCAGCTCAGTAAGAGTCTTTTTATCTTTATTAGCATATTATTAAGTATATTAGTAAAGCTTTATCTGTTGGGGGAGGAAGAATTAATTATCAGTAATGTTATTCTTCACCTATCAGATGGTTCTGTGGATGGGGAAAGAACCTGCTTGTGTAGTGATGGTTAAATATTTTCAGATTTCAGATTTATTGTCAGAGTACATACATGACATCACATACAACCCTTTTTACTCCAGCTGCAGAATTACCACTAAATAAACTGTACCCAGTGTAAAACATGCAAAGAACTGTAAACAGATAACGAATGTAAGCAAACTGACTGTGCAATGCAGAGAGAATAAAAAGAAAATCAATAAACTACACAAGTAAGAATCCTTCAATGAGTTTGTCATTGAGGGGTCTGATGGTGGATGAGTAACAGCTGTTCCTGAACCTGGAGGAGTTAGTCTTGTGGTACCTATTCCTCTTTCCTAATGGCACCAGCAAAAGCAAAGCATCTGCTGGGGGGTGAGTGTCTTTGATAATTGCTGCTTCTCTTCAATAGCAGTGTTCCCTGTAGATGTGCTCAATAGTGGGCAGTGTTTCGCCTGTAATGTCCTGGCTGTGTCCACTACCTTTTGGAGGGCTTTTATGCTCAGAGGTATTGGTGTTTCCACACCAGACCATGATGCAACCGGTCAGCACACTTTCCACCACACCTCTATAGAAATTTGCCAGGGTTTCTGGTGTCATACCAAACCTCCGCAAACTCCTGAGAAAGTAGAGGCGTTGGTGTTCTTTCTTCACATTGTAATTGGTGTCTTGGGTTCAGGAAAGATCCTTCAGAGACAGTGGCTCCCAATAACTTAAATTTACTCACCCTTTCCACCTCTGATACCCCAATGATCACAGAATTGTATACCACTGGCTTTCCTTTCCTCAAGTCAACAATCAGCTCCTTAGTTTTGGTGACGTTGAGTGCAAGGTTGTTGTTGGTGCACCATTCAGCCAAGTTTTCAATCTCCCTCATATATGCTGACGCATCCCCTTCCTTTATACAACCCACGACTGTGGTATCAGCTGAAAATTTGTAGATGGTGTTATTGTCATACCGAGACATAGTCATAGGTGTAAAATAGTGATTCCCAAAGTGAGTGCTGCTGCCTCCCCCCATTCCCCTGGGGGGGTCAGGGGGAGGGGGCACTGGAAAAATCAAAGGGGGCAGTCGGGGGCTGTGAATGCTTGGGAAACATATATGCTTGTGTATACTGTTAGATCAGTTGTTGTTTGAAATTTGTTATAGGCCTAATACCAAGAAAGAGATAGGGGTGTGTGTGTGTGATCACCAAGGATGTGATCTGGGAGTCAAGGGGGCGGCAGCCCAAAATGTTTGGGAACCATTAGTGTAAAATGGTTAGAGCAGGGGCTGAAAGTGACTGAATGTAAAGTGAAATGCTTTAAGGTTTATAAATTCATGCAAATGAAGTTTGTTCTGTGTAAGTTTAGTATTTTTGTCTCTTCAGCTGTTTTTTTTTCCTTATTGCAGGTGTATTAGTTAGGTTTTGGGGGATTGTATTTCAAGCAACTGGAAAACTCACTTATCCAGCTTCTACCAATCCTATAGTTGCCGGAATGCAGGGATTTTAATGTTTTTTTTAAATGCAATGACTTTCTTGGAAGGAAAATAATTAGCATACTGCAATATTACAGTAATATATTTTAGGGTTCAAAAGTTTATAGAATTGTTAAACTATAAATTATTTGCACTGATGTGAAAATATATTTTCCTAAGTTTTCAAATGCCCCAATTGTAAACTGTACTCTGTTATTACACTCTATACACCGGCAAATCACAAATATCTTTTTTTTTTAAATCATATTTCTTTTTTCGGTTGCAATCAGTGTTTGAAACATTGCCCCAACCTTAAAGTGATGCAATTTACGGTTGCTAATGTTTCATTATCTACCCTGAGGAGATTAACCTATTTGTAGAATGCTCCTGGATCCAGATTTAACTTGTCAGCAGGAGCTCCCTGTGAGTCGTGGTCAGGAAATTGCGCACAGCTGCAGCTCTTCAGGATGCTATGGCTGCTATTTAAATTGATGCAGTGGTTAGTGACAGAACATTACTGACCACTGCTTAGAAGTGTAACTGGATGAGTAACACTACAAGCAAAGCACTTTCCAGATGGCTCATTGATTTTTCATTCTCAGTATGTGGCCAACAGTGGTAAGACTATATTTTTATGCTTCAGAAGACAAGTGTAATCTACTTGAACTCCACGACCTATGAAGATGATTCTTCTAATGTTAATGGTAGAGACTTCACAATTCAGGGGCATCACATGAAAAGTGACCAAATCAGGGAACTGGTGTAGATGTCAGATCTGTTCCCTGAAGGAAATAGGACTTTCTTATTGCCTTTTTTAAAACATTTATTCCTTTAAAAAAATGAGCATGTGGCTAGGATGATCAGCAATTATTGTGCAGACCATGTGACAAATGGACTTGCCTGAAAGACATTAAAAAAAAACACAATATTTTGCTTTCATACAATGAAATTATTTGGAATTCAAAGGCAACTGGATTGTGCAGTGCATCCTGTGATGGCAATAGACTCTTGGAAATAGTTGCAACAACCTCGCACACCATCAACCCAACATCCCTCCTGTTCTCCTGTCCCATATTAAGAAGGATTATGTATCGACACCAAACTGTGACAGATTATGTTGTGTTTGTATAGTATATAGATATGCTTTTGGGAGATAAATTGGGGCAGATGTTTTTAGTGTAGGTCATATACAAGCACTTCAAAACAGAACTCATTTAAAAATCTGGAGCTCAAGCCAGACAGGGCAGCTCCTGAGGGCCTTTGCAAAAACTTTGGGGAGTGCCCAAGAGACTTCACTAATGAATTGTTGTTTTGAAAAGCAACAGATGAAAGAGATTGGAGGAGTTTGGGGCTGCAGGCTGAGGGTCATGTGGTTTTGCAAGCAGAGAGAGTCAAACAGGCTTTTGAGAGAGAGATATCAGTTCTGCAGTTCCATATTCAGCAGCAGCTGGGACTGGAACAGGACAAGCTGGAAAGCTTGTGGTTAAAAAAAACAATTTGGAAGACTGGTTGTGAGTGCTTAGTTCAGCCTGGTCAAAGCCCTTGTGGTTCATGCAAGAGGAGAGGTCTGGCTGTCCAATGTTTCACCTGAAATAAGAGAAAAAAAGGAACTCTGTGGTGACCTGAAAGAAAGAGGTTATCATCTGGAGAACCCTGATGGGGCATGTTACATCAGCAAGACACTGAAGTGGCTGATTAAAAAGGATCAGTTGTGGATGTCCAGCAAACAACAAATCTCTCTCTGAAAACTGACAAGAACCTTCCTGAGTGGTAACTATTTACCTTTCAAGCACCAAAGCCTGGTGAAGTCCATAAATGTTAAATTCTGTGCACAGTATAAGAATTGCTTGCATCCAGTGAACTTGGAGGAATGAGAAGTGAGATTGGACTGTAAATCAAAGAACTTTTCTGAACTTACACACACATTACGTACACATGCGCTTAGAATTAGAAGGGGGTTAAGTTAGGTTAGTCAAGTTAATAGTGGCAAGTTAGAGTGTGATTCTGTTTTCACATTTAAAGATAAAGGCAACTTTTGTTTAAACAACCATTTGTCTTGGTGAATTGCTGCTGGATTTTGGGGTCCTCTGGGCTCGTAACAGAACGTATTGATAAACTGCTTGATGCATCTATGCATTATGGCATTGATCAAATCTTCCCACCGCTTTGTTAAAAATTTCTGCTTGGTGATGCTTGAAAGTGACATGTATTGCCCACATAACTTTATTTTAGCATGCACTTCCCAGGCTACTGAGGCACATAATACTGAGGCTATTTATCAAGATGAGTGTTTGCAATTACATGTAATGGGAGCAATGCTGGGCAGATCAAGGACTGGTCTTTTTTTTGATGTGTAGAAGTGGTAATTTAATTCTCTGCAGTTTTCATCCTCAATAATTATATGTTGGTCCCATTGAAATGATCTGGTGCATGCTCTACAGGAACTCTTTATGGAGATAACCAAGTCGGACTGGAGCTGATGGTCTCACAATGTGCAGCTTTAGCAGCTGTGACTGGACCATGGGAGGGTTGAAAATTGACCTGTTCAAACCAAATAATACATTGGAGAATATTTTCTCCCTGCAAGGACAATGTTTCAATCTGTGCTGAAAACAATTACAATTTTGGCAAGAACAATTATTCCATATTAAAATACATATTTGAGAAAATCTGTAGTAAAATGGATTTATGATCATAATCGCACTTGTGTGTATACACCAAAAAAAATCAGAAATGCATTTTTTTATAACCAGAATTAAAAGTGTAAAATACACAAGGTGCAAAAAAAAAACAAGAAATAGGAGCAGGAGTTGACAAGCCTGCTCCTCCATTCGATGAGATAATGGCTGATCTGATGATAGGCTCATCTCCTCCTACCTGCCTTTTCCCCCCATATCCCTTAATTCCCCTACTATGTAAAAATCTATCATCCTTTTCTTAAATATATTTACTGAGGTAGCCTCCACTGCTTCCATGGCCAGAGATTTCAATGGATCCACCACCCTCTGGGAATCATAGATCCTCCTCATCTCCATCCTAAATACACTACCCTTTATCTTAAGGCAAAGTCTCCTAGTTCTAATCTTCTCCACCAAATATCTCCATCTTACCTATGCCTTTCATAAGTTAAGTGTTTTTATAAAATAATAATATATAATACTAACAAAAATGAAAAATAAAACACTAATATTGTAAAATTTATCTGTCCTTCCAATCAAGGAATTATTAAGGCAAATAAATAAATTCCTTGGTCACATAGATGGTTTCTCAGGAGTTCTCAAAGATGTTTAGTCCTTTGGCAGATGAATCAATGGCCATCAATACTGGAGCAACTAAAAGCATAAATGATCAAGATTCAAAGTTTGCTGAACTATGTGAGGTGACAAGGTTAAATATGAGGAGAAACCATTAGGTAAATTGAAGACAAGAAAGAAAATATTGGAACAAGGATGGTGCCAAACTGGTAACTAGTGTAGTCAGTAAGGACATGAGACTCTGTGCAATCTATGATATGGACCAGAGTTTTGGAAAAACTTAAATTCATGAAGGGGTGTAGAACATTGAATGCAAGTCAATTGTGGAGGAAAAAAAGTGTAGACCCTAACAAAACCAACAGCAGGGGAAGCAAGACTTGGCTGGAGTCAAATGTTGCTACAGTGGGATTAGGCTGCTTTCAGGATGGAATGGTTATGCAGTCTGAAGCTTGGGGTCAAATGTGATGCCAAAACTGCAACAGGATAGTTCACAGCAGACAGTTGCCAGACAAGAGGAAAGTTTGTGATAATGAGCCAATCCAATGGGGTTAATCTCATTAATATTTAATTATTCTAGAAATTCATGAAACACGATTGAGAAAATAAAGGACTGTTACTGAATCGAAAGCAATTTTTCAATTTGACAAAATTATACTCCTATCAATTACTGTAAATTCTGTCAATATTCCATGGTTAATGAAAGTAAATCACTACACGCAAGTAGAAAAATATTAGAATGTTAATGAAATAGTTTTTTGTTTTATTTTAGATTATCATGTTAATATCTTTAATATGCACAATATTTAATTTTTTTTAAATTTCAAATACCGAATAAAATCATTCGGTTCAATATCTCCATTTTAGGAATTAATGAGCTATTGATCAACTTCAGCTCTGGGGGTGGCAAATCTAAAATGGACCATGTAGCCATAAAGCAAGCCAATGTGCATGCAAATTATAATTGATACTGTTTGCTGGGCAAAAAGCATTAAATTGGCTTCATGCTGAATCTTTTCCTTCAATAAGAAATGCTAAAGAGTAACTAGGAAAAAACCAACACAATGCAAGCTGTGAAGTTAATAACCCCTGGTATAATGTCCATCTGTCAAACACAAAATGTCACTCGTCGTTAGCAAAGTTTAAACATTGCAAGCACATGGTGTCAATCACATTATCCATTGTTGAAATCATCATTTCCTGCATGTAACATATTCCCATTGGTATGCAAAGTCCAAATCAATCTAATTTGAAAATACTGAGTTTAAAGTCCGTCCAAGTCTGAAAGCATTTACTTTCCAGCCAGATGGCTCTACATTTGAACTCCAGGCCTGTGCATCACTCAGATTTGCTCAGATCAGACTTTATTTATTCACCAACAGCAGGCACTCATCTCCACCAATGCTTTGTGAGCCATCTTGTTATTCTTTTTCACAATCACTAATGTTGCTCATTGTGTGGTTGTGATGCAGAATACTGTGGCAAGTAACAAACAGGTGAAGTAAGACTCACTAACCTAGTATTTGTTTGGATATTAGTTTTAGTAGCCCAGCAGATCAATCCCTGTGCTCCCTTTTTACCGCTGATGAAGCATTTCACATGGCACGATGATACATACTTACTCTGAAGCATCATAAGTATCCTACCAGTTTGTATTGGCCTTCACTATGCAGATTGGGTTTGTTTTTATTCCTTCACAGTTTGTAGTTTTTAAGAGATGAATCACCCCAGCCTCAACTGTACTTCAGGATTTTATATAAACCCAAATTTAAATGATTCATCGTTGATCTTTAAAACAGCACAAAATTTCTAGACATAACATTCAAGCACTGAGACTTCAAAATATGCTGGGTAATGAAAATTTTGCCTCCTAAACACTTTTGGATTTTGGACTGCTGGTCATTAAAATCCCTTTAATATTTTCCTATCAGATGCTGTTTTTTCAGCTATAACCTATTATTTTTAGATTTCCTGTTATATTTGTAACATGCTTCAAGGATACAAAACCATGAAGTGAAATATGTCATTGAAAATTCATTTTCTGCATTCAAACTTGGACTTCTTCCCTGCTAATCTTGCTGCAGTTAGTGACAACATTTGGGAAAGGTTTCACCAGGTCAATGTGATCATGGAAAAGCAGTATCAGGGCAACTGAAATCCATCAATGCTGGCCGACTAATGTTGGACACTGACACAAGAGGCACCAAATGCTGAGTGCAAACAAAAATCGGCAACAAAACCTTAAGTCATTTGAACTAAGCCAATGTTTCTGTGTTATTATGCGATTAAACATGCTAAGTTCAATAAAAGTTCATTGCACGTTTCTCCAACTTCTTGCGTGATGCAGCAAATCTAAAATTATCTTTATATTCACTTGTCCATCATATTCAGAAAGCAAACCTTTCGAAAAAAATTGTTGTCCAGTGTTAACATTGTTAAAATTTGGAAAGTTAAACGTAACATGAAAATTCTGACTCCACTGCTGCAAAGTGAAAGCTTCATTTAGTAGTTATGTGAAAGTTGCAGCGTTTGGTGTATTATGAAAATTTTGAGGCTAAAAATTCGTACTCTTTGGGCTATGAGAAAAGGCTGCAGGTGCTCCTCAACTTGCACTGGGGTCACGTTCCGGCAAACCCATCATAAGTTGGAAAAAAAACAAGTCGGTGAAGAATACAGGTATACCTTGCATAATACCGACTGCACTATATACGTCCCTACATTGATTCCCCCTGCCCTGCTCTCTCCTGACAGTGTTGTATCAGTCCCCACACTGATCCCACTCTCACCCGACACCGCTGCATCAGTCCCTGTAGGCTTTGACTAATTATTAATGTTTATTGGAAAAATCAACAGTATCTTGTAATGACCTTACTTTAATATATTACATGAAAGTAAATAACGAGTCACACTATTGTACCATTGTAACTTTAAAAACAAATCGTAAGTAGGGAAGCACCTGTTCTTGCTAACATCTCAGCAGATCTCTGCTTATTTTTGAATAATGATCCATTAAATAACATCCTCAAGAAGCAGACTGTTTGAAATATTAACAGATTATCCACAACATTTTTTTTAATTTCAAAAGATTTATACTGAAACGAGAGTCATGGTTTTCTCAGCGGATATGATCTTACAAGGAAGAACTGTCAAACAAAAGAGGAAGGGCCCAATTAGTATGAAGGCTAAATTCAGCAGGGATTCCTGTCTCAGTGAAGCCATCAATAATGATACTCCATGCAGACTTGGTATTGCTGCATTCTAGAGAGGGTTTAATTGGTATTCTCTCCTCTCTTTGTTATCCAGTGATCTTATTGAAGTAAGGCACGCTTGGACATCCAGTGCAAGTTGGTTCTGGCTTGTTCCCTCATTTCCTAAATAACAAAGCAATACTCACTATAAAGAAGTGTATTCAAGTCACTGCAGTGGTGCGCTGTCGGTCAGAAGCAAACACACAAAACCAAAAGACTGTACATTCAACGTAAAACTCCACAGAGCCAGCTGTGAGCTCTGAGAGTGACTTCGAAGGGCTGCCTCAGGCTGATATCCCGGAGGGTGATTGACCCCTGACCGGGTGAGGCTTGGTCCATTCAGGTTGGCTGATTGACAACCGGCCAGGTGTTGTCTTGTCCCCATGCTCTTCTGCAGATACAGAGGTTGTCCCCTGCAGTAGGCCAGTGGTGGACCACCACACTAAGTAACTCAGCAAAGTTAGTAAGATCAAAACCATTTTTGGAAGGGGTAAAAGCTTTAAGTACAAAGCATCAGACATTTTTTGGGGGGTTTGTATTTGTAATTAACTTTGTGTTCCATTTCACAAATTATCCTTTTGTAAACATGGGGACGTGGACCAGCCCACAAAATGGCGACTGTGCGGAGCTGGGGGTGACACCGGCTGTCACCCCAGGGGAACTGTGGCAGGAACACTGGCCAATCCCAAGCCAATGCTCCGATGATGCGGGGCCCTGACGTCAGCACGTTGGGCCCATATAATCTTACCTTTGTACTTTTCTCATTTCAGATACCAAAGAGCTGATACCTGGTCATTCTGGGCTGTAGGATGATCCCATGCCATTTTTATTATTATTATATAATACTGGGGAACAATTGCAGTCTGGATGGTTTACCTGTGGTTTATTTTGCTAGAAAAGATTGTTAAAGAAGTTAATGTAAATCATGCTTCAACAGGAGTACAGTAAAACACCTGGTATCCGGCACCTGTGGGGATTGGTAGATGCTAGCAAAGTGAATTTTCCGGTTGCTTGAGATTGTGTTGCAAGATTGGCAAATTAAGGATGAAGCTCATCAATTTTAACTTACATTTTTTATTTTTACAAAATTTTTATTGGTTGCTTGAATTCAGGATAACATTTTTTTTAATACAGTAAAACCTCTAATGAGCCTACAGTTACTGGAATTAAACATGCAGGTTAAAAAAAAAAGCAATAGACCTGTTACTGGACTTGCTCTACTTTATTACTAATCTGACACCTCATTCTCTGTATTGTCCACCTTCTAGACAGATCTGCATATTCTTTCTTTTGCTTCATGCCACAAAAGTTATTGATCTCAGCTTCAAAGACATAAGGGAGATGAGAGTCCTCAATCAAACTTATGACGTTCTGTAAGGTGACATGTACAACATGATATAGAATTTTACCTTTGGGTGTTAAAGGGAAAGAATAGAAAGGAATGACATTTTTTTTAAATAAATTCTGTTAATACTTTGCTTTCCCACTGCATGAATAGTACATAAATAGTATTTAATCCCCTGCATTTCAATGCCTCTTTATAGCTACCCATCCACTAAACTTTTGTCATTTCTTTTCAAGACCAATCATTGCTTCTTTGCAGAATTCATCCAGAAAAATGTTTTCTGCTCTCTCCATTAGATGATAAAGTAGGATCGTTAAGGATAATCAAGCAGCTGTTACTGCAACTGGAAAAAATTGTTGCTCGTGTTTAGCACAGCTAATTGAATACAAAGAAGGATGGAGAATATGTCATTGTTAAACAGGTCGTTATTCAATTACTGTAAATGGTCTTTAGACACTTGCACCTCCCATGTTAAGAGTGGGCTTTGTTTATCTGAGCATGCCTCAATAGAAAAGTATAATTGTCATCTCCTACTGCAGCCATTCTTTACTCCCTTTATGACTTAGGATTCTGGTCAAAGTTTATGGGCCCCCTTCCCTATTAAGCAGTTGCTTTGGTTTGTTCCGTACTTCTCTCCTACCGATTACATAAACATTTAAAAAAATATTTGTGTTACAATGAGGTGAAAAGAAAATGAGGCTTTCACCCCAGGGGAGCTGTTGCCTATAAGAATGGCTGTCATCAAGATTGTTCCATAACTTGCCGAGAAGGTTTTCATCTGAATTGGCCAACCCACACTTGCCAGGAGTGTCCTCATTAATACAGAAAGTGGTCAAGCTCAGCTGAAGAACTCTCAACTTTAGAAAGGAGCAAAACCCATCCCAGCAGTTTCACTGAGAACTGCTTGCTGAATCGGTCGGTATTGGATTGCTGCAGGTAGAATGAATGGAGGGGAAAAAAAAAGTTATGATCATTCACAATTTTGAAATGAATTGAACTTGCTTCAGTGTTTTCACATGATCTGAATTATCTATGTATAATTTACCAAACATTTTAGTAATTTTTAAAAAAATCAATTCTTAAATTGTTCTTAACTGTTTTTGAATGTTTAACAGTGTCAGAACTACAAAGACCCCACATGTTGTATGGGGATGGTTTCTGATAGTGCATTGAAAATATTACATCCAAAAAAAAGTCAAATGCTTAATAGGTACATCACCAATGACAGGAGCAAGAGCTGGCTGTTAACTTCAAGTGGCATGTTTAATTTAACTATTTATCTCATAGCATAAGGAACATAACCAACTAACTCGAGAGTTTTCAAGTGACTGTTGACAATCTGATAATACGACTTTCAGACCTTTTACTTTCACTCTTAGATTAAGACCACACAATTCTAAAGAAATATAGTGGAAAAGTGTTTTATTTTTAAACCCCAAAGTTTACAGGGGATAAATCACCTTGTGTGTCATGTACCTCACAGGCAAACTGTTCTGCTGATCGTATGGTATCGTAAGATTTATCATGTTATTTATTCCTTTTGTTTGAAAGGCAACATCCAGTAGATTTTATGGAACATGGTTTAGCTGGTTTAAGGACTTGGATCTTGCAGGGAAATTGTCGCATGTGCCTCCGAGTTCAGGATTGCCAAATCATTAGTCTGCTCTTGACCAATCATTTTTCTTCTGTGATTTAACGTTGAATCTGTGGTGTCCAACAGCAGAGGACACAATTTGCAGTAGCTCCTCCTCCGTTATACGAGGTCTATCGACAAAGGCAAGATCTAGTACAGACATAGAGTTACTATTCATTTAAAAGGAGAGACTGTGTTTGACCAAGTACAAGATTATGTGCATTTTTCAATTAATTGTGTTTGGTGTGTATTAAGTTTATTTTAATTCTTAATTTTTTTTCTTGATTCTTGAATGTAATCTTTCTGAATGGCAAGCAATCATTTAGCAAGATTAGTAGTGGACACTGTCAAGGCTGTTTCATGGGAAATGCTTGTGCCGACATCTCCCCCATTGTACCGGACAATGAAGATTTTACTTCCTGAACTCCTTTGGGTGTATTTTATGGATTTTTGGGCTACTGATCATGAAAATCATGTTAGAATCTTCCTATCACATACTGTTATTTTTTTTTTAAGATACCAGATGTTTGAAATTTCCTGTCATTTTATAGTATATTATTAGTATATTACCCATGAAGCATACAAAAGTAGAACATGTCATTGAAAATTCATTTTCTGAATTCCGTCTTCCTCCCTGCTGTTGTCAGTGCAGTCAGTGACAAGCATGATAAAAGATTTTACCAGGAAATTGCAAGCATGGAAAAGTGGTATCAAGGCACTAGAATCCATCAATGATGGCTGACTATTGTTGGACACTGACATGAGAGGCATCAGATGCTGAGTACAAACTAAAATCAGTGGCATAACGTTTTTATGTCAGTTGAACCAATGCAATGCAACATCATTATGCGATTAAACATTCCAAATTCAATAAAAGTTCATTTAATGGTTCTCCATCCTCCTGCATGATATAGCAATCTGAAATTATCTTTGTGTCCAGCTTGATGTTTTCCATCATAATTCCCTTTTTTTTCAGGACGCAAACCTTTTGAAAAATATTTGCTGTCCAGTGTTGTGTGACAGTGTTTGGCAGTGAAGATCTGGTCACCATTTTTCAAGAAAATGACACCAGCAGATCCACAAAAGATAATACAGATGTATGGCTTGGGTTAGTAGTGAACACAGATGATTTCAGGCTGAGACATTAATTTGTTATTCAAGCTCCCACTGGTCACTCCATTTTGTGATTGGGTTGTTAGAAGCAAAAATATTTCCTTCAGTGAAAGAGAAATACTTTTCGCAAAAGGAAAATAGTTCATTTCCCACCAAATTGATCACACAGCTGCATTTTCTAGTCGGCTCTTCATCTTTGCCAATCCTTTCACATCTGATAAATATATTTCTCAGAGCCTAAGGACTTGTTATAAATCTTAGAGAAATTTGCATAATGTCATCTGCTTCCTTTTGCTTTTACAAAAGGCCATCCAAAAAGTCTCTAGTAAAATGAACCAACAGGGAATCCACACTTCTATGAAGGGACAATGAAACAAAGGTGCACAAATAGAGAACCAAATTATGTCAGGTCAGAGATTTTAAGATTCACATTATTCCCCACTGTTAGTCAAAATTTTATCAAGTGATTATTTTAAATATTATTTTAGAGATTAAAGATTAATTCAAACATTCACTATCAGCAGAAATGACTGAGAATAGTCTCCCCAAAATGATGGCGTCCATTGATTCACCTCCAGTCCTCAGTCCAGGTCATTGGCAACCAGAGCTCCTGGTGCAAACCGTGACGTGATCAGGAAGCCTCAGCACTCTGTTTCATCCCGGTTCCGATACCCAGAACCCCTTCGACCAATCTCCAGCAATCTGGTTTGAGTCCCTTGCTGCAGTTGTCAGCAACCCTCACCCTTCGTGGGTTCTTAGCCTCGAGATTAGATGTATCCGTGTCAAATCAAGAAATCATGGAAACCACTTGAAACAAAAGACTGTTATTTTTCTGGGTCAGCACATATTGAGTTCAAGTTCCACTCTAAAGATCTCAGCACACAGTTCAGACTATATTTTCTCTGTACTATTGTGCAAGCCATCTTTCAAATAAAACATTAAACCGTAGCCCCACCTGCCTGTTTCAGTAGGCATAAATAAATGAACTGTAATATCTCCGCTCCATCCTCAACATCCATTGGAGCGCTCACACCCCTAACGTCGAGGTACTCGAGATGGCAGAGGTCGACAGCATCGAGTCCACGCTGCTGAAGATCCAGCTGCGCTGGATGGGTCACGTCTCCAGAATGGAGGACCATCGCCTTCCCAAGATCGTATTATATGGCGAGCTCTCCAATGGCCACCGTGACAGAGGTGCACCAAAGAAAAGGTACAAGGACTGCCTAAAGAAATCTCTTGGTGCCTGCCACATTGACCACCGCCAGTGGGCTGATAACGCCTCAAACCGTGCATCTTGGCGCCTCACAGTTTGGCGGGCAGCAGCCTCCTTTGAAGAAGACCGCAGAGCCCACCTCACTGACAAAAGGCAAAGGAGGAAAAACCCAACACCCAACCCCAACCAACCAATTTTCCCTTGCAACCGCTGCAATCGTGTCTGCCTGTCCCGCATCGGACTGGTCAGCCACAAACGAGCCTGCAGCTGACGTGGACTTTTTACCCCCTCCATAAATCTTCGTCCGCGAAGCCAAGCCAAAGTAAGTAACTATTCAAATAAAAGTGCAAGATCAATATCTATCAGGATATCGGCAAATTGATCTTTCAACCAATTGAATACAACAGCACAAAAGTAATTCACTGGCTATCGGATACCTTGGAAGAATCTAAGCGTGTGCGCTAATCATCAAATTTTCATCTACAGGAATATCAATTTTCCAGTTAACTTTCCCTTTTCCTTGATTCTCCGATGCATACCTACACCAGAGATAATATGCAATTGGTATTTAACCTCAGTTCCCCACTGAACATGTGGGGAACCAACTGGAGCACCCAGAGGAAATTCAAACAAGCCCAGTCAGCACATGCAAACACCACATAGTCAGCAGCCAAGGTTAAACGTGAGATATCTGAGAGCAGAGTTTTCCTTTGTCATCATTTTTTTTTAAATGTACATCCTATCACAAGACTAGAAAACACCTTGCTTTCCATTGCCAAGACATTATGAATGACGAGTCAGAGGAGGGAAGCTGAATGGGAGATGAATCAGCTCATAATGGAATGGCAGGGTCAACTTCAAGGCAAGTTTGTCATTTGATTGTACAAGTTAGATAGCTGGTAAACAGCACACTTATCTTCATTAACTGGGAAATAGAATGCAAGAGCAGAGAGGCTACGATCAACTTTATAAAACATCGGTGGGGCACCATGGAATTCTGAATACTGCACTACAGGGAGCTTGTGCTTGCATTGCAAAGGATGCAGAGGAAATTCATTGGGGCTTTCTGGGTTAGAGCATTTTAATTATGAGTTAATCATTGTTGAAGGAATAATGCCTATGAGAATGGTTTAAGTTTTGAACACGGACACAAGCCAGACAAAGAATAGTAAAGGCCTAAATATATAGAAGATTCATCACATTTTTCATCTGAATAAATAATCAGCAATAAATTCCCCCAAAACATTGTTTTCTCAACAGTGACATTTCTAAACATACAGTATTCCATTCATCCTCACGTATCAGATTAGATCCAAATATTTTAAACCAATCATTGCTGTTGATTGCAATAAAGCTGCACAGCAAGATTCCAAAATTAAATGCCAATTTGAACAAGCATACCGAATAGTTAGGCATTCTATATATCAGGCTCTTTGACATGAATGTGTGGTTCACGGAGGTATTTTGGCAGTGTCGTGTTAGTGGGTGTGGCTTGCGATTGCAGGATTGTGGCACGTGTGGCCAGGATGCAGGCAGTGGAATTAGTGGAGTGCAAGTGTGATCCAGACTGCCCGGCCATCAGAGACCCGCGACGCCCGCCCTCTGGAGATCCTGATGCCCCTGCCGCAGATCCTTGCCTATCCCGTCTCCAACGCCCTGCCAGCCCACCCATCGGAGCTCCCAACAGCTCGAAAGTGGCCTTACCTCCTAGTCCCAGCTGTCCATCAGAGCTGCTGACATGATGGCTGCCCACCAGAGCTCCCAACACGCTGGCTGCTCACACATCCAGGCTCCTGACACCACAATTTAAGATTTGAATGCCCAGTATTTACTGTGATCATTAGTATGCTTGTAATAGTCAAATCCCTAAATTTTACTTTTAAAATTGGTCCACAAAATGTGATTATTATGCACGAGTATGTATGGTATTGGTAATTGAAACTAATACAACTTAGCAGTTTAAAAACTACATACATGGACATAGAACAATACAGCATAGTACAGGGGCTTCAGCCCTCAATGTTGTGCTAATCCATACATCCCTTCCTAAAAAAGATACTAAACCATCCCTACCCCATAACCTATTTTTCCTTCATCCATGTGTCGAAGAGTCTTTTAAATACCCCCAATGTTTCAGCCTCCACCACCATCCCCAGCAAGGCTTTCCAGGCACCTACAATTTTGTGTTTAAAAAATTCCTCATGTCTCCCCTAAACTTCCATCCTTTAAATTTGTACACATGTCCTCCGGTTTGCTGATCCTACCCTGGGAAACAGGTGCTGGCTGTCCACCCTATCTATGCATCTCATAATCTTGTGGACCTCTATCAAGTTTCCCCTCATCCTTCTACACTCCAAAGAGAAAAGTCACAGCTCTGCTAACCTTGCCTCATAAGACTTGTTTTCCAATCCAGGCAACATACTGTTAAATCTCCTCTGCACCCTCTCCACAGTTGCCACATCCTTCCAAATAATGAGGTGACCACAACTGAACACAATAATCTTAAGAGTGGTCTTACCAAAGATTTGTAGAGTGGTAACATGGCCTCTCTACTCCTTAATTCAATCCCACTAATAATGAAACCACGTATCCCATAAGTCTTCTTAACTATCCTATCAACCTGTCTGACAACCTTGAGGGATGTATGGATTTGGACCCCAAGGTCTCTCTGTTCATCCACACTCTCAAGTAACTAACTATTAACCCTGTACTCACCCATCTGGTTTGCCCTTCCAATATGCATCACCTCACACTTATCTGAATTGAACTCCATCTGCCACATTTCTGCATCCGGTCTATATCCTCTTATAACCTTCAACAACCTTCAGCTGCATCCTCAACTCCTCCAATCTTAGTGACCCGTCCATCCACCTCTTCATCCAGGTCTGATAAAAATCACAAAGAGCAGTGGTCCCAGAACAGTTTCCTGTGGCACTCTAGTCACCGATCTCTAGGCAGAATATTTTTCCTTCCACTACTAATCTCTGCTTTCTTCCTACAAGCCAATTTATATATAATATATATATGGTTTTTGGGTTTTTTTTTAAATAAATCGCATACATATAGAACGCCTTTGGGTTCTCCTTAATTCTACATGCCAAGGCCTTCTCATGCCCCCTTTGAGCTCTCCCAAATCCTTTCTTAACCTCCTTCCTAGCTACCATATACCTCTCATGAGCCTTTTCTATAATCGAACATATGCTTCCTTCTTCCTTTTGACTAGCTGCTTCACCTGCTTTGTCAGCCACGGTTCCCTTTTTCTACCATCTTTTCCTTACCCCATTGGGACAAACCTATCTTGAACCCTGCACAAGTTTTCCCTAACCTTCCTCCACATTACTTCTGTGCTTTCAGCCTTAAGCATCTTTTCCCAATTTATTGTCACTAACCTCCTGCCTCATCCCTTCACAATCAGCCCTTCCCCAGTTATGCACTTTGCCAATTTGACTGTTTATATCCTTTTCCATGTCTATGTTGAAGCTAAGGGAGTTGTGGTCACTCTCACCAAAATACTCCCCCACCAAGAGTTCCGCCACCTGACCAGGTTCATTCCCCAGAACCAGATCCAGTAATGGATCAAGTCTGCAGTCCATATACTGTGTCATGAATCCTATTTGTTCACGCATAACAAATTCAGCCCCATCTATCCCTCGCGCAGTCAATATCAGGGAAGTTTAAATCACCCATAATTTCCTCCCTGTATTTCCCGCACCATTCAAAAATTTGCCTCCTTATCTGCTCCTCAGCATCCCAAGGGCATTTGGGGGCCTATAAGCTACTCACAGTAGAGTGATTACTCCCTTCTCATTTCTGAATTCTACCCACACTGATTCAATGGACACTCCCTCTGCAACATCCTCCCATTCAATAGCCATGACACTATCCCTGACTAGTAATGCTACTCCCCCCCACCCCCTATTCCTACCTCCCATCCTATTCTTTTTAAAACACCTAAATCCAGGTGTTTAGTAACGGCCACAACATTGTAGTTCCTCATACTGATCCATGCTCTAAGTTCATCCCCTTTGTTCCTAATGCTCCTAGTGTTGAAATAGACACATTTCAACCCCTCTAACTGGTAACCTTTATGTTTTTTTTTTCCCCTGCCTGTCCTTCTTCACAAACTTCAAGCACATAGTATCACAACTTCTGACTGCACACCCTCCCCCTCCAGAATGTTATGAACTCAATCAGAGACGTCCCTGACCCTGGCATCCTGGAAGCAACATGCCATACAGAAGCCTCAATCTCATTCACAAAGCCTCCTATCTACTCATCTAACCAATGATTCCCCAATCACCATTGCTCTCCTCTTCTCCCCCCTCCCATCTGAGCCAGGGAACCAGTCTGTGTGCCGGAAATGTGACCACCTCGATTTGTCCTTGGTAGGTAGTATCCCCCAACAGTATCTAAAACAGTTGTTGAATGAAACGGCCACAGAGGTGATGAATAATTATTATGTAATTATTATGTAAATATTCTTAATTTTTTATATACATTTTTTGTAACAAATGTGCATTCAAAATTAAAAATGTGTATAATATTTTTTAATGTCTCATGGCTCTCAAATATCAGTGGTTTATCTTATGTGGCTCTTAAGAAACAATTACCATTAATATGGGAAAACATTTTGAGCATTCCCTGACACAAAAAAAATAACCTAACAAATCATACCAAAATAACACCCTTACGAGTTCTCTTAGGCTTTTCTGATACCTGAGGATACATCTTGCTAACAGATGCCCAAAATAAAATCAAGATAAACCACAGATGCTCACAGTCACAGTTCAAAGCTTTGGTGGCTCGATGCCGAGATGCTGAGTGTAGTTCGCGGGGAAGCAGCTTCGCGGCTTCACTGTTGCTGCTCAGGGTACACGCTACCTCTATAACAGTTCACTGCAAAGCAAATGCTAAACACCATTTTCACTTTTTTTTTTCGTAAAATCGAAAATCCTCCGGATTTCTTTCAGTTGGCAAAAACAGGCACTAACGTAGGTCTTTTGTAAAAGCAAACTTTTGAAAAGCCAGGAATACCTGTATACACCAGACTGGATTAGGTTGGAAAATTTATCTACCAAATTTATGTGGAGATTATAGGATTCTGATTGGTAATAGGAATGCGGCCATTGGCCATTTATTTTAGGACCTTAGTAAAATGGCAATAAAACCAAGTTTGCCAACAATATAAGGTATGGTTTCCATTCATCCACAATCATTGACTTAGTATGGAGACTAATTCATTCCAACTTAACCCATTGATACTTTTTGTTATAAAAACATAGAAGATAGGAGCAGGAGTAGGTCATTCGGCCCTTCAAGCCTGCTCCGCCATTCAATTAGATCATGGTTGATCTTAAAGTTCAGTACCCCACCCTGGCTTCTCTCTGTAACCCCTAATTCCCTTATACTGAAGAAATATATCTAATTCCCTCTTAAATATATTCAATGAACCACTGCCCTCTGTGGTAATGAATTCCACAGATTCACCACCCTCTGGGTCAAGAAATTCCTCCTCATCTCAGTCCTAAATGGTTTGCCTATTATCCTCGAACCATGGCCCTGTGTTCTGGACTCCCCCACCATTGGAAACAGCCCTTCCGCATCCATTCTGTCCAGTCCTGCCAGAATGTTATATGTCTGTACAAGATCCGCCCTCAATCTTCTAAACTCCAGCGAGTACAATCCCAAATTCCACAATGTTTCCTCCTAAGTCATTCCTGCCATTCCAGGTATCAGCCTGGTGAATCACCTTTGCACTCCCTCCATTACAAGAAGATCCTTCCTCAGATAAGGCGACCAAAACTGCACACAATACTCCAGGTGTGGTTTCAGTACTGCAAAATGTCCATCTTTATCCTCCTCAAACTCTAAATGGCCATGCATAACAAAAAATAATACTTCCTACAGGATTCTGCCTTTGTATAGGCACTATACAAAAACACTAAAAATCAACATCATTATTTTGCTGGTGATTAGGGAGATATTTCAATGTGGAACCATCTTTGTAAGCTTTCAGCTCCTTTAATGCCTCCATGATAAATCCACCCAAAGAACACTAACTATTTCAAGACAATGTCACCAAGACTGACCAAAAAAAAAACCCACAATCTGAAGTACATTTAAAAATTTATTCCTTTCAATTTTCAGGAATCCTATCTTACTTCTACCCACTTGTCCTAGTTTTATTATTTCAATTTTATTGATTTTCATTATAATCAATTGCATCTGAGAGAATGGTTGATAAAACAAAAAATTAAACCCCTCTCTCAAATCCTCTAATTATTTAACATTTTGCACTCAGGAATATTGGAAAAATGCAGTGGCTTCAAAGGCTAGATTCTTGAACAACTTGATGGCAAAGATACAAAGTAGTGATGTCACAATCATGACCCACGTCAATCTTTTGGACTGAGTTTAAAAGTTGTATAATGGATGCATAGTGCACGTAAAATTATTAATCACCAAGAGTCGTTTAAGAATGCAAGAAGATTCCTGGTTTTAGTTATTAAAATAGTTTTTATTAATAAAGTGAAAACATGTAAAACAGAAGATTGAAATGTGACTATATGTTATTTCTATTACATATCAATAGTGCAAACATGATTTTCTTTATTAACAACCTTAAAAAAAATTGTTCATAGATTTTAAAAATAGATTTCAATTAATGTATGCAGTAACAATAGACCCCTAAATTATGAACCTTTTCCATGGAATCCTTGCAGTCATTGCACCAAGATTCAGTGCATTGGTCAGTACAGAATTTTCAACCTTTAAATGTACAAGCTTGCACCATTCATTCATTGACACCATTCATTCATTGACACCATTCATTCATTGACACCATTCATTCATTGACACCATTCATTCATTGACACCATTCATTCATTGACACCATTCATTCATTGACACCATTCATTCATTGACACCATTCATTCATTGACACCATTCATTCATTGACACCATTCTACTCTGGAAGGCTAGCAAGTTTTTGGTATACCACTGGGTGCTCTTTACTGCTTTGATGGTTTTCCAGTAGCAGTTGATACTTGCATCAGAGATCTCTACCCCCACCTCCTTTGCAAAGATGTATTCTCCAAGGAGATAATCATTGCAATTGCTAAAGGGTACATGCACTTATGCCAAAATGTACGTTGCCAGTTTTATTACAATGTTCACTAGCATTTCTGAGAGTAAAGAGATCCATTCCAAGCTCAAGGTGATATTTAATACTGTCAATTTACCATTACACATGTCCATAAGTATTGAGCTAAATACTATATGTCAAAGTGAAGTATATTGTTAACATTTGTGCCATCTTAGCTATTTCTGTATAGCCCTGTATTAACCTCTGATCTATCAATCCACCATAAATTGTTGCAAGTAATTACACTATGTCATTACTCATGACATTGTAAGAATCAGTGATTAAAAATAACTGTCATTTTGAAGTTCCATTACTTCTTTTTGCAGCACTAAGAATTAATTATTCCTTTCAATCAATGCATTTATCTTAAAAATTAGGGAGCGTGATATTGAAAATGATAAATGAGATGACCTTCTCAAAGCCAACTCACTTTTCTAATTTTACTTCCCCAGTTTGCTTCGTTTATGTCGAGTTCAGCCCATGTAATGAATTAAAGCAGATTAGAGTTAGTTCATAAAAATGACAACCAGTAAATCTAGAAGTATTAAAATCCTTTAAATATACAAATCTTTTTCTGTTTTGGGTGTTTGACTTTGTTAGGAATTGTTTCAAATAACCTATGGTATTTATTAGCTAGCAAAAGAAATCTAACAAAGCAAACATCTATTCTTTGAAAGTATATATAAAATACACATTACAGTTACCATTGGAATGTCCTGGTAATTGGCTACAAATCATTCAAGAAACTTGGTGATTATGACAAGCCATAATCGACGTGCCTAATGCATCAAAGGCACCAATCAGACTGGTAGCCATCAACTTGGTTAAAAGCAGAACTGAAATCATAAGGCCTAATAACGACTGCTATTTTCCACCCAAAACTGATTATCCCACTCATTCCATTTACCTTCCAAAACAACAAGGGGACTAAGTATCAAATGGAATAGTGTCATTGCAAGATCAACCACTATGTGTCAGCCATGGAAAGCAGCCTCCTTTCACTTTGGCCAGAAGTACTTGGTGTACAATTTATTGTCATGCATCTCCATAAGAACCAAAATACAAAGTTATTATATCTCTTTCCCTTTATATGAAGATATATGCATGATATTAAATCTCTTGGAAAGATTTTAAGAACACTGTTGAACTAATGTTTTCCTATTTATACATTCAATCTATCTGGCAGTTTACTTGCCCATTGAGAATAATGCAGCTCGGGTCAATTTGCAACACAAAGTCACATGTATAATTTCATCTTTTGGTACATCTTCCTTCACATCGATTTCAACAGAAGGTGAACAAATTTTTGGTTTTGGCACTAATCACCTACTTAAAGAAGCTGATTACACTCCGACATCATGTGAATTCTTCAACTTTGCTAATTTGTAATCTCCAGTAACACTCAGATCTGGCTTCACTAAATCAAAAGTATGTTGACATTTTTTGCCAACAGTTACACAGCAGGTTTCAGTATTATAGTTCCATGTGACCCTATTCCCATTGTACAACTTTTATCTCAACTTCATTTCCTATCACTTTTCTCAATCCAGTTTTCAATCAAAACTGTCCTTTCACCACTAGAGGCTGGGTGGTGAGCACACAGGTTCCATTTGTGGAATTCAACAAATTCCGCATGAATTAATTGCTTCTCACAAATAAACAGGGTCAGCGCCAAGGGGGGGACATCCTCAGGCATTGCCCCCTCCCCCACCAGACAAGATGCTCTGGCCCCCAACAGCTATCCCTGGCCATCAGGCCTGCCCCACTCCCTCCTGCCTCAATAGCATCTAGGTTGACACACACTAGCGAGCGTCCACCCGCTGTCAGCACCAACCCCCCCCACCTCCCATCGACAGGTCAGTCACTGCCCCCCTCTAACATATATTCTGGCACCGACCCTGCAAATAACTCTGAAGATCATTCATCACTTAAGATGCAGTCTTGGAAATAATTTCTTTCCAATTAAATTGTGCTCCACCTTTCCCAATAAATGGACCTGCAAAACCCATTTGCATTCTCACCCAAAGCCTGTTCAGCCAAGGCCATGGGTTAATAGCAGTGCCATCTCACCACTTATTTATTCCACAGGATCAGATCAGCTTTCAGGTAAATTATTTGATTATTCATCTCACCATTTTAGTATAGTTACTCTTCTTTGTGTTAGATTGTTAGAACAACCAAGGATCCTTATGACCCATACCAAATACTTAGCTCATGCCTTTGTCCTATAGCACAGTACAATGTGTCTTCTTCACAGGCTCCTTCTCATCATTTTGCTGGTTACAATGGTACAACTGTGAGAAGGTCGGGTCATATCTCATTATAGTAACAAGCCATTGGTTTTAACTGCTGCATTGTCCATGTATAACAACAATCCAAAGTATCTTGCATGGAAGGGCAATAACAGCAGTTGACCCAGCTCATTTCATTTTTACTGCCCATCTTGGTGAGGCCATTTGAGACGATTTCCACAGCTTCACACAAAAATCACCACACTGCAGAGACCTGTAGTCCATAAAATCATAGATGAACCCCATTAGGGATTGTTAGGCATCTGTGAGAAATTATCTGGATAGCAGTAATTTATACAATGAGGAAAATGAGAACCAGTCTTCAAAACAAAAAAAAATCTTCAGCCATACCCTCCAGTATTTGATATTTCCATGCTGAGAAAAATCTACCCTACTGCATGCGGTGTTTCCAACTCTTATAGCCAAAAGAGTTTCTGAGCCAACAAAACCACACTTGCCTTTCCTCAATAGTCCTCCTGGTTTGACTGGTGCCATTGGTTTTTAAATCCACATGCATCTACAGATGGGAGCAGAATGTGATTTGCAATGAACAAATCTCTTGTTTCTGAACATTCAATTCCTGACTTGAATGGGCTATTAATGGAATCTAGAGTACCAGTTTTACTAATCTTCACAACTTTGCCACAATACAACTGATGCGAGCAAAAAAGACAATCAATGAAATTGAACTTTATCTCATGAATACACCAGGTGTAATATTGGTGTTTTGGATATACAGTAAAAATCCCCGATATCCAGCACCACAAGGATTGCAGATGCTAAATATGCAAGCTTTCCAGTTGACTAAGACACTTACAATGTCTAATACACCTGCATTAAAAATACAGTTTGAAGGATAAAAGACAGTGCAAAATGTAATTTGAAAACAAATTAATATTGTAAACCTTAATTATATAAAGTTCACTTTAATTAAGTAATTCCCATAAATTAAAAAATTTAAATTCAAACCCCAGAAGCTGTAACCTCCCCCCAAGTTTACAGATAAAGGGTTATTAGTATTAAATATATTCGTAAAGAAAAAGACTTACAAGGCGGGGATAGGGAGACACTTTGGGAGAGTCACCCCAGTGGTGAACGGCATCAGACTGCTATTATATTCAAACAGCTGCTGCGGGTACAGCACAACCTAAGTGTTTGCTCCCATCTTTAAAGGGTTTTGAGTTACTCTGGAGAACATTTACTTTTTACAATTTCATTTTCATTTATTTTAATTTGTTATTTATTTACTTCCTCCTTTTTTTGCCAGTAGGTTGGGGTGCTGGTTTCTAATTCTTTACCGGGGATTTTTACTGCATGCCCAACCACACCTTTCTTTCCAAAATGAAATAATTGACAGTTGAGAGAATGCATTGCATTTTTGTCTTAAAAGAAAAGAAGTAGTAGAATCTTTACTGCACAGAAGGAGACACTCAGCCCAACAAATCTGTGGTGATGGCTGGAGGAACCAATGCTTGGAGCTAAACAGCAAAGAGTGATACAAGAATGCTGGATCAAGTCATTATTGCATCTCCCCTGGAAGCCTTGAACATCCAGAAAATCCTGTCTCCAGATTTCCCAGCTATCAAATTTTCTTATATTTATGAATGCCCCGACTTCAGAAAGATTTTTTTTTTTTAAATGATTAAATTAATAATCTGGTTTTAAAATAGATCAACTGGAAACACCAAATAAATAAAAACAAGGATTTTTTTAAAAAATAAAACAAAGACTTGCTTTCTCTACCCTCATTTCTAATTAGCCTTACAATCTTCATTCAAATTAATTGGCTGATGCATCCTGTACAGGATCAACCTGGCATGGGATCAGGGTCAGATTGCTCTGTACAAATACTGGAGATTCTCAGCAAGATCTGATTCAGTTACTAGAATCAATGGAGAGCACTATGATGAAATATCTCTAAAATGATTTAGCTACCAAGTTTCCCTTTAGGGAAAGTCTCAAAAATTACCGGACTGCTTGCTAAGAAATGAATCTACCCGTTCCAAGTTATCTTTATGCACTTTTTTACTGCTGCAAGCACAATTATAATCTAATTTTAGACCTAATTCTTTATCTTGTATGTTGTTTAACTGGAAGACTTTCGGTATCTTATTATTCTGTAATTCTATTTAATAAATAAAAAAGGAAGATTGAGAAGAAATTTGTTTGAAACAGTCTTGCTGCCACTGGGTCTGTGCTGGACCAGCTGATTGGAACCTTGACCTATATCTCATCATTTAATGGGTGTGGAATCTAACAACAAAATTTAAGGATTCTGGAAAATTCTCTTATTGACAAATAAGTTCAGTAAGGTCCCTGCACATAATTTCTTCCATGTTTCATTCTTTATTCATATATTTAAATCTTTTTCCCAACCTGGTTTGAGTTTATATATTGCTTCATCATTTCCTTGTATTGCAATTTGCTCTACACGTTTGTAATAATTTTTTTGAACTTTCTCAGTATCTGTACTTAAGTATTCATAACAATGATTTGGGTAATCTTAGACGAGTTCCAACTTTTTAAAATAAGTTTTCAAATGATAGTATGAAAATACTGTGGCGTGTGATATTCTTTATTTTTTAACTGTTCGAATGTCAATAAATTATTTCCCAAAAAGCAATCTTTTATTCTTTTAATTCCTTTTCTTGCCCATTCCTTTTTAAAAAAAAGTCTATTGTAAAAGGAATTAATAGGCTTTGCGTTAGTAACATTTCTGGTATTTAATAATTTATCATCTTTCACTCCAGATGTATTCTCTTCCATATTTTTAGTACATGTAGTATTGGTGGATTGTTATTTTGCACCAGTTTCTTATCCTATTTATAGAGTAAATTTTCAGGGACCTTTTCTCCTAATTTATATCTTGAGCCAATCCTGTTTTTCTCCCAACTGATCAAAAAAAAAATCTGATCGATATTTTAACTGTGCTGCCCTGCAATCATTTTTGAAATTTAGTACCTGAAATCCTTCTTGTTAATACACCCTTGTTAATTTTTCCAAAGCCACTTTCTTAAAAAAATTCTTTATTAATTTATCTAAACAAGTGAATCAGTAGCATTTGGAACAGATATTGTCACCATGGAAATACATTCATCTTGATGCAGTTTATTCTCCCTATTGAAGTTAATGGTAAATCTTTCCATTTCTCCAAGTCTTCCTGTATTTTTTTAATTAACGGTTGGTAATTTAATTTATACATATAATTTAAATTATTATCTATCCTGATATATATGGCCTGTGATTTCCATTTAAAAGGGGATTGCCTTTTACATTTGGTATAATTGACTTTGTTCATTTGTATCACTCAACTTTTATCAATATTAAGCTCGTATCTTGATATCACCCCATATTCTTTCAATTTTGTATACAACCTTTTTATTGATTTATCTGGGTCCATTAAATATAATATAATATCATTCGCAAATAAGCTCATTTTAAATTTTTCCTCTTTTACTTTTATTCCCTTTATCATAGGTTCTTCTCAGCTCTGGCAATGGTTCTATAACCAAAGCGAACAGGATTATGTTCGGTCTTTCAAACTCTCCCTTGAATCTGAGCTAACAAGAACACATCAATCCTAGAATAGGCTTTTATGTCTGTTTGAATAATCTTTCTTTTGGATATTGTTTTCTCCATATATCAATTATCTTCATATCTTGCATGGATTTCAATGTAAATTTAGCTGCTTTATTTTTTAAAAAATAGTCTTCCCGGTTTTATCTATTGATGGGTCAAGATTAAAATTAAAGTCTCCCCCTAATAAAATGTGTCCCCCTGTATCTGCTATCTTTTAAAAAAAAATGTCCTGTATAAATTCCTGGTCATCTTCATTAGGTGCATAAATGTTCAACAAGTTCCTAGATTCTGAATACATCTGGCACATCGTCATTATGAATCTACCTGTTGGGTCTGTTATTACTTTCTTTATCTTAATTGGTAGATTCTTATTAACTAATATAGCAACACCCCTGGCTTTTGAATTGTATGATGATGCCACTACATGACCTATTCAGTCTCTCTTCAGTTTGCAAAGTTCTAACTGAGTTTCTTGTATAAATGCTATATCTATTTTCTCCTTGTTAAGTAGTGTCAGTAACTTTTTTCTCTTAATTTAGATTGCAATCTAATGCAATCTAAATTCCATTTTGATAGTCATATCATTCAATGTATTCATCTTACCCATCCATTTCACTTCTATCCCACCTCTTCAACCCGTTCATCTCCCTTCTTCTAAAATCACTCTTTAGATTGTTCTTACTCAACTCTACACAATAACCCAAATAACAAAAGCCATAAGAAAAATCAAAGAATACTATTAAAGAAAACAACATTAAATCCCCCTTTAACGAGTTGCCCTTGTCACCTCACAAAACAGCTACAACTCCCTTTTCTATGTGGGTTGTGGTGTATACCGCAAATGTCAACAGATTTCGCAGTGGGCAGATTCTCCCCCCTCCCCAGCCCTCCCCCAGAGAAATCACCATATATTATTCTTAAAAATATAACAAAGCCTTTTTTTTTTAAAGAAGAAAAAAAAACTTTTTTCCCTTAAAAATGTCTGTACTCAAACTATTAACATTCCGACTTATTTATATACATGTTAAGTCTTTTTAATATTTCCTTTACTCCCCTTTTTGTTGCTCATTTGGTAATTGATCTGCAAAGCGACAAGCTTCTTCTGGATCCGAAAACATTCTATTTTGCCCACCAGGGATGAATATCTTCAACATTGCTTGATGCCATAACACAAAGTTATAACTTTTTTTCCATAGAACAGTTTTCTGTTAAATTAAACTCCAAAAATTTTATATATATTTTTTTAAACATCTGCTGAAATTCCCTAAAATGTCATTTTTTTGGGCTAATAAGTCATATGTCTTTTTTTAATTTTTTTTTATTTTTCACACTATGAACCATACTGACCAAAATACACAAACATTTCCCTCTTGAATATACAGTGTCATTTTCTCCCCTTTCCCCCCTCCCCACCCACTCAACATTCAACATACATGATACATTAAACCCATTAAACAATGTCATCACACAATGAAAATAAACAATAAATTTGTGTCTTCTACTCTTACATACTGGGTCAGTTCATTTCGTCGTCTTCTCCTTCTGTCATTTTAGGGGGTGGAGGTCTGCGGCAGGACTTCTCTGTTGCGTTCCATGTACAGTTCCCAAATTCGTTCGAATACTGTGATGTTATTTCTTAAACTATATGTTATTTTTTCCAATGCAATACATTTATTAATTTCTATGTACCATTGCTGTCGCCCGGACCGGGGCCGGGGCCGCTGCTGCTCTCCCTGTGCCCGGACTGGGGCCGCCGTCTCCCCCTTGCTCCTGCCCGGATCGGGGCCACCGCCGTCTACCCTTCGCCCGGACCGGGGCCGGGGCCGCTGCTGCTCTCCCTGTGCCCGGACTGGGGCCGCCGCCTCCCACTCCCTGTCCGGACCGGGGCCTCCGTCTGCCTCACTCGACCGAGGCCGGGGCCGCCGTCTCCCCCTTGCTCCTGCCCGTATCGGGGCCGCCGCCGTCTACCCTTCGCCCGGACCGGGGCCGGGGCCGCTGCTGCTCTCCCTGTGCCCGGACTGGGGCCGCCGTCTCCCCCTTGCTCCTGCCCGGATCGGGGCCGCCGCCGTCTACCCTTCGCCCGGACCGGGGCCGGGGCCGCTGCTGCTCTCCCTGTGCCCGGACTGGGGCCGCCGCCTCCCACTCCCTGTCCGGACCGGGGCCTCCGTCTGCCTCACTCGACCGAGGCCGGGGCCGCCGTCTCCCCCTTGCTCCTGCCCGTATCGGGGCCGCCGCCGTCTACCCTTCGCCCGGACCGGGGCCGGGGCCGCCGCTGCTCTCCCTGTGCCCGGACTGGGGCCGCCGCCTCGGTCGAGTGAGGCAGATGGAGGCCCCGGTCCGGGCAGTATGGACCGACCTAGGAGGGGAGGCAGGCCCCTCCAGCCCGGGTAAGAAACCTGCATAGGAGAAGGCCACTCCGATATAAAACCTACGACCCAAGGACCTCGCTGCCACGTCCCAGCTTGCTTGGCCACGGCACACGAACCATGGGTGTAAAGGGTGGGGCCAGTACTGCGCGCACTGCACTCCACCTAAAAGCTCCTTTGCGCAGGCCCGAGGACAGGTCCACGTCCTCCCCCTCCACGTCCTCCCCCTCCACGTCCTCCCCCTCCACGTCCTCCCCCTCCACGTCCTCCCCCTCCACGTCCTCCCCCTCAAAAGATGCTCACAAACTCAAGCTAGCATGCTGGAACATCAGAACCATGCTAGATAAGACTGACAGCCATCGACCTGAACGTCGGTCTGCCCTCATTGCACATGAACTCCTCAGACTTGACATCGACATAGCCGCTCTCAGTGAAGTCCGCCTGGCAGATGTAGGCAGCTTCCAAGAACGCGGCGCGGGCTACACACTCTACTGGTCTGGCAAGCCTTCGGATGAACGACGCCTATCTGGTGTAGGCTTCATGGTCAAGAGCTTCATTGCCTCCAAACTCGAAAACCTTCCGACAGGCCTCTCGGACCGAATCATGTCCATGCGACTCCCACTTCAAAACAAGCGTCACATCACCCTCATCAGTGTCTATGCTCCAACCCTCCAGGCGGAACCAGCAGAAAAGAACAAGTTCTACACCGACCTGCGCAACCTCATCCAACGTACCCCTACAGCCGACAAGGTTGTCATCCTGGGCGCCTTCAACGCTCGTGTCGGCAAAGACTCAGAAACCTGGCCAGGAATCCTGGGCAAGCATGGCGTCGGCAAGTGCAACGACAATGGGCGCCTCCTGTTGGAGCTCTGCGCAGAACAGCGGCTTGTCATTACAAACACCCTATTTCAGCAGAGGGACAGCCTTAAGACTACCTGGATGCATCCCCGATCCAAACACTGGCACCTCCTGGACTACATCCTGGTGCGAGAAAGTGACAAACAAGATGTGCTCCACACCAGGGTCATGCCTAGCGCGGAATGCCACACTGACCACCGGCTGGTTCGCTGCAAGCTCAACCTTCACTTCAAGCCAAAGCCCAGGAACAATAAAGCCCCCAGAAAGAGGTTCAATGTTGGAAAACTGCAGTCAGACGAAGCGAGAGGAAACTTCCAGGCAAACCTCAAAGCAAAGCTCGACGTTGCAACCCGCCTCACGGACCCGTCCCCTGAAACCCTCTGGGATCAGTTGAAGACTACCATACTGCAATCCACTGAAGAGGTACTGGGCTTCTCCTCCAGGAAAAACAAGGACTGGTTTGACGAAAACAGCCAGGAAATCCAGGAGCTGCTGGCAAAGAAGCGAGCTGCCCACCAGGCTCACCTTACAAAGCCGTCCTGTCCAGAGAAGAAACAAGCCTTCCGTCGCGCATGCAGCCATCTTCAGCGCAAACTCCGGGAGATCCAAAATGAGTGGTGGACTAGCCTCGCCAAACGAACACAGCTCAGCGCGGACATTGGCGACTTCAGGGGTTTCTACGAGGCTCTAAAGGCTGTGTACGGCCCCTCACCCCAAGTCCAAAGCCCGCTGCGCAGCTCAGACGGCAAAGTCCTCCTCAGCGACAAGATCTCCATCCTCAACCGATGGTCAGAACACTTCCAATCTCTTTTCAGTACCAACCGCTCAGTCCAAGATTCCGCCCTGCTCCAGCTCCCTCAACAGCCCCTAAGGCTAGAGCTGGATGAGGTTCCCACCCTGGATGAGACATATAAGGCAATCGAACAACTGAAAAGTGGCAAAGCAGCAGGTATGGATGGAATCCCCCCAGAAGTCTGGAAGGCTGGCGGCAAAACTCTGCATGCCAAACTGCATGAGTTTTTCAAGCTTTGTTGGGACCAAGGTAAACTGCCTCAGGATCTTCGTGATGCCACCATCATCACCCTGTACAAAAACAAAGACGAGAAATCAGACTGCTCAAACTACAGGGGAATCACGTTGCTCTCCATTGCAGGCAAAATCTTCGCTAGGATTCTACTAAATAGAATAATACCTAGTGTCGCTGAGAATATTCTCCCAGAATCACAGTGCGGCTTTCGCGCTAACAGAGGAACCACTGACATGGTCTTTGCCCTCAGACAGCTCCAAGAAAAGTGTAGAGAACAAAACAAAGGACTCTACATCACCTTTGTTGACCTCACCAAAGCCTTCGACACCGTGAGCAGGAAAGGGCTTTGGCAAATACTAGAGCGCATCGGATGTCCCCCAAAGTTCCTCAACATGATTATCCAACTGCACGAAAACCAACAAGGTCGGGTCAGATACAGCAATGAGCTCTCTGAACCCTTCTCCATTAACAATGGCGTGAAGCAAGGCTGTGTTCTCGCACCAACCCTCTTTTCAATCTTCTTCAGCATGATGCTGAACCAAGCCATGAAAGACCCCAACAATGAAGACGCTGTTTACATCCGGTACCGCACGGATGGCAGTCTCTTCAATCTGAGGCGCCTGCAAGCTCACACCAAGACACAAGAGAAACTTGTCCGTGAACTACTCTTTGCAGATGATGCCGCTTTAGTTGCCCATTCAGAGCCAGCTCTTCAGCGCTTGACGTCCTGCTTTGCGGAAACTGCCAAAATGTTTGGCCTGGAAGTCAGCCTGAAGAAAACTGAGGTCCTCCATCAGCCAGCTCCCCACCATGACTACCAGCCCCCCCACATCTCCATCGGGCACACAAAACTCAAAACGGTCAACCAGTTTACCTATCTCGGCTGCACCATTTCATCAGATGCAAGGATCGACAATGAGATAGACAACAGACTCGCCAAGGCAAATAGCGCCTTTGGAAGACTACACAAAAGAGTCTGGAAAAACAACCAACTGAAAAACCTCACAAAGATAAGCGTATACAGAGCCGTTGTCATACCCACACTCCTGTTCGGCTCCGAATCATGGGTCCTCTACCGGCACCACCTACGGCTCCTAGAACGCTTCCACCAGCGTTGTCTCCGCTCCATCCTCAACATCCATTGGAGCGCTCACACCCCTAACGTCGAGGTACTCGAGATGGCAGAGGTCGACAGCATCGAGTCCACGCTGCTGAAGATCCAGCTGCGCTGGATGGGTCACGTCTCCAGAATGGAGGACCATCGCCTTCCCAAGATCGTATTATATGGCGAGCTCTCCAATGGCCACCGTGACAGAGGTGCACCAAAGAAAAGGTACAAGGACTGCCTAAAGAAATCTCTTGGTGCCTGCCACATTGACCACCGCCAGTGGGCTGATAACGCCTCAAACCGTGCATCTTGGCGCCTCACAGTTTGGCGGGCAGCAGCCTCCTTTGAAGAAGACCGCAGAGCCCACCTCACTGACAAAAGGCAAAGGAGGAAAAACCCAACACCCAACCCCAACCAACCAATTTTCCCTTGCAACCGCTGCAATCGTGTCTGCCTGTCCCGCATCGGACTGGTCAGCCACAAACGAGCCTGCAGCTGACGTGGACTTTTTACCCCCTCCATAAATCTTCGTCCGCGAAGCCAAGCCAAAGAAAACCATTGCTGTATTCTCACACTATCTTCTAATTTCCAGGTTGACAGAATATTTTTTTTTGCTACAGCTAAGGCTATCATAATAAATCTTTTTTGTGCTCCATCCAAATCGAGGTCAAGTTCTTTACTTTTGAGTATGTGATTACAGACACAATGATAATTAAAAGATTTATAACAAACATGTACATCAAACTGCAAGAGAAAGAGAATGAGGAAACAAGCTGTAAACCCAAACAAAAATGGGAACAATATCTAAACATAAAGATAAAGAATGAAACATGGGAAAAGCTATGCTCCGGAACTATGAGAAATACAATAAACAAGAGGTTACGCATGATACAATATAATTGGTTACACCGGCTATACACCATGCCCCAAAAGTTAAATAAATGGGACCCAACAGTATCAGACAGTTGTTTTCACTGTAAGAAGGAAACGGGAACAACAGTACATGCAATTTGGGCATGTGAGAAAGTGGGAAAGTTTTGGGAAGATCTAAACCAGGTATTAAATAAAATCACAAAAAGCAACATACCAAAAAATCCAGAGATCTTTCTTCCAAGTAATGTGTCTTCTTAATCTCTTTATCTCTACCTGCCAATTTTTCTCTTAATCTATTCACTTCCATTTCCACACCTATCATCCTGTCTTCCACTTCACTTTGTTTTCTCATTTCTGCCGTAGCATTCTCCATTCTTTGTATTTTTACATCCGTCTCTTGCATGGTTTCTTTTTCAATAGTACTGAATTCAGCCATTATTGTTTCTATTAGAATCTTTATTTGACTGTCAAAGTATTCCTTATCTAACATCTATGTCTGTTTTTTACCTTGTATTTTTTTCTTGTATATCTTCATCTTCCTCTTGATCTTCTTTAGCTTGATCTATTTGCTGGCTCTGTGTTGATCTTGCTTCTATCATGGTCTTCTCCATGGCTTCTCCCATTATAGAGTCAGCGTCTTGCTGTTGGCATCAGTTCCCTTTGGCGTCTGCTTTAGATGCTTCAGGCTCCTTAAGCCAATGTTCCAGACCACCCCAGGGGACCAGACTGCCCCAGGGGACATCGCTGTCAAGCTGCCCACTTACCGGCTACACAGCTCGGGCCAGCCTCTTGGGAGAGTTCCCTGTCCACGGACTCTGGTAAAGCCCTTCTCTTTCTACCCCCCAACCCCCCCCCCCCCGAAGTGATTTCATCATCTTTTCTTTGCTTGCCGTTGTAGTCTTTTCCTTCTTTGGAGCCATCCTCAGGTTCTTCTTATAATTTTTATCTTCCAACTTTTTTTATGTTTTACTTCTCTGCCCTGTTTTTATACCTTCTTTTTTCCAACTTTCTCTGTGAAGGGCTGGTTTTCCCTAACCAGCCATTACTCCATCACGTGACCACCTCCTCTTCTCAATCTTCCTAACTGGCATACAAAATGTCACACCAAAAAAGCTACACTAGAGGATGAACAAAAATGTGCAATCTCCATTATCCCCATATCAGAGCCATGATAATGCCACACCCTTGTCACTTCACTCAGCCCTGACCCACCAGGACAGCATGCCTCATACTCAAGGCTGCTGTTCTTTGCCTTCAGGTTGGAATTTTACACGATCATTCCCCAGAGGCCGCTGGAGAAGCTGTCCTCGCTGCGACTCAACACCCTTCCCTGTAACTGGATCCTGGTCTTCCTAATGGAAAGACCAGACTATCAGGGCTGGTAGCAGAATGCTGAGCACCATCATGTTTAGCACAGGTGGACCCCAGAGCTATGTGCTCAGCCTACTTTTGTTCATGCTACTGACCCAAGACTGCATTGCCAGATCCAGCTCCCACAGTGTCATCAAGTCCGCAGATGACATTTTTGGTGACAGAGGAGTCCTTGATGAGTGTAACAAGACAAGGTCCAAGAGTCTGATAGCCAAGATGACCTTGAGCCCAAAGGTGCTGGTCTTCAGGCTTCAGTACCTTCTACCCAAAGGTAGCGGTGAGAAAAGTTTTTTGTCAGAGTGATGGGGGTCCTTTATGATGTTGACCATCATCTTGAAGTGGTGCCCCACATTCAGTACATGCAATCAATTGATAGGAGGTCAGAATCTGCGACAGACCCAGATAGGTTTCCCACCTTCTGCATTCCTGGGAAGATGAATACTCAAACCGGGTGCAATATGACCTGTCAATATACTTCCACGTTGAATAGTCCATCAGCTTCTACAGGTGCAATGGCATACCAAATCTCTTCACATTCTTTTGAAAAATGGTGTGCCTTCTTCAAGGTTGCCTCTCTGTGCTGGCACCAGAACAGTTTTTCCTGAAATATGGGCTACCAGAAACTTTAAAGTACTAACCCTCTGCACCTCAGATCCATCAATGCAAACAGGTGCAAAGTCCCTCAGCCTCCCCTTCCTAAAAATCCTTGCCGATAACAAATATATCCACACACCCATCAACCAACCCATACGCATACGTCATCCCAACCTTCACATGCAAAGTCTTCCCCTCTCCCTCACATTAAAATATTAAACACAAACATTAAGTATTTTTTTGATCCAACTCCAATACCAATTTCAACATCAAAGTGCATCAATGCACCATCAAATTGTTCTATTAATGGCATTCTGCACAAACAAATATCGATTAAAATAGCTGCGATTTTAACATTTCCTTTCCTGTATTTTCAGAGGTAAACTGGATTTCTACCACTGCTCTCACCTCCAGCCATCTCTCACAACACCATTTACTTCAATTACCTTCCAGTGTTCAAGGTACCAAAGTCACTACCAGCAAAGCGCAGTCACAATTCTACAAACACAAAAAGGTGCCAGAAATAAATCATTTTTCTTCACATACTAAAGTTAAATCACAAAATAAGATTCCTTAATTCTGTAATTCAAAGATGCACTGAAATTTTCACCCCTGAATTATGGGTTTTTTTTTAATCCAAAGACTTCATACGAAAACAGTGTAGCATTCTGCTCACATCCTTTTTTTCACTGCTCTATACAATTTACTTGCTAACAGACATTTAGCAATCATAGGTTTCATTTCTTGCAATGAGTAATTGCTATTAGAAAATATAATGGTCAATGACTCAAAAGACAAAGTGATTAATGTCATAAATAATCAACTCCCAAGATAGGCAGGTTTTAATTACCGGTACATAATCAAAGAGGAATGGTAATTTGATTTGTATAATTTTGTTCGCTTAAAATATTTCATTTTTTATTCCATTGACCTATATTTTAATGTCTGTATGATCGGTGTTATATTTGGTTAATCTTTATAGTAGTCAGATAATCACTTGCTATTTGTCTCCAGAGGTGATCAATCCTCTTTTATTTCTCTATGATTTGCCATCAGTCAAAGTCCAATCAATCTAAATTTCCAAACAAGCACAAATGATCCATTTATTATCATTATTGACCAAATGTTAAATTCATCCATTAAAAAGCACACACATGCTTCACAAAATCAATGGCTGGCAATGAATTCATAGATACCATATGTACAGTACCTCAGCAGAATAATACATGCAGCACCTTTTATTTTTGCACGTACAGCAATTAACCTGTCAGAAGGAGAAATCAATTTTCCATTTTAGCTTAGGCAAAGAGTAGGGGGGGAAAAGAACTCAAACAGGAATAAATTTTTTAAAAATCTTGTGCCGGCTGTCAAGTTTGGGTCTCAGATGTTCAACTCTGGCTGCAAGTATACAAAATTCTTAACTGGTGTGCATACAGAATTGGCTCAAAGTTGGTATTTTCATGATGGAGTGAATGGCATTTCTGGATAGTGGACACACCACTTTACACCAGGGTGATAAAGGTCAGGCCACTAAAGGGCAATCTATGGTTTCAGGGCTTCCTTTTGTTTTAGATGAGATGAAGCGACCATCTTGTGATGCCAGCAGTTATCCTTGATGTGAGGTTGCTCTGAGACATTGGTTCCCAACCAATCGGACATAGCCCAATGGTAGGCCACAGCATGTTCCTATGTGGCCCACGGAGACCTACCAACCCATTGAGATCAGGGGGAGTCTGAGGTCAGGTCTTGGTCCTCCCGAGTGACCACAGGTGGGGTGATAAGCAATCTGCCATTGAGGTCGGTGAGGTCATCTGACAGTCTCTTGATACAAGTGACTGGCGCTCAGTACTCAGTCACAGTTCCTATCAGACCTCCACACGAAACAGAAGTGTATGTTTCCTATCTTACTATTTGCTGTTCATTCAAGAGTCTCCTGGTTATGAGGCAAGACACAGGGTATACTTCTCCTCTAAAACTGAATACAAATTATTTTGCAAAAAATCTCCTGGAAGATGTACCCTGGACGGGATTGCATGACTGTCGGATATGTTACAAGTTAACTTGGCCATCACGAGAAAATAAATAATCTATAACATTCAAGGAAACATCCTGACATTCTAAAAATAAATTAAACAAATTTAAAGATTGCGTTGGGGCCAACCTCTCAAAGCACTTTAATATGATAGATGCTAGTGCAACTGGCCAATAGTTGAAGCAGTTCTCTATGGGCACTGGTATAATGGATGTAATTTTGAAGCAGGTGGGTAACTCAGAATGTTGCAGCCAAAAAAAAAATAGAAAATGTCTGTAAGAACAGCCAATTATTTTGTGCAGGATTTCAGGATCTGTTCAAGTACAACACAAGGGCCAGATGTTTTCAAAGAATTCATCCTCCTGAAGGTTCTTTTCACATCAGTCACACAATGGGAGCAGAGAATTGCCAGAGACTGTGGAGGCTCATGAGGGTGCATCATTGTCTTCTCTTTTGAAAGATGTAATGAAGGCATTGAGGTCATCTGAAAGAGATGCATTGTAGTTCATGATGCTACCGTGTTTTAGCGAGAAAGCCCCGTCACAGCCATCAAGTGTTCATCAGAGACTCAAGCTTGGACTTGAATGGTCTTTTTGCAAGCTTAATGAAGTGATCTGAATTAAATGTACAAAACAATTTACGAGGCTTGACAGGTAGATGCAAGATGACAATTCTGCTGGTTTCTTTGTCTAAAACCAAAGTTCACCGACTCAAAATAAATTTAAACATACAGCAGAGTTACAGGCCAAGCCACCTAAATACACCAATTAACCTTTAAACCTGCGCATTTTGCAAAAGTGGGTGGGCACTGGAGCATCCGGTGGAATCCTATGCTATCACTGAGAAGATGGACGAACTCCTGACAAACAGCTCTGGACTCAAATCTGGTTCGTAGTATTGTAATAATGCTGAGCCAACTGCTACGTTAATCGTACTGCTCCAAAATATGGGGTTGACCAACAGAGAAGGGAAGAAAATAACTTCACCAAGAGATTAGCAAATCTTTGGAATACTGTACCCAATAGTTGTGAAAGCTTGGTCATTGAGAGAGTTAAAACAGAGAATGATAAATGTTTAAATATTAAGGAAATCAAGCAATATGGGGTTAATCAAGGATAGTGATGCGAGGTAAACGATTAGTTTTGAACAGATGGAATGGAGAAGCAGGAAAAGGAATCATATGGCCCTCTCAAGTTTGTTTTTATTTAAAAACATATTCATGTGTTCTGAAAATATGATGAAATGGATAGGATTCCAACAGCAAAGTGACAATCACTACCCTTGACAATGAGGCAATTTTCAATGTAGCAAGGTTGAACTTATTGTTGTAAATATACCAACAGCGATTGACTGCTTCCAGTCAAGCCCACAAGTCCTAGATATCATGCAAACATACAGAGCAATTGCCGTATCTACTACAGGCAAAGAATTTAGTTGTCTGGGTGCATGAGGCTTTGAATGAAGTTCGAAATGAAAATGAGGGCTTGAAAGTCAATTTGCAAGGAATCAGGGAGGCTTTGAATGTGAAAGATTTTCTATTCGTAGAGTTTGATTTGAACATCTGAGCTAGTTCAAGTTTGTAAAAGATGGAGTAGATTGGGAAAGTAATGGAGAAATCGATTTTCTGCAGTTAAGATGTGGACACCAGTGCAAGAGCTAAGGATTGCAAGCAATAAATAGAGATGGAAGAAGATGGGCTTAGGAATAGATCAAATATCGGCTCAAAAGCTCATCAATAAAAGGACTTTGTTAAAGACTATCTAGCTAAGCCTGAGCAGACTCAGTTTGATGGAATTTATTCCAGAGATTTCAAGCCAGAGCTAAACAGCTATCAACAATTTTGCTACCATTGAGCTATAGAGAGTTTCAATTGTTTGGATAATACAGCAGGAGCTTTGAATTTAGTTGTAGTTAAGGGAATTGGATTTTATCAGTGAAAACTTAATAAGATGGGGCTGTATCTTGACAAACGGCATCATATTCAGCATTAAGGCATCAAAAGCAAAAATAAGCCACTTATCCTTCAATAATCATAGTTCAAGCTAAAATACCAATAACCATAATAATATTTTGAGCAGTTCGATTGGATGAGATTGTTATGATTAAGCCACATACGTAGAAGGTCCTATTAGAAGTGTCAGAATAATTGGAAAAGGAAATTAAAAATAAATAAAATTGTTAATCAATTTCTGAAAGCTACTCAACCTGTAAATTAGTCATTTCTTTAACAATGTAGAGCATCTGTGGATTTCAGTTCACATTCTCACCTAGTGTTCATTCTCTTTTTTTGGACAATATCATTTTCCTGATGTCAGCTGAAATGCGACGTCAGCAGCAAAATATTTGACACACCATTTGTCGTGCAACTTGGATCTCTCAGTGACCACCCATTTCAATTCTCTGTCCAATTCCCTTGCTGACTTTTCTCTCCGTGGTCTTTTGGACTGCCAGACTGAAACCACTCGCTAATTGGAGAAACAACCTTTCCTTCTGGGCACCCTCCAACCAGATAGCACCAACATCAACTTCTCCAGTTTCCATTAAACTCCCCCCCCTCCGCCGCCGCCCCTTTTCCCCATTTCATTTACCCCAGTTCTTTTTTTTTCCCCCCAGAGACAAAATCAATTCTCACCTCTCATATCCAATTAACAACTTTTGTTGGTCTGAACTCTTCCCCATTATTTATCAGTCTTCATTCTCACACCTTCCTGTTCTTTGCTTATACAGGTGGTTCTAAACCTTTTTTTTTCCATGCCATAGTGGTTAGTAAGGGATTACTTAAGGTGGTATGTGATTGGGGGAAAAGGTGGAGAATCACTGCCTTATACATTAAAGAAGGGCTCACGCTTGAAACATCAGTAATATATATTTACCTCCTATGGACCCAGCGAGACGAGTTGACTTCCCCCAGCATTTCTGTGTGTATGTGTGTGTTTGTTAATATAAACCAGACCCATCTGACCCTGGCCACTTTCAATACAAAACCTTGGGTATATGGATGTATTTGAATCTATAAAATTAACAAGGCTTTTAATCAATACTGATTGAAATCAAATTTGTTGATTTGTATCAATAACAAAACTGTTAAAATCCATTTTCAACATTGTGAATTTTCTTATAAATGTACAAGTTTTTCATTTTCCTGCTATGGATCACAAACCACTTAAATAATTTGTCCAACTATTGACAAAAACAACTTTGATCTTCACCAGTGGTTCTCAACCTTTTTCCACTCACATACCACTTTAAGTATTCCCTATGCCATAGGTGTTGTGATTAGTAAGGGACTCCTTAAGGTGGTATGTAGGTGGAAAGAAAAAAATTGAAAACCACTGTTTTAATCGTACCTAATTGACTCATTACTTGCACAGTTTCATAACTCCAAAGGAAATAGGCCAATGACAATTTTTCTCAAGCAAAATATTTCAGTAAAAATTGGGTCTAGAGCAGTGATTCTCAACCTTCCCTTCCCACTCACATACCACCTTAAGCAATCCCTTACTGATCACAGACCATCGATGGCATAGAGCAGGGGTACCCAACCTTTTAATTTTTAATCTTTAATTTAGACATACAGCTTGGTAACAGGCCATTTCAGGCCACATATACGTACCAGGAGTCTAGGTTAATTGGGCGTCTACATTAAAAATGTAAAATTAAAAGGTTGGTCACCCCTGGCATAGAGATTTCTTAAAGTGGTGTGTGAGTGGAAAGTAAAAGATTGAGAACCACTGGTCTACACAAAGGAACACTAATAAAAAAATGTGGCAAACCTGATGACTTGCAAAACCAAGAATTCAATCCAAGAAGTAAATGTAAAGAAGAAATTATAAGTAGAGATGGAACAGCAGGAGAAATGGATGCTTAAAGGCAACATTCGTAGTCCTGAAGAGAAGCAAAAGCCCAAATCAGAGTTACATGACTTTAATGGGTGAATGCTGGGTGATGAGGGTACAGGGGATGGTTACAAGATAGAGAGGGGATATGCTAGGAATTATTATAATGCATTCATACAGCAGTCATAGATCTTTTGCCCCAGCTCATCCATGCCAGCCAAACTAGTCCCATTTTCTGGTGTTTGGTCCACATCCATTTTAATGTTTCTTAAGTATATGCCTCTCCAAATATCTAAATGTATCAACTGTATTAACCTTTACCACTTAAGCTCATTTCATATAATCACCATATACTGTACATGAAAAACATCCAAACACAGTATGTTCCCCTCACAAAAGTCTTGGGGCCTTCAATTTTTTTTCTTGAACATGGATCTATTCATTTCCCCTCTACCAAAACTCTCCTATGCTTGGTAGAACTTGTTCTTACTGATTAAAAACATCTTTCAATTCTTTGCATTTTCAATAAATTCAGGGAATAGCCATGGGCACACAGACAGACCCTTTCTATGCTTGCCTTCTGTTAAGTATGTGAAATCATCCCTATTCCAAACCTACACTGTTTCCACTCATCAACTCTTTCCCTGCTACATCGATGTCTCCATTGGTGCTGCCTCTTCTACCTATGCAAGACATCAGTAATTTCATCAACTTCACTGCCATCTTCCAGCTGACCCCCAGAGTCATTTCTGAGACCTCCCCACTTTTTGGGCCACCACACATCCATGTTAGGAGGGAAATTATCCATGATCATCTATAGAAATGCACTGCTCCCCCACCCGCCCACCCGCACTACATCTCTTCCTACCTTCTCCCATGTACAAATGGCATTGCTTTCTCCTGGCCCCTCTGCCACGTCTCTTCCTGGAATGAGGCCTTCCACTCCAGGACATCCTAGATAACCACATTTAAGGAACATGACTTCCCCCCAGTTACCGTTGATTAAAGCCCTTACCTGCATTTCCTCCATCACACACAATCTAGTTTTCATCTTACTTCATACCAGGAAACACAAAGGCAGATGTTCCTGATCTTTGTTTTTCATCCCTACAGCAGCCACATCATTCTTTAACACTTCTGAAACCTACAAAGTGATCCTACTACCTGTCAGATCTTCCACTCCCATTCCTTCAATCTCTCCACAATTCCTTGGTTCATTCTTCCTTCTGCACCCATCCGTCCAAACCCTTAGATATTTCCCACTGAAACAGAATCATCAACCCCCAACTTTCGTCCATGACCAAACCTTCCATGTGAGGCAGTTTACACTCTCCAAGATTTATTAAATTCTGTGCTCTCCATGTGGCCTCCTCTCCATCAGAAAGAGGAAACACAAATTAGACTCTTGCCTCTAGCTATTCACAATACCCCTCACCCACCCCACCCCCTCCTCTGGTGGTGGTCTCTTCTACCTCTTCCACCTTCAGTTGTCCAATATTCTTTCACTTCTTGCTCCCTTCACGGCCGTCATCCTTTTTATGCTGGCTATCGCTAGTTCCTATTTTAATCTCAAAAAGGAACAGAACACAAAACTTTCACCATCCAGTTTTCCTCACCACCACCCCCCCCCCCCCCAAGGATACTGTCTGACCCATCAAATCTCTCTGAGTTTTCTTTGTTTGATCAGCATCTTGCATAGCTTTGATGTCACAACTCTAGCTTCTTTTTACTGGAGGAGTCCTGCTTTCAGAAGCTGTTCCATGCTCAGCAAGTTTCGTATTAAAATATATTCCAGAGTATGGTACAAAACAAAGCCATGACCAACCACATTATTTTGATCGATAACTGAGACACTTCTGGCAATATAGTCTCGCATTTTATGCAGGTAAAACTGACATTTCAAACAGCTGGCATGGTATTATTTTCCATTTACAAAACAGTGGTGTTAAATCCTGCAAGTTAAATTATAGTTTATTGTCAAGTACATCACACCTGTTGATTTGGCTCCTAATTCAAGAACATACTGGAATGCAGATTTGTTTCTATTTTCACTTCTGAATGCAGACATGTCATAATGCTCATTTGTTATATCAACTTAATTAGGATATCACAAGGACTTCAAAAAAAAGTAAGCCTGAGACTATTTTTCTCTGTCAAATGCATTAATGAAGACAAGAACCTTACTTGATCATTTCTACCTTTCCTCAAAAGAAGAGGACTGAAGATGAGGGAGAAGCAAAGAAATGAACTTGATCCTCCTATTATACTGGCAGAGGAGATGGCTGCAGCATCTGAGTGCAATGACACAGAGCGGGGTTGCATTGAATTCATCATCTGGCCTTGCACCATCCAGTGATTTAAATAAAGAATTCACCGCTGCAAAGTTGGTGAAAATAAGTCAGTCAAGGTTTCAAAAGCAAATGGACATACAATTGAGGGAAAATAATTTGCAAGGCTCTGGGAAGAACAATGGTAGGAGTCTAGTAGATTATTCAATATGGCACCAGCATTGACTTGATATGACAAATGGTCCCCTACCAATGATACAAGGATTTTGTGTTTCATTCTGCTCTATCCTTCTGTTTCAAGGTGCAGTACCAAACTAAGGAAAAGCACAAATGTGAACTAATTTTTTTCTATTTCCCCACCCCATCAGGTATGTGCACTTCCCTGGGTGCCACAATTAGTATTGGGTTGGAATGGCTATATGTCTAAATTAATAGTGCTGTTTCCAGCATTGTGGGGTTTCTATTATGGTATGACATATTCACCTTCTATCATGTTATGTCTTTACTAATGAAAGGTTACAACAAATTAGCAAGTGGTGAAATATTTAGAGGACCATTCTTGGACCTTTAAAGAGGAGCTTTATGTCATTGACATCATGTAAGCTAAAATTAACCCCTTAACCCACTTTAGGCCAACAATGTCAACATTTTAAATCCAAATTTCAGACTGTTCCACCAAACAGTTCTGATTTATCTAATGGGATGCCATCTTCATCTTTGAGTAGACTTTATTTAAAATAAACACCCGTGAATAAAAAAAAAATTCTGGTAATAATCGATCAGGCAACATTCACGGAGAGAAACTGAATCAATGCTTCACAACCATCACCTGCTATAAATTTCTAGCCTTTTCTAATTTAAATGACTTTTTAAAGAAGTGTCTTGCTTTCAGATTATTAAATATTCATCTGACTTTGTGGATGTATTATACATTGGCGAGCATAAATATGCTGGAAATCCAAAACTGAAACAGGAAATAACAGGGAAATTCAACAGGTTGAACTGCATCAGTCAAGAGGAAAGTTGAGTTGATGTAACCTATTTCTTTAACTGACCTAGTAGCTATCACATTGACCACTAGTTGCTTTTGTAAACCAGGCATTTTCATAGTTCCCAGTTTTACAGGGAAATAATGGCAGTTACTCCACAACTCCTAACATTTCCCAATGTAACTGGCAGTAACGTGAGGATTTCTATGCAAATACTGAAGGCCCAAGTCATTTTGTCAACTGTGATCTGGTAATAGGCTCGTAGAGTCTAGCCAAGGTTGCAGTAATTCCTATGCACATGCTAGAGAAATTAGTACCATACCATAATAGAATCCCCACAATATTGAAAACAACATGTGCCAGTTTGACAGAGCATCAGACAACAATAATTGAAGGGTTGGCTGTCAGCGACGCCTCCCTTGAAATTCAATTAGAGAATACATTTTTCTCCCGAATAAAAAAAATTGACTTCTCAAATGAAACGGCAGAGAAAAACTCTGATATTCTGCTTACTAATTATTCAAAAATCTGATGGTTCAGTAGCTGGATTGTCAGATAATGTCAGACGTGTTCTATCCCCACTCAATTCCTGTTCTTTCTTCCCACTCACTGGGACTTCAGTACCAGAACTCCTGATAAACTTTCCTGTTCAACTCCCCATAAACCTACCTGGTTTGTTAAAAAATGTATCATAACACAATTGCACTTTTAAACAAGTGATTTAGAGATTTAGCATTGTAATAGGCCATTTCAGCCCACAATTCCAGCCACCCAATTAACCTACACCCCTGGTATATTTTGAAGAGTGGGAGGAAACCAGAGCCCCTGGCAAAAACCCACACAAACAATGGGAGAACGTACAAGTAACATCCAATAATCCAGAAAATCTGCTCCCATAAGTCTCAGCATGCCAGAATATTGGAGTTTTACTGTTCTAACCATCATGCGATTCTGAAAATTCAACTGAACAATTCACCATTATACCCCATCATAATATTCATGTCAGAACCCACCAATTTTCTTTCTGGGGGAAAAAAAAATCAGAAATACTCAGGCCAACTTAACATCGTTGTGCATTGGCCAGGGAGGAGGGGGGGAGGGGGTTGTGGGGAAATATACATAACTAGTGCCAAGGTAATCTACTTATCTGCACCTCTGACACCTCCCCATCTACATTGAAACAGCCTTTCTAACACTTTACCCTTTTCTTCTAGCCCACTGCTTGACATTGCATTCCTTCCATCTTTATCAATTTCCTGCTGAATTCCAATTGTTTATATTTTTTTTAATTGTTACAGTTTAATTAAATGTGTTTGTGCTTTGGTATTTATTACCTTTATTTAAAAAAACAATTTGCTGGAATTTTTAAATAGTTTAGCAATTTTAATAATTTCTTTTTTGCATTTTCCTATTTCAAACTATCAAATGCATTCAAAAACAATCTTCACTTCCTATAATCATGCCACATTTTTATGACACAGAAGGCTACTGTACAGAGCCTTGAGGATCGACAAGCTCAGCCATTTAAACACACAAGATGTTAAACATTTTAGAAGGCAAGCAGTGCACATGGTCACCCCCTCAAAACTAATCGGTCCACAAGATTTAGCCAACTGCACTTCTGATACATGAAGGCATATTCATTCCCAAGAGGGCAACCATTTAGGACTGAGATGAGGAATACATCTTGAAATGTCTTAACTGGACAAATGTGGTTTACGTGGATTATACTTCAAGGCTGAGATCAATAGATTTAAAAATGCAATAAAGGGACAATGGTGATTTGGAGGAGGTACTTGGAAAAGCAGAGATCAGCCATGATCTTTCTGAACGAAGGAGAAAGCACAAAGGACTCTGCAAAGAAATGGAACAGAACAGAAGCTAGAGTTCAAATTTCTCTTGTAATCATTTACATCAGATAATATCAAGGAAAATCCTTCTCAATTTTACCTTTCATTACTCTAAATTCCAGAAAACTAGAGTTCATTCAAACAAAACTATTGTTACGTTGGAAATCCAACAGCAGCTTTTTGCAGAAACGCACAGTATAGATGACACTTTCAAACTTCTAGTATTTCCAATTTCAAAACGAGTAATTTTCAAAGAGACATGGGGACGATATTCCAATATTATACATTATTATGTCTGACATTATCTTATTAATCCAATAAATGAAGCTTTGTAGATGCAGCTTTAAGTATCTTTAATTCATTGATTAAACAGATAAACATTTTGCATAACTTCATATTGAGATTTTCATATCAATGAATAAACAAAGCATGTACTGTATTTAAAGATACAATGATATTCAACTTTAAACAGATACAAGAAGAAATAGATGAAATTAAGATGAATTCAAAGTATCTTGAGCTTATGTTCCTTCACAATTCTTCGAAGAATGAGATGCAAGCTCCCAGCTGGCTCAGATTTTATGACACATGTTATAGTCATTATGGTAACATCAAACAATTTTTCTTACAGATATAGGCATAAAACTAACTATGAATCAAAACTACAGGTTTTAACCTTTACACACAGTAGCAACCAGATCATCTATTTGAATTCCATCAAAGATAAAAGCCATAACAAGACTAGAGAAACTCAGTAGGTCACACAGCATCCACATCAAGCAAAAGTTTATAACCTTTATAACGTCATGTTCCTCGCCCAAGCCCTTCCTGTTGCTGCACAACAATCACAGCGTCTGCAGAATTTCCTGTTTAACAGTGAGAATATATTTGGTTTTTATTCAAAACCCAGTATAGTAGGGAGTCAGCAAAGCTCCACCCCCTGACAAGCTCATTAATCTCTATGCCTTACTTTGACCACCAGAACAAAGAAGAACCGCTGCACCCGCCCACATCCCAAGGATTCTCTGTTGGCATCTGAAGATGTTGTACAGGCTGCCTTCAGGAGAGCAAATCCAAGAAAAGCATCCAGTGCGTACAGAGCACCCAGCTATGTACCGAAAACTGGTGACAATAAGCTGCCTTGTGTATTCACAGATATCTTCAATATATCACAGGTTTTAATCATACTAGTGCCCAAGAAGAATGTGGTAGCATACCTGAATGACTACCCACCAGGGCCACTCACATCCACAGTGAAGAGTATTTTTAAAGGCTGGTGACATGGATCTGCAAACCACAGAAACAGGTCTATGGCAGATGCCATCTCACTGGCTCTGTACAAAACCCTGGACACCAGATATGTACACATCATAATACTCTTTATAGGCTACCATTCTGCATTCAACACTATCAACCCCTCAAAACTAATTAAGAAAATCCAAGACCTGGGAGTAAATACCCCACAATGCAATTGGATCCTGGATTTCCTATGAGCAAAACTCATTTATTGCAGGCTGCCTGGCTGGACTTATACTCCCACCCTGGACCTGGCTGAGAACCACACTGGAGGGCTCCGATGTCACCTGGGTGTCATGTGGTTCCTCAAGCGTGAGCTTCTGAGCCTGGTGCAGAGAACGGGAGGAAACCCCCGACAGTGCCATTTTGGCTGGCTGCCCCGCTGCATGCATGACAAGCAGGACCAGTTCACCTGCCTAATGGCATACCACCACACAGCTCCCCCACCCTGAACCGGCACCAATATCCTTTTTTGCCAGGCAGCCTCACTTCTTGGGTTGGGCCACAACTACTGGTTCACTGGGGTCGAGGTGGGCTGGCTTTAACTTGTCCACAGTAAACAGTTCCTTCTTACCACCGACATCCAGTGTGAAAGTGGATCCTGAACATTGGATGACTTGGTACAGCCCTTCGTATGGTCTTTGTAGAGGTGCTGAGAACGGGCCCCATCTGACCAAAACATACTCCGTGGAGTACAGCTCGCTGGGGACGTACGAGGCCTGTGTGTAGTGTCTGGGCAGCAGTGGGGGTGTGGAGTCCAATTGGGCCATGAGGTGTGGAAGTAGACTGTGCGGTGACTGCTGAGGGTTGTGAGGTGCGATGACGAACTCAGTGGGTAGGGTTAGCAGTGCATCGTAGACCAGCTCGGCTGATGATGCCTGTAGGTCTTCTTTGGGTGGTGAGCGGATGCCCAGGAAGCAGCTTGTCCACCCAGTCGGGCCGGTGAGGTGGGCCATAAGTGCCGACTTAAGGTGGCTGTGCAATCGCTCGACTAGCCCATTGACCTACCGACGCTCCCCACACCTCCGGATGCCATGAATTGCTGAGCACAACTGGAGAGTGATGACCATTAACCAGTACACCCAGCTGGACACCTATCCCCTGCCGAGGATCGCCAACATGGTCAATGAGATAGCCCACTACCGGGTTTTCTCCGTAATTGACCTGAAGTCGGCACATCTCCAAATCCCCATCCACCTGAAACATGCTCTACACCGCCTTTGAGGCAGACAGGCGCCTGTACCAGTTCCGCCGATATCCCTTTGGGGTCACGAACCAGGGTCTCAATTTTCCAGCAGGAGATGGATCGCATGGTAGACCGGCACAAGCTGAAGGCAACGTTCCAGTATCTGGATAACGTCACTATCTGTGGCCATGACCAGCAGGACAATGATGCTAACCTGGAGAAATTTCTCCAGACGGCCGGGGAGCTGAACCTCACAACAAGGAGAAGTGTGTGTTTAGCACCACCCGCCTCACCATCCTGGGGTACATCATGGCCCATGGAATCGTCGGCCCAGATCCAGAAAGGATGCGCCCATTAATGGAGTTACCTCTTCCCCCAACACTAAAGGCCCTCCGCAGGTGCCTTGGCCTTTTCTCTTATTACTCGCAGTGAGTCCCTCGCTTTTCAGACAAGGTCCTCCTACTGGCCCAAACTAAAACTTTTCCCCTCCCACCCGAGGTGCAGGCAGCCTTCATCTGCATTAGGCACGACATCGCGGACGCCACGGTGCAGGCAGTGGATGAGGACTCCCCCTTCCAGGTGGCGAGCAATGCCTCCAAGGTAGCCCTCACCGCTACCCTTAACCAAGAGGGGCACCTTGTTGCTTTCTTCTCCAGGACTCTCCACGACTCCGAGCTAGGGCATTCTGCCATTGAAAAGGAGGTCCAGGCGATTGTGGAAGCGGTCCGCCACTGGCACCACTACCTGGCCGGCGTGAGATTCACCATCCTCACAGACCAGCGGGCCATGGCATTCATGTTTAACATTACCCACAAGAGCAGGATCAAGAACGACAAGATCCTGCGCTGGAGAGTCGACCTGACAACCTACAGCTATGACATCCAGTACCTCCCCGGGAAGTTTAATGACACCCCCGGTGCCCTCTCTCATAACTGTGCATCTATGCACGACGACAGGCTGCAGGCATTGCATGAATCCCTTTGCCATCCAGGTGTCTTCAGGCTGTACCACTTCATTAAGTCCCGGAACCTGCCGAACACCATCAGGGACATGACCGAGGCCTGTCGGGTCTGCACGGAGTGTAAACCCCACTTCTTCCGCCCACCCCAGGCCCATGTTGTAAAGGCTATTCGGCCTTTCGCGTCTCTGCATGGACTTCAAAGGGCCCCTGCCTTCCACGAACTGAAACATCTACTTCCTCATGGTAGTGGATAAGTACTCACACTTCCCTTTCACCATCCCTTGTCTGGACACCTCGATGGCCACCATCATCAGGGCCCTGAGGCAGATCTTCACCATGTTTGGCTAACCTGTCTTCATCTACAGTGACTGGGGGTCTAGTTTCATGAGTGATGAGCTGTGCCGGTACCTGACGGTGAGGGGAATCGCGACAAATCACATGATGAGCTATAACCCAAGAGGCAATGGGCAAGTGGAATGCAAAAACAGAGTGGTCTGGAAGGCAGTCCTCCTAGCTTTCAGGTCAAAAGGGTGGGCCATGGTGTACTGGCAGGACGCCTACCCAAGGCGCTCCATGCCATTTGGTCGCTGCTCTGCACGGCTACCAACAAGACTCCTGTTCTCATTCCCCAGGAGGTCGGCGACTGGAATGTCCCTCCCAGCATGGCTCACATCCCCAGGACTGGCGCTCCTGCGTACGGACACACAAAGCTGAAGCCCTGGTCGAGCAGGTCTTCCTCCTACATGCAAACCACAACTACGCTTACGTTAGGTTCGGCAGTGGCAGGGAGGACACTGTCTCAACCAGGGACCTGGCACCAGCAGGAGCACCCACCACACCGCACCATCCTCCAACCCAGGATGACGCTGACTGGGCATACATCCCTGACCCCAGGCAGCTATGGGCCGCAGGATATCCTCGACCACCAGGGGCCCGCTCCAGCCCTGGGACCTGCTTCAGCCCTGGGAAACAAACCTGTCCCCCCCCCACCCACCCATCCAATATTACCCTCATACATTGACCCCGACCCCGGGCCCTCTGCGCACAGTACCACACCAATCAAACAGACCCCAGACTTCCCCTCTGACCAGTGACCAGGAGCCAGTCCTACGACAGTCACCGAGACCCCAGCAGCCACCAGACAGTCTCAACCTGTAAATATTGTATGTGTATAGGGGGTACGATTCCTTGTTACTGTGCCCCCTGCTGGGACAATTTTAAAGAAGGGGGTGAATGTGGTGGTATACCATCGGCCTACTGCAGGGGGCAACCTCTGTACCTCCAGGAGTTAAGGGGACAGGACAACACCTGGCTAGCTGTCAGTCGGCCTGAAGGGATCAAACCCCACCCGGTCAGGTGTCAATCACCCTCCAGGATATAAGCCTGCACCAGCCTCCCGAAGATCACTCAGAGTTACTGCAGCTACAGCCAGCCTGGCTCTGTGGAAGTCTGTGGATTAAAGCCTGTTGTACAGTCTTTACCTTTTGTGTGACTGATTCGGGCTAACAGTGCACCACAAAACTCAATCAGGGACTTGTTTAAGTACCCTTGCGCACTTCATTGATTTTATTATTCTCTCCATTTCACAGTTGGTTTGTTTACATTTGTTATCTGTTTACATGTACACACTGGATACAGTTTTTTTTGAACTACTAACAAGTGGTAATTCTGCCTCATCCACAGAAAAAGTATCTCAGGGTTGTATGTGATGCATGTATTCTTGACAATAAATCTGAAATTGCTATCTGTGTAACTGCACTGTTAAATATTTTTAGTTGAGGAGGATTCCAATAAGTATCAACAATTTAAGATACAGCCTTGTAACATTTTTAGAATCTTAAGCAAAAGGAATCTCTCTCTCTTCCATTGCATGTTTGAAGTGTTTCAACTGTTGGACAAGGCAGAGGGTAATTGATACAAATCTTGACCCAAGGAGACCTTATGCTTTGATGCTTCTCATTTCAAAGTGGAATCAATTTTTTAAAAAATGACGCAATAAGAAAAAAAATCCATTCACTGAGGAAAATGAAGTTTATAGCAATCATACAAAAATTGTCATATTAATTTAGGAGTTCCAATGAAGGATCTTCTAACTGACTTCAGGCAGTTAATGGCATCGTGCAGTTTTGGATTATCAACAATGAGTGGGCCACAGATGGAAACAAGAAGAAACCATTCAGCTAACAGTGGGACAGTGTTTAAATTCTATTTATACACAGTAGGTAGCACAAAAATCAGTTCTTCAAGCCTCTGACCTTACTTCTAGAGGTTATACATGAACAAGTGGTGTGATGGAAGGATTTACCCCAGTATTTTCAACTACTTGAAATTCAGGCAATAAAATGCTCAACAAATCATTTGTCCAGAATTATTGACCAAATAGGAAAACTGTAGTCAATATTTATAAATTATTGCATACGAGGTCTAAACTGACAAGAAATGCAAATTTTAACCAGCTTGTTAATCTTACAAACACAAATAGAGTACCTTAGTATATTGTTACTCGGGGTTCTTGTGTCGCAATTTGGATTTATTTTTGGAACACTTACACAGCGAGTCCGTCAATTGAAAGAGAGGAAACTGGGGGACAAAACTAAAAGCTTAAAAGAAAAACATTGAGAGGTTCACAATGTATTTCAACTCTCAAAAAAAACCTCTATTTGGAATTTTTGACAGATTGTTTGGGAAGGAACCAAAACCAACAGAAACAAAGTTAATGCACCAGCATTAATCCACAAGAAACAGATGAAGGAACTCTGCCCAAATCTGTTGCCGAAATGTAGCCAGTGTCAGTGGAAATTGTTACAAGGGGATAGGACTGGACCATTCCCCAAGATCAGTATTGTAGATGTCAAACAGTTAAATCAAATAAATTTTCAGGCCAAAGCAAATTCATGCTAGCTACATCAGATTCACAATGCACATTAAGTGAAGTTGCTAATGCAACAGATGGCAATGCTTGGCATCTTCTCTCTTGATCTCATAGGCTTTGATGGTAAGTGTGGTAGCACTGCAAAAAAAAAAATGCTGGTGGAATCTTAGTTGGCGTGACTAATAAACGTATTATGTACAAAGAGAACAGTCCGTCATCCAGAATTACATTAGTCATTTCTTTAATGCATCTGCATCCCAGCTATGTTGAAATGTACCTTGCTGAAAAAAGGACCACCGACACACACTGCATGTTGTGCAAAATGGAATTTAAATTCTGTCACACTGTCAATTGTACATTTCCTACTGTGTCCATCTGTGGCTCACTCATTTCCACCAATGCCAAGATATACAAGAGATAAACTCTTCTGGATAGCAATGATGTTAAGAATGACATTCACAAGATCTTTACAATTACTGCAAGTTTTACTTTCCTGGTCTAACAAGATTTTAGTTCCAACATATGGAAAAGTTAATCTTCCCCTTTCTTCCAAGTCCTTTTCTAGATATAATTAGCTTCAGATGTGGGAGTAAAAGCAGGGTAGCACAAACCACCTCTGGCGCCATCTTAAAGAATGTCTGCTGAAAAAAAAATTCAACAGGTCACGCAGAACCTGCTGGAGAAGTAACAGCTGAAGTTTTGAGTCTGAACCCTTCTACAAGATGGGATTGAAGGGTTCAGACCCAAAACATCAACCATTTGTTTTCTCCCACTGAGGCTACTCAGCCCAAGTTCCTCCAGTACAGTTTAACTTGCTCAATATTCTAGCATCTACTGTTTATTGTAGGTCTTCAGGTGCCTCCATTCTGCTTTGCAACCCATTGTGATTTGCATTTGAATAAATTAACATTGATAAAATAACTGCCATTGCATCCGTCAAATCCTAACCAAAAATCTCAGCCTTCTTCCTGATCCATGTATCTCGAGCCTTGAACTTCACCAAACCCCATTAGGTCACAGAAATCTGGACACAAATACACAAATTTCCTTCCAATGTACAAGGTCTGTCCAGCAGTGATTGACATCTGACTTCATCCTGTGCTAAATTTTGCATTCCTTTGCCCACCATTCATAATTATTATGATTTGCTGAGATGGGCATCGTTCAAATTCCAGTGGGGATATTAAAATCTGAAGTATTCAGATAAGAGTGAAGAATCTGGTTCTGAATGATGGCCAAGGTTTGTTAAAAATCAGAGACATTATCCTTTTCTGTTCCCTTGAGTATACAATAAATATTCCAGGCTGAATGCTGAATTCTTATTCTCATTATAAGAGACAGAAAGATTTAAGGCACGCAAATCTCAAAACATGTTCCTCTTCCGAGGATAGCTAAAACTCTTGGTTTACCCATTACCAGAACTGGGTCAATTAAACATCTTGCCAATGCAAAATACACTACTTAAGGAATTCATAAAATAAAATTAATGTTACTTTCTTAGCTCAAAGTAGTCAGAACATTTTTTTTTAAACAAGTTTTCAAATTATTCTCTATCATTTATCTGTAGCCAATCTATACTGCTGCATGCACAAGATGCTCTGGTTTCTTTTGTAACTCAATACATTGATTACAATTGCATGCCTTTATGGACTACAAATCCCAAGGGATAAAGCAACATGAGCATTCAGGATTAAGCTTGCTATTACCATGGACGGGCATGATTACAAGGACCATATTTAAATTAGCTGGTTAAATGATAGAATAACTTTCAGAAGCCACATACGGATACAGGATAATGCAAAGTAACCCTGTGGATTTAACTTCATTTGATATTGATAATGAATTTATTGTCATACCCACAAGTACAATGCGCCAAAACTAACTGGCATCAAATAATCAGCTCTAATGGCACACATTAAATTATCATGTGGGAAGAGATAATAAATAAATGTTTTTAAAAGTGATAAAAAAGATTGTGGGGGAGGGGGTTGAGTGTAGGTGAGTTCATATCTCATTTAAAATGCAAGAGCTTTGCTGAAGGCAGACATTCAGGCACCAGTGGCTTTTTAAAAGAATGCGAATGAGAAAGAGAGAGAGAAATCAGTTCTGTAGTAGCTTTTTGAGGCTGCAACATGGCAAGCTCATTGAAAACCATCCATTTTAAAAATGGGTTGCGAGTTCTGAGTTGGCAAGATGCTGAAGTGGCCGATCGAAGGGAATCAATTTGTGTGTGCCCAACGAGCAACAAATGTCTCTGAAACCACAAAGAACCTTCCTGAGCAGTAATTTACATTTAAGCACCAGAGCCTGGTGAAAATTCATAAATGTTAAATTCTGAGTACAATACAAGAATTGCCTGATATCAGTGAATTCTGACCGAGAAGTGAATGATTGGACTGTGAAACAAAGAACTTTCCTGAACATACATGTGTACTTAGAATTAGAAGGGGGTTAAGATAATAGTAGCAAGTTAAAAATTGATACCTTTTTTTATGTTTAAAGAAAATTCAAAGCAACTTTTGTTTAAGTAACCATTTGTCTTGGTGAATTTCTATTGCCGCTGGGTTTTTGGGTCCTCTGGGCTCACAACAGCTATTCAGCAGAAGTAGCCAAATAAAGTAGCTTTGCAAAAGAGTAGGCAGGTGTTTTGTGATGCCAGAGTAATTTATGGTGAGTGGAGTAAGGAGAGGTTCAAGAGCTTGTTAGCTGTTGGGGAAAATAATCTGCTTAACTAGAGGTCCTGGTCTTTAGGCTTCTGTACCTACTTCCTGAACCATAGAACACTGCAGCACAGAAAATAGGCCATTCAGTCCTTCTAGCCTAAGCGGAAACATCTTTCCTCTAGTCCCACTGACTGGTACCCATTCCATAAACCAACAGTAATTCCATAAGTAACAGTAAACCCTTTAAAATGGGGTTAGCTGGGCATTTGCCTGGTTAGTGCCCCACTCACACGGCAGTTAGAAAGGGTCCAACCCGGTCAGTGTGGTCCTAATCCAACTGGGTCCCTGGCCTACCTCAGGAGGAAGTCAGCGAACCTAGTTAAACTTGCCTGGTCACGTTCACCGGCGACTTGAACAGGAAACTGGCCGACCCAGTTACTCCATGGCATCCAGATTTATCACAAACTTAATCCAAACTTGGCTGGTTGGGCTTGCAAGCGGCAGGTCATATTTCTATCCGAACAGTGGCAAGCAATGGCCACCTACAATTTGAAAAACTTAATCCATGGCATTGGGATCAATTGGAATTGGTTACATACCCAGTACATATTGACGTAAGGACAGTCATAGGTTTAGCTCTCATTTGGTTGTGGGTGTCATCTCTGAAATGAAAAACTTCATAATGATCATTCCAATCATATTAATATCCAAGAAAATTATGGATTCTTCCCAAATATACTCAAATTTAGTAGTTACTTGAAGGATATTAAGGAGTTTGACAAGAGCAATGCATGAATGCAAATAATAACCTATCTTTACTTTGAGGCACCAAAAGAAGCTTCTCAGAAATTCTATTCATCCATTATTGATTATTACTGGTTTAAAAATGCAGTATCCATTAATTTTTTCCTTCTTACTGACATCCAAACAAATTAAATATTTATTTTAATGCTAACTTTTGGAATTGTGTGTTAATCCATTAGCTATTACTATATTCTACACATCCTTGGGCTAGTCTGGCAGAGTCCAAGTTTATTTATTCCCACCCCCCTCAAAAAAGTCATTATTTCTCAATGATTTGCTTGGGTCACCTAATTCATTGGTTAACTTGAACTTCTTTCTTCCCTTTAGAATTAGTCATCTACTTCATCTGAGAGATGATTTTGTATGGAGAAAATGAATAGAATTTAGGATATTCTTCCTCTTACTGGGATTTACAAGTCTATCGTGGTAGAGTCAGGACTTGTAAATCCCAGTAAGAGGAAGTATATCCTAAATTCTATTCATTTTCTCCATACAAAAGCATTCCTTGATGAAATCACAGAAATATTTGTTGCAAAGCCAAATAAAAGTCAGATTAAAAACTTGCTAAGGGAAGTAGTCTGAAAAGGTGAGAATAGACCAGAGGTATTTTTAAAAGGAATCTCTGGTGCATTAGCCCCTGAAGTATTGCAACTATTAGTATGGTGCAATGGAATAAAAATCCACGAGGCTAAAAAAAAAATCACAGCTCTTGGATGCCCGAAGATTAGAAAAAAGGAGATTAAAAAAGATTTAAACAGGCAGCCAAGTTAAAAGAAAATTGCAGCAGGAATGCAACAGGTCAGCAGAGAGAAATTGCTGACATTTTATGTCAAAACCTACCATCAGGATTAATAAAAAGGAAAAAGACTATCAAATTGGAGCTGACAGAGGTCAGTGAAATCAGAGGGAAGAGGGCAAGGTGAGTTGATGTGAAATTTGATATTTCCAAAGAGGAGCCATCCCATTGTAGCATCGGGCTCAGTAAGGTTGTACACAGCTGGGGCAAAGCAGTATCATCAAAGCAGAGAGAAACATGGAATAATTAGTGTTTGGTGAGAACCTTACAGTCATCACTGTTCATTGGTGGAGGATGTTGGAAATAAGTGACCAGCAAAGAAATGCTCAACTGTGGCGGCTCACCACTAGGCAGGCGAACCGGCCCACGCTTGTCAGCCAAAATGACGCCGTTGGGGGTGTTCCCTTCCTCCAAGCACGTGGCTCAGAAGCCCATCACGTGACACCTGGGTGAAGTCTGCATCCTCCAGCGCGATTCTCAGCCAGGTCCGGGCTGGGAGTAGAAGTACAGCCCAGCAGCCTGCAATAAACCAGTCTGCTCACTGAGCTCAACTCGTTTGGTTGTGTGTGTCTTTCAGAAGCAGTGTAGCTGCCTCTACACAACTATGTTAAAACATTACTGTGCTGCAGCCAAACTTCAGTCAACAGTCAGTGAAAACATTGATCATGTGGACGATAATGTGGAGTCTGAAATTGTGCTTTTTGCTCATTTGGGATAGGACAAACTTCTTGGGAAGAATATTTGCACCTCCTCACAATGTGGATGAATATTCTAGTAGTAAATTTCATTTTTTGGGCTTGGTTGGATTCAATCAGTTTCCCAAAGTGCCACAAAATTAAGATCCATTCGTTTTTTTTTTGCTTTGACAAGAAACGTACTGCTAACTTCAGGAAAATGTCTTGGATGATGCACACCAATTTGTCATGCCACACTTTGCATAAACCCACGCAATATTTATCCACTATATTTATTCTCCATATTTATTCTCCATTCAATGGAAATAATGTAGTACAGTGCACTTCCAATTATCCAGAAGTATCAGTTAACTGCATTTCCTGGCTATCTAATCTGTAGCCCAATTTAAGCAGCAGAATACTTTTATTGGCTGTTGCCAATCCCAACACCTCCCCACCGCCATTGCATAACCTTCCCAGGTGCCCTAGGTCCGTGCTCTGATCCCCAACACCTCCCCACCACCGTCGCGGAATCTGCCCAGGAGCCCGAGGTCCCCGTTCTGATCCCAGCCCAGTAGCATCAGCGTAATAATGGTACAGTATCAGCATTTAAAGCAAAGAATAAGGGAAGGTTTTTCAACCATCAAGTTTAATTCTTACCTCGAGTACACAAGAGCTCCATAGAATTCAAATGGTGCTAACAGGATGTCAGTGTCCCACTTGAGCATGGCAGGTTAAAAAAAAATCAACTTTTTTTCCAACTTATCATGTGTTGCCAAAAATGTTTACAGATTACTGGTCATTTCAGTAAAAGGTGGCTTCCTGATAAAATCAGAAACATTATATATCAATTCAATCCTACCCAGAAAATGGGTGAACAATAGATAAACAGCGATAATAACTGTTTACGCCCTGACGGAGTCTAAGGGAGCAGGAGTGGGTGATCTGAAACAATTTAATGAAATTGTCCTCCATGAGAATGTTTGGCATAATGTCTAACAAGAACAAGAAATTGGTGAATACCAAGAACATAGACCCAGCGGTTCTCGAGCAGTGGGCCACAGGATGCTTCCATGTGGGTCGTTAAAAATGTTAAATAAAACACTTTAAATTAGATAAAGATGTGTTTCTTACAGAGCTGCCTTTGACTTGAAAATATTGCTCAGTCATTGCCCTGGCAGGTTAGGCCGGAAGTCAGGTGGGCCTTGGACAGAACCACAGAGATTGTAAACTTGGGATCAAGACAGGAAAGTAAGAGGGTATTTGAAATGCAATAAATGGAAAGGATCAGAGTATAATGATAATAGCAAGTACAACATTATCAAACAAAGTGAAAAAATAAATCCGATTGTAAATGCAGAACCGTCATGAGAGGATTCCATAAATCAACCAACAACCCATGATTGGGATAGCCACAGCTCGAAGTCAGAAGACAATAATTTTAAGTCACCTTCCTGAAAATTAAGTCAACATGCTTGGGCTGAGAAAATGTTGTGCTGCCATCTTTCTGATACCAGACAACGGATCCCACGGTAGTGCTATCGCGATACCCTGCAATATTTATGCTTCAACATGGACTTGAAAAGTTTCTAATTACATTGCTACATGCAAATCAACCCCACCACCTCAAACCTTCCTCCTTTTTCCACATTTTAATGATGACAATCCCATTTTTTTGGAGTGATGCTGCATTGAAGCCAGTTCAACAAGGATAAAAAGGTGGGCTTTTATGGAGAAGGCCTACAAGGCTGATTCAGCATCACTTTTATGGAGAGAGGTGTCAGGAGCTCCGAAGTGGAGGGAGGTGGGGCGAGTGGCGCAGTAGCGCCACCCATTGCGGTGACCTCAAACCTACACCCCAAGCAATGGCCACTTTCATTACCCATATGCGCTGACACTGACAGCACTTCTAGTTGTGTGGAAGATTATGGGTAATGAAGGTGGCCATTGCTTGGGGTGTAGGTTTGAGGTCACGGCTCTTCTGCCCTGCATTTCCAGGTGCAGCTTGAGTTATTTGAGGTTATTTCACCTTTGTAATTGATCTGATTTTCTGCTATTTGTGGTATTTAATGTGCTCTTAGAGCAATGAGCTCTCTGAACCCTTCTCCATTGACAACGGCTGCGTCCTCGCACCAACCTTCTTTACTATCTTCTTCGGCATGATGCTGAAACAAGCCATGAAAGGCCTCAACAATGAAGACGCTGTTTACATCCGGTACCGCACGGATGGCAGTCTCTTCAATCTGAGGCGCCTGCAAGCTCACACCAAGACACAAGAGCAACTTGTCCGTGAACTACTCTTTGCAGACGATGCCGCTTTAGAGAGCCAGCTCTCCAGCGCATGACGTCCTGTTTTGCGGAAGCTGCCAAAATGTTTGGCCTGGAAGTCAGCCTGAAGAAAACTGAGGTCCTCCATCAACCTGCTCCCCACCATGACTACCAGCCCCCCCACATCTCCATCGTGCACACAGAACTCAAAACGGTCAACCAGTTTACCTACCTCGGATGCACCATTTCATCTGATGCAAGGATCGACAAAGAGATAGACAACAGACTCGCCAAGGCAAATAGCGCCTTTGGAAGACTACACAAAAGAGTCTGGAAAAACAACCACCTGAAGAAACACACAAAGATCAGCGTGTACAGAGCCGTTGTCATACCCACGTTCCTGTTTGGCTCCAAATCATGGGTCCTCTACCGGCATCACCTACGGCTCCTAGAACTCTTCCATCAGCGCTGTCTCCGCTCCATCCTCAACATTCATTGGAATGACTTCAGCACCAACATCGAAGTACTCGAGCTGGCAGAGTCCGCAAGCATCGAATTCATGCTGCTGAAGACCCAACTGCGCTGGGTGGGTCACGTCTCCAGAATGGAGGACCATCGCCTGCTCTAGATCGTGTTCTATGGCGAGCTCTCCACTGGCCACCGAGACAGAGGTGCACCAAAGAAGAGGTACAAGGACTGCCTAAAGAAATCTCTTGGTGCCTGCCACATTGACCACCGCCAGTGGGCTGATCTCACCTCCAACCGTGCATCTTGGCGACTCACAGTTCGGCGGGCAGCAACCTCCTTTGAAGAAGACCGCAGAGCCCACCTCACTGACAAAAGAGGAAAAATCCAACATCCAACACCCAACCCCCACCAACCAACTTTCCCCTGCAACCGTGCCTGCCCGTCCCGCATCGGACTTGCAGGTCACCAACGAGCCTGCAGCAGACGTGGCCATTGCCCCTCCACAAATCTTCGTCCGCGAAGCCAAGCCAAAGAAGGTATTTTAATAAAATGTGATCAAGGACAAGCTCCGCAGTGGAACACACATGCTTATGGCCCTCAGCCCCTCCATAATCAGCAGCCCGTCGGGCTGCGGAGCCCCCAGCACCAGTCACCGTGGGAGCACTGGGTTGGGAGTTGATGGCATTATCAGCACCACCCTTTTACAATTGCTTGCAGTGGCATTACATTAATAGGAGATGGAGTGGCCATGCTCCACCTGAGTGTACCCTCAGGACAGATCGAAGTTTGCAAGCTGGATCCGTCCTCTGAGCTTTAATGAAGTTAAGCGACATAAAGGCAGAGAATATCACCTTTACACTCGTTTATTTTCTCTACTATAAAAAGGCTTTTGCTTTAAAAAGTACATCACCAGCTATGAATCAGAATTTACCGTTATGAACAAGTCATGAAATTCTGTGTTTTGCAGCAACATCATTAAGTAAACATTCATTATCACCATCTTACAACTGCACTCTAAATAAAAATAAAAGACTAGTGCACAAAAAGTAAGGTTTTTCTTTTGGTTCATTGATTATTCAGGAATCTGATGGCAGTGGGGAAAAAGCTGTCCTTGTGCAGTTGAGTGCTCGTCTTTAGGCTCCTGTATCTTTTTCCTGATGGTAGCAGAGTGAAGAGGGCATGGCTTGGGTGGTGGGGGTCTTTCAGAATAGATGCTGCCTTTTTAAAGGCACTACCTCATGTAGATGTCCTCGATGGAGAAAGGTCTGGTGCCTGTGATGTCGCAGGCCGAGTTAACAACCCTCTGGAATTTTCCCCTTTATCCTGAGAGTTGGCACCTCCATAGCAGGCGGTGATGCATCCAGCCAGAATGCTCTCCATGGTACACCAGAAGAAGTTTGAAAGTTTTTGGTGACATGCCTAATTTCCTCAGTCACCTCACAAAGTGTAGCCATTGGCAAGCATTCTTTGTGATTGCATCAACATGGAAGCTCTAGGACTGATTCTCAGAGATGTTGACACCCAGAAATTTGAAGTTCTTGTCCCTCTCCACTACTGAACCCTCAATGAGGACTGGGTCGTGTTCCCCTGACTTCCTCCTGAAGTCCACAATCATCTCCTTGGTTTTGCTGAGGTTGAGTGCAAGTCTGTCGTCATTACACCATTCAATGAGCTGATCCATCTCCCTCCTTTTGGCTTCCTCATTGCCACTTGTGATTCTACTGACAATGGTGGTGTCATCAGCAAACAGATAGCATTTGCAAGAGCCAAAATTGGTTTAATTTGTTTACTTACCTCGTTAGGTCAGTGTCCTGTTGGTCCCCATGGGCGTCGGAAGCGTCCTGACTGCTTTTCGGCTGGGCGCAGCCATCTTTGTTGTTATGCACACGTGCAGTTCGCAGAATGCGTGCAGTATGTTCAGGTGTTACCATGCCAGCTGGAGCATGTGCGGTAAGGTATGATGTGCATCGGGAGCTTCATATAGTGCACTATAAACCTGGCTACAGAGAAGGGTGAGCGTAGAAGATTGTGAGGGGACTTGATAGAGGCGTTTAAGATTTTAAAAGGGACAGACATAGTAAATGTGGATAGGCTTTTTCAATTAAGAAAGGGAGAGTTCAAACTAGAGGACATGGTTTAAGATTGAAGGGGGAAAATTATAAGGGGAACATGAGGGGAAATTTCTTTACGCAGAGGGTGGTGGGAATGTGGAATGAGCTTCCGGCAGACGTGGTCGAGGCGGGATCATTGGTTACATTTAAGGAAAGACTAGATCGTTACATGAATAGGAGGGGAGTAGAGGGGTATGGACCGGGTGCTGGTCAGTGGGACTAGGAGGGTGGGGATTTGCTACGGCATGGACTAGTAGGGCCGAACTGGCCTGTTCTGTGGTTATATGGTAAATGCTCGCAACTTTAGTTGGCTGTGAGCACTAATATCACTATTCACAGAGCATCAATGCAAATATTATTTATGAATATTTCAAGTCAACATTATGATCATTTCAAGTTTACATGTTAAAAGATTAAAATACATATGGACGTATTGAAACAAATTGAAAATGCGTCACTAATAGCCTCCAAGTGACTATTGGATCAAAGTCGCTATAGCATTGGAATTGTGCCTGGCCACACAGTTGTGGGTGTATAATGAGTAGAGTAGTGGGCTAAGCACGCATCCTTGGGGCGCGACTGTGTTCACAATCAGCGAGAAAGGTTTCCAATTCGTACTGACTGTGGTCTTCCGATGAGAAAGTCAAGGTTCCAGTTGCGGGGTAGGGGTACAGAGGCCCGGAGTTTGTAGATTCTTGACCTCCATTTGAGGTTTACAAAAGATCCTTTAACAATGCACGTTGGTTTTCCCAAAACCTCAAGAAAAAAAACCTCAGTTTTCATTGAAGGTCATTGACAATCAAAAAAAAAAAATCAGGGTAACACAACAAAGCAAAGTTGGCCAGAAGTTACGTTTTCTGCAAATCCATCATCAATGCAGGAACACCTGCCGCATGACAAATCTTCTCCACTTTGGGGCCTTTTTAAGGTGAATGTAAAAAGTTTTGACAGTCTGCAGTCATGCTAATAACAAGAAATGAAACAAATCCTGGGAGTCACCATCTTGGAGGAACTTTCCTGAACCAATCATACTAGTGTCAATGTGAAGAAAGCATATCAATAGTTACTTCCTTTGGAATTGGTTTGGTATGACATTGGAAACCTTGGCAAGCTTCTACAGATGTGCAGCGGAAAATATGCTGACTGACTGCACCATGGCTTGGTATGGGGAGCATCAGTTCCTCCAATTAGAAAACCCTGCAAAAGGTAGTGGACACAGACAAAACTTGCTACAAGAGCATCTACAGGGAATGCTGCCTTCAGAGAGAGGTGGCAGCAATCTGCATCCACACCACTCAGGACATGTTCTCACTGCCATCAGGAAAGAGGTATAGACACCACACAACTTGTACCACAAGGTTCAGGAATAGTTGCTACCTCTCCAACGTCAGATTCCTACTCAACAAACAAGATTAGAGACTCATTTAAGAACTCTTACTTTGCATGGTTTTATTTTCCTTTATTGTGCAGTTTGTTTACATTTCTCTTTTGAATACATTTACCAAAAAGTAGAAATTCTGTCTGACATCAACAAAAAGTACCTCGGGGTTGTCTGTGATGTCATGTATGTAATCAGGCAATAAATTTGAACTGGAACTTGCAATGATTTGCTTGGTATGACAGAGCAGCTGGCAGTGTGCAGATGGTGTGAGATATTGATGAGAGGTTCAACAAATTTATGAATGTTTGTTGGTTTATTTGAATGTTGCATTCTTGAACTGAGACAGAGATTGGTAGGACATGTGTGATGGGCCTTTATAGTATAGAGCTAGGTGTGAGGCAAGTGATCAAAGTTGGAATATTCACTGACCACAACCATTTGACATTGGTTACATTCGCTCCTCACTTTAAGCCTCAATCCCTCATGTTAACCAATATTGCCACCTCCTTGCACCAGATTAATTGCCAAGAGTTTTTCCTGAATCTTTCATGTCAAGAAGAGAACATTTCTCTTCCACCTCTTCAGCTTCCAATATTAACAATCAGGACTGTTCCCAATTTGCATTTTGGTGAAGAGGTGTTGGATGGATTTCAAAATTCCTGGGTGTCAACATAGAGGATCTGCCCTGGGGCCTCCATGTTGGTGAATCATGATTAAGGCTCACCAGTGGCTATACTTGGAGAGGATTTTGATGAGATGTGGCATGTCACCAAAATTTCAAACTGGTATGGAGGTGCTGATGCACAGGACAGAAAATAACTCCAGAGAATTTTTACAGCAGCTAACGACATCACAAGCATCAGTCTTCACCCCATCGAGGACATCTACAGGAGACAGCCTCTGTTCTCAATGATGCTCATCTCCCAGGCCATGCCCTCAATCACACTGCTATCATCAGGGAGGTGGTACAGGAGGCTGAAGACATGCACTCCAGCTTCTTCCCTCCCCCCCCAACCGCCGCCATCGGATTTCTGAATAGACAATGAACCAGACACTGCCTCACTTTCTCCCATTTTCTTACACTTTAATTTATTTTGAAATGCAATTTATATCAATATTTAAGCTGTAATGCTGCTACAAAACAATTTGGTGGCATGTTCATGACAATAAATTTTGATTCTGACTTGTATCGCTGATTGCACCCATAATATTCCTCTCCTACAAAGAGTAGAAGCATGGTGCTGTTTTGTTTGTATTGATGGTGGTCACTTACTATATAGGCCTCCCTTCACTCCAAAGAGACTGATCACAATTCGGAGGCAAAATTAAAGACTTCAAATGTTGGCAAATGGAGAGGTGGGGTGGGGTGCGAGTTCAAACTAAAACTCAACATTTAGTTAACATTGAAAAAGGACTTAAATATAGTAAAACAGAAATTTTCAGAAATACCCTGGCTGCAAAATACAATGATGCATATTGGGTCTCAAAGAGTACACCGACCCTTTGCTCATTATAATCATCTGATCTCCAGAGCACCTTCTCTGGAACCATTGACAAAAGCTATACACCATCCACTTCATTATCTACCCCTTCCCATCTGCATTGGATATAGCTAATTATCATAAGATACTGAACATGGAATGGGGATCTATAGTTCCTTTGAGAGAAATTCTTGCTTGACTGAAGGGAACTTCTATTCATGGCAGTTAATTTCAAGGATCAAACAAGGCAGGCATGATTAGCGTAGCAGCTAGTGCAATGCCTTTATAGCGCCAAGGACTGGAATCCGCCACCGTCTGTAAAAAGTTTTTGCATTCTCCCTCTGGCTTTGTAGGTTTCCTTTGGGCACTCCAGTTTCCTCCTAGCTTTCAAAATTGACAGGGGTTGTATGTTAATTGGGATATTTGGGCAGCACGGACGCGTGGACTGGAAGAGCCGGTTACCGTGCTGTATGTCAAAATTTAATTTAAAAATGGTTCAGGAATACAAAGATGGATTGAAATTAACTGCACCAATCCATTCAATATTGACTGCATGTCTAAAGAAAACCGTATACATTTAAATTTGGAATAAAAGCTTATACAATTAGCTTATCACGTTATAAAATTGTAAGAACTGAGCATTTAACCATATAACCATTTACGGAGCGGAAACAGGCCATGTCGGCCTTTCAAGTCCACATCAGTTCACTAGAACAACTCCCTTTTGTGTGTTTGAATAAAGAATCAGTTCTCTGGTATTTGGTAATCTCCCCCTGGGATTTCCCCACTTTATAATTTTTTAGCATAGTTTGACTGTTTAACCTATATCTTTTCTTTAATTCCTTTTTTTTCCCTTTGATTTTATTTCAATGTTAAATATAATAAAGGGAAAGGGCTGCAATTTTTTCTTTGCTTTTTCTCCTTTTTTCCTCTTTTTCTGTTTAAATATAATATACTACAGAATATGATTATGGATGTATTTTTCAATTTATATATCTTTACTTGTCTTAATTAATTTCAGACAAGTTTATCCATGACAATCTGACAAATTGACATGTCTTCAATGGGAGTAAGAAAATGTCTTGAGTCATTGATTCTTGAGCCAACTTCCCCCCCCCCACCCCGCCCCCAGATTTGCTAAAACATCTGGTGTCTTTATTAATCTCAATACTGCTCACTATCTCCACATTTTAAAAGATGCAACACCTGGGCAATGTTCAAATGGAATAATTGAAAAGATAAAGAATGCAAACAGTGAATCTTTATATTAATTCAGAGTTCATTGGTCTTGAGGCTCCATGTTCACTGTAATCATTTCAATCTGAAGTCAGGTTATCTGTCACAGACAACGCCAATCTGCGACGAATGTTAAATAACATTTTCACCCATATACAGTCTGGATTCAAGTATTTTTTATACGAGATAAATCAATGGACTACAAAAGTGATAAAATCTGCCTTATGGTTTTAGAATCATGCATTAATACAAAATAATGCCATTTAGCACATCACATGTGTGTTGAACAGAAATCTTGTTAGTTTCTTTCCCTATACATCAGTAATTTATTAAATTTTGTTTTGAAGTTATCCATTCACAGTACTCATGACTCACCAGGAAAAAGGAAAGTGATAGCAAGTGCAGACACAAATCTAACCAGGACTATGATTTCAATTTGATGATGTTTGTAATGTTTTGGCCTATTGTTTGTTGACAGTGAGGCTGTCTGTGAATTTTATCAAATTCAAAAATGGCACAGGATTTTGATTTTGGAGGCTGCCTGTGCAGCTTTCTACTGAATGTCTGTCCATGAACTAAATGTTTCATCGCCACAAACATTTGTCATTTTTTTTTAATGTAAAAGATTCTATTTCGAGTCATCAGGAAGCAACAATTATAAAGAGAAAGCAGGTCTTTCCCTGGATTGATTTAGGGTTCCAGAAGAGTGAAAAGTTATGCATATTAGGAGACGACTAGATTTAAACTATTCAAAGCAACTTCCTAATTATGTATTGTTAAACAGGTTAATAGCTTAGCAGTCAAACAGAAACTTGTCGGAGACAGAGGCTCCCATTCATAAATATTTTCCCAAGCCAAAGGCAGCTGTCTAACATTACAACTGCTAGCCACAAGATGGCTTCTCAAAAAGCATAGGGGTCACACACCAACAATAAGGTACCGATAAGAGTCCCTTTCCTCTATCAACCTTAATATAGAGGTTCCTCCCATTTGTGAATCTTAAAAATTTAATTAAATTGCCAGACTGATTAAAACTGAAAACCTCCTGTCTACATGACACAGATGTTCAAGCTGCATTGGAAGCAACCCTTCTAGACATTTCTTCATCCTTTTCTAATCGCTTGTACATGTCAATAGCTGATTGGCTTTTAATAATAACGATGTCTCAAATGAATTCAAAGAGATACACTTATCAATTTGTAAGATATTCCACCAGAAAATAACTTAAATACTATAACATTTCACTGGGATCTTTGAGGGTCAATATCAACCAAGGTTACATTGTCCTTCATTTATTGCTCCCTCCCACTAGCGTAATCTAACAAATCTGTGTTGAATGCTCTATGGTTTTGCCATGCATTTTTCTACCTTGAAAATGCAGACCATCACACGGAGCCCATTTAGAAAGATTTCTTAATCAGCATGGACCCTTCAGCCCAACTTGTCCATTTCGATGCTGTATGACTATAACTCTTCAAAGTCCCCAAATGCTTCTTTGAAATATGGTATCTTAATGACTAGGTCCCCATGCCATAACATAAGCAGCAAGGTAACCCAGGGGGACCAACGGCTCCGCCGTCCGCCGACGGCTCCGCCGTCCATGTAGTCAAGATCACCAAATTCCTTTGCATATACCTGGTGGAGGTTCTCTCCTGGTCTCCCAACACCAAAAGGCCCAACAATGTCTTTATTTCCTGCAGAGGTTGAGGAAAGTTCAGCTCCCATCCTCCTCCTTCACTACATTCTATAGGGGATGCATTGAGAGCATTCTATGTAACTGCATCACTGCCTGTTTCAGGAACGGTAACATCTCAGAATGCAAGTCCCTGCAGCAGATAGTAAAGACTGTTGAGTGGATTATTGAAGTCTCTCTCCCTGCCATGATCGATACTTATAACAGCTGTTGTTTGCTGAAAGTCATAAACATCATGAAGGACTCCACACACACCTCCCACAATCTGTTTTCCCTCCTGCCATCCAGGAAGAGGTAGGCAAGTGTTTGGGCCCTCACGACCAGATTACATGATAACATTTTTACCCCCCCCCCTCTCCAAATACTGGGGACAGAGCTAACATATGCAACATGATATTTAATGAATGATGTTATTTATGATATTTATAAAAATTATTTGAGGTAATTTAGGCATGCAAATAATCACCTCCATGATCCAGAGAAATACTGCCCTGTTTTTCACTGTAACCTGCAAGGTTTATGGTACAAGCGACAAATAAATACGACTCGACGAAGAGTAGTTATAATTTGTGGTCTCCATGCACACATTACAGAATACGGTTCAATCGCACTGCCTGCAGGAAGCTATTTCCCCAGCCTGCCAGTCCCAATTTTGGATGTTGCTTCACCACCTTCTTAATAGCAGTGGGCCCAAGATACTGTATGGTGCATGGAATGTACCTTCTATAATTGAAGCTGATTTACCAATACTCCCAGTAAATATCAGTAGAGAAAAATGAAAAGGCCAGAGTCATCTTCTCAGACGTTTTGACATCCAGTGTGAAATTTTGCAACTACCATACCATGCAATGATGTAGTTAATTGTGTGTGTGTGTATATATAGATATCTATATATATATCTATATCTATATACACACACATATCTATATATCTATATATCTATATATCTATATCTATCTTTGGCTTGGCTTCGCGGACGAAGATTTATGGAGGGGGTAAAAGTCCACGTCAGCTGCAGGCTCGTTTGTGGCTGACAAGTCAGATGCGGGACAGGCAGACACGGTTGCAGCGGTTGCAGGGGAAAATTGGTTGGTTGGGGTTGGGTGTTGGGTTTTTCCTCCTTTGCCTTTTGTCAGTGAGGTGGGCTCTGCGGTCTTCTTCAAAGGAGGTTGCTGCCCGCCAAACTGTGAGGCGCCAAGATGCACGGTTTGAGGCGATATCAGCCCAGTGGCAGTGGTCAATGTGGCAGGCACCAAGAGATTTCTTTAGGCAGTCCTTGTACCTTTTCTTTGGTGCACCTCTGTCACGGTGGCCAGCGCCTTTGGAAGACTACACAAAAGAGTCTGGAAAAACAACCAACTGAAAAACCTCACAAAGATAAGCGTATACAGAGCCGTTGTCATACCCACACTCCTGTTCAGCTCCGAATCATGGGTCCTCTACCGGCATCACCTACGGCTCCTAGAACGCTTCCACCAGCGTTGTCTCCGCTCCATCCTCAACATCCATTGGAGCGCTTTCATCCCTAACGTCGAAGTACTCGAGATGGCAGAGGTCGACAGCATCGAGTCCACGCTGCTGAAGATCCAGCTGCACTGGGTGGGTCACGTCTCCAGAATGGAGGACCATCGCCTTCCCAAGATCGTATTATATGGCGAGCTCTCCACTGGCCACCGTGACAGAGGTGCACCAAAGAAAAGGTACAAGGACTGCCGAAAGAAATCTCTTGGTGCCTGCCACATTAACCACTGCCAGTGGGCTGATATCGCCTCAAACCGTGCATCTTATATATATATATATATATATATATATATATATATATATATATATATATATATATATATATATGAATATATATGAATATATATATATATATGAATATATATATATGAATATATATATATATGAATATGTATATATATGAATATGTATATATATGAATATATATATATATGAATATATATATATATATGAATATATATATATATATGAATATATGAATATATATATATGAATATATATATATATATGAATATATATATATATATATGAATATATATATATATATGAATATATGAATATATATATATATGAATATATGAATATATATATATATGAATATATGAATATATATAAATATATATATATATATGAATATATATATATATATATGAATATATATATATATATGAATATATATATATATATATGAATATATATATATATATATGAATATATATATATATGAATATATATATATATGAATATATATATATATGAATATATATATATATGAATATATATATATATATATATGAATATATGAATATATGAATATATATATATATATGAATGAATGAATGTGTAATATTAAAAGTCAAGACATATCTGAAGAATATAGTTTTGAATTCATTCTAAGCTTATGCCTGCATTTTTTGATGAGAAATGGATTGAATAGGGACATCATGTTTCCCATTAATTAAATGTTTAAAAAAAATCCATGCTTCAGCGCTGAATGTTACCAAATTGGTAATCACACTTTGGCTTTAAAATATCTCATTTGGAAATGAAAAATATGATGAAACAAGAAAGCTTTTTCAATGAATATAGTTTAAAGGAAGCTTCCCTCCAACCTGCAACTTGATTTCCCGGTGTTATTTACACCTCAGCTGGCAGCACACACGCCACTAAATTGCCCCAATTAATGGATTTGAATATTAAATCCAAGCTAATAGTTCAGTGTGAGCCTGAGAGAATGCTGGATAAATCACTAAATAGAATATCTAGAGCCTCTCAAACAAACATAATTTTGTGACATGCATGAATACAGAAGGGTTCAACTGAGAGTCCAGCGTAATATTTATCTCTCAATATTTCTAAAAACTGATTTACTGCTACATGACTATTTGCTGGAACTTGCAATGCACAAGATGGTCATCATATTTCCTGAATAACAATCATTACTATGGTTCAAACCACTTCAAAGTCTAAAAGCTTCTGCAACATCATGAAATATATTATAACATTTTTATTCCAGAACTGTATCCCATGTTTCACCAATTAGGATGCATCCATTTTCCAAAGTCTGCCATTGTTCAAATTGGCCACTCAAGACAGCTTCAGCCTTCATTAAAATGGTTTACCTGATCATTGATCTCAACTCTGTTTTCCTGCCGAATTCTTTATTCTTAACTTTGTGCACGTGCAAAGGAAAACAAAAATCATTTGGTGAATTTTACATGCAACAAATGGAATTTTGATTTTCCTATGGACCCAATGTCCAGTGATACAGCCTGAATGTGTATAATTGCTCAACTTTGGCCCTCGCAGACAGAAATTCACAAGTCTGAACAAAGAAATTCTCCACATCTGCATTTGAAATGCATGTCCCAATTTCTAAATTTCCCTTCCCTCCAGCCCCCACCCCCCCAAAAAAAAAGTGGAACATCATTGCAATACTGACATTGGGCAAAGTTTTAAAATTCAAATGCAGGTATCTGAAATGCAATTTGCCAAACTGGATTCAAGAGGTGATTGGTTCATCATTGTTGACAGGTCACTTTAGATACTGTAAATTTGCCCACTCATAATATTACTTCGCTGGTTAATTACTTTGACAACTAAACAACCTTCTGAATATTAGAAGGTATCACTATGTCAGCCTTAAGCAATGGCAGGAATCAGTGAATAGCCCAGATTTTAAACAGAACAGGCACGATATGGCGAACCCCAAAAATGCAGTGCCTCTGGTGTCATTCACTAACTTTAAATTTCAGTTAATAAAACTCCAGATATTTTCTTAGACCCAATGACAACAGAAATGGACATCCCTTTTTGTAAATCAAAGCAAGAAATTGCAACAACAAAAAAAAAATCAAGGCACGTTCAGCATAGCTGTTAGCGCAACACTATTACAGCGCCAGCAACTCAGGTTCAAATCCCGCACTGGGAGTCTATACTTTCTTCTTGTGTCGGTGTAGATTTTCCCCAGGTGCTCCGGATTTCTCCCACCACTCAAAACATATTGAGCTTAAATGTAGGTCAATTGGGCGGCATGGGCTCGTGGACTGAAAGGGGGCCGTTACCGTGCTGCATGTCTAAATTTCAAATCTCCTCTACGTATTTTTAAAACATGAACAGCACAGTACAGACTGTTTAGCCTACAATGTTGTGCTTACCTATATAAACTTGCTCCACAACCATCTGATACTTCTCTATCTCACTCACACAACCTTCCTATTCAAGCATCTTCTGAATATCTCTATTGTACCTCACCTCCACCCACAATGCATTCCAGACAATTGCTACTGTTTAAAAATCTATACATGCTTACCAATGGATGAGGAAACCTTGGTTAATGATCATTCAAATGAAGATGCATACGTGAAGGCACCAAGAACTTTAAATTCTTTCATCAGGAGCACACCTCCCAACCCATTTACCCACTGCCCCATAAAGCATTTCCTAGCCAACCTGAAATAGACTTTACAGATAGCATATTGGCCCCAGTCATTTTAGAACCCACAAAGGTAAAATAGAAGCAAGTCACCTTCAATCATAAGGAACTGAAGAATGCTCCAATAAAACCTGCATTTTCCTACCCAAAGGGAGAAACATCTCCACAGCAAACATTGTATCAAGATTTGATTTTAACGCCATCATGGACCATAAACAGGTCCTAATAGAGAATAGATTAAACTGATTATTTAGCAGACATTTTGCAACAGTTCTTTTTGGAGAATCATATCTTTGATAATGGAACAAAAGTTATTTTGGGCATGAGCCGATCATCCATGCATTACTAAGCAGGTCAAATCAAGATTTTCTGCATTAGTTGGAAGAACTTAAGATGAGATCTCATTGTTAAGGTTGATGGACTTGTTTGGTGAGGAGGAGGGAGAAGTGTACTGGAATAGAGTTTACGAGGCCAGAATGTAGGGTTGGTTTAATTTTACATCAGAGCATTGGCAAATGTGCCTCAGTGATCACCCTTCTTGACTGATAAGATCATCAAGCTATCTTGTTCAAGAACAGACAACAGGAATTCTATGACCACCTGCACCCATGACAACTTAATTGCAAGCCTCTGCATCCAAATGGAAATCATGTACAATGTGCAAATTATGACTTTTAGCACCAATATGACATTCAAAGAGAAAGCACTGAATCTTAGGGCAACCTTGGCATGAGCACAGTCGGTTTTCTTTCCCTGCGTGGAAAACTACCAAGTCCAGCAAATGTAAAGCTCAAAACATTCCTTCAAATACTCAAGGTGATTTTGTCATCGACTACCATTAGCCCAACCTGCTGGATTTGGAGGGGGGGGGGGGGGGGGGGGGGGAAGGGGAAAGAGAAGAAAAACAGCAGCAATACGTTAAAGGAACAGTCAAGTTAAAGTTGCACTTGGAAAGGCATTGCCAAGATTTTCAGTAATCTATTTTGCTGGCAATCTCCTCTCCCTCCAAAGATGTCAAACAGTTAAAACTCAGGCCAAAACATCTCCTCTCTGGTTCAACATTGATTTTCTGGCATCGCTGTACAATTATGTGAAAAGCAACACTTTTCCTTATCAATATGAAAATGCAATGGAGGAATTTTGTTCACCAATTATATTCCGGTTCCTCCTGAGAAAACTTCAAATAAACATTTAAAATAGTGGCAGTAAATAGGAATTTGTACCAGATTGTAGGTAGCTAATCCAGTGTAGCTGAATACATAGAGATATCACCAGTTCTCCCAATGATAACCAAAAGCACTAAACAAACCTCCTGACATTATGCACAGAGGTTTATTACATGGAACTGGAGACAGAAATTATCTTTCTTTTCTATGTATACATATGCTGTACCTGTACTACTGGTTTTTGACAGAGTAATTTGCCTTAATTATCAGAACCATTTGAAGTAAAGCCAAGACTCAGCTGAAATACAGACCAATGCACCTGCAAAATTGTTGGAACTCTCTGGAACTTATTAAACAAATGACCAGTTTTCCTTATATTTCCATCATGCCTGTGGCTTTAGGCCACTAGCTGCTTAATTACCATGAATGAGAAATGTTTGATATTAATTTTGGAATAAAAATGCCAACTATCCCAGGAGAATACCATAGTAAGGGTAGGCACAAATTTATTTTTGGTGCACAGTGAACTATGAACAGTTCTGACCACAAATGAACAACAAAATTTGGTGAAAAATACATCTTTTTAAATGCCATTATTATCTCATTTTTAATCAGGGTAGACATTTTAGTGTGGAAGCACATATGTAAATTTCCAGGCATGGAACCAATGGATGGAATGGGGAAAAAAATCTTGTGCATCACATCATCCCAGAAGCATGGAATCAGTTTCCTAAATCTCCTCTGCGCCTTGCCCAAGACCTTTGTGTCTTTGGTAAGTGTGGTACCTAGAACCAGAATGCCCCAGAATGTATTGATTAGAAGCTTCAAATTCCATGAAAGATAAAGTCTGGGTATATATTCAGACAACAGAGGTATCACATACTTCATACAAATGTTAGTGAACTTTCGTATTCTCTACCTATGAGAGCCTCAACTGTTGGGTACATTCAAGAAATCAGATTTAAGGATATTAAAGAATCCCAAGGTAGGAGGAGAATATAGAAGCATGCAAAATGGCATTGAATAAAAAGCTTAGCCATGATTTGAACAGGAGAAAATGTGATTGGCTGAATGGCCTCATGCTACTTGCATTTTCTTAACATTAGTAAATGTATCGGAGTCCACATTATTAAATCACTTTTACCCTTTCTGCATTTTTTTTTTTTTTTTTTTTTTAATGATTTCACATGGCTTCCCTAACATTCATGACAGGATAAGCAGAAATTCTCTTGTACTAAACACCAGAAGAATGAAGATTATAGTCTGGTTCCATTCCTCTCACTCCCAAGTATCTGAAACGACCCCTTTGAAAACTTTGTGTGCTGTTTGTCACTGAGATGGACTAATATCCATTCTTTGGCACATTAACTTTGCTCTTTATTGACCCCTCTGTTGCTAAAATCCTCATCTATGCTGTTGGTATCTCTAGGCTCATCAATTCCAATGCATTTTTAGAATACCTTCCTTTTCTACGAGTGCATCAGAACCATTGCTGACAAATTATATTCAATCTTGTTTAACCATCAATCATTTGTTCTCCTACTGACACTGGTGACAAGAATGCCAAAAGGTTTGGTTTTTAAATTATTTCTTTTCAATCAACCCATTTTCTATTGTTCACCAATTCATTTGTCTCCTTCTGACCACCAAACCTTCAACATGCTTGCACAATTTGGCCTCTGACCTTTAACAAAACTGGAGAGTGTGGAGGAGAAATGTTGCTTGAATTGGAAGAATTTTCTTATGGTGAGAGATCGGATAGTCTTGGCTCATCTTTCCTGGAATGAAAGAGGCTAATAGAAGTCCGAGGCTATGAGAAGATTTTGGGCAGATAGAATCTTTCCCTCCACAGAAGGAAGCGCCACAGTTTAGGAGTATCAAAAATAATAGGGCCTAGTTTAAGGTGAAAGACTATAGTTTTAAAGGGGGATCTGAGGAGTGTTTATATTAATAGTGACATCAGACACCCTCTGCCAAAAAAGTAATGGAACAAATTACTCTATTCAAGAGGCATTTAGGCAGGCAAGGCAAAGTTCAGTTCTAATGTAGTTAAATTGCCTTACTGTAGGAGGGGAAAGACCCCAACATGCTCTTGGTGGGGCCAACAAGCCCAGTGTTGTACAACTCCATGATCCTCACTCACTCATCTCTTGTGACCATCTCTACAACTGCCTGGGTCCTTCTATGTGGAATTCACTCCAATGAGGCATTGCCTCTCAACTTTTTTTTTCTATTTTCCCAGCATAACTTTAAATTTACCTCGGTCAATATCACTTACCTCAAAGATCCAGTGACCCCATTCAATCTTGACCCCTGATGTTTTCTGTATGGAGTTTGAACATTCTCTGCGATCTCTGCATCTTCTGCTTCCTCCTGGACCCCAAAAATAAAAGTCAGAGGGAACGGGCCCTTCGCTCAGACTTGTCCACACCAACCATAAAACCCCTTGCAATCTAGTCCCACCTATCTAATTCATGTGGATGCAAGTTAATTGGCCACTGTAAATTGCCCCTAGTAGGCAAGAGTGTGGTAGAATCTGGGGGAACATGGGGAGAATAAAATGGGATCAGATACATTTATGGTCAACCTCATGTCATTGGGATGAAAGGCCTCGATGATCATTCATTCCAATGTCTCTATAGCGAGAGCATTAAATTGTCTTAATGCTCACATGAAGGTTGTTGGGATGTTTGCTATGGTTAAGGTGATCTACAAAATCAAACTATTTTTATTGAGTACTGGCATTTTTAAATGAATGGCAATTTTCACTCAGGAAAGAATCTTACTTGATGTCATGAAGTTTGCATTATCCCTCCCAACACCCCCTCCCCCCCCCCGCCCTTAATTCATATTACCAGATAATGACTTTGTTTAAGCATTAAGCAATATTGGTTTTAATTTTATACAATTCAAGTTGAACTATTTATCATTTTCAGTGTACCATCAACTTTGAGCAGATGTCATGGGAAGCAGTCACAAGCATTACAATTTGGACCTCAAGTTATGGCTTTGATCAGGATAATTTCCATTTTGTCAAGTCTGAGACAACACTTCTGATCAATCATCTACCAGATTTGAAAGCATTGCATTGCAAACTAACCAGACCAAAGCCAATGACAGGATTACCATGAACTACATTTAATTGTTGTAATTGCTAAATGGAGCTCACAATCCTGCACTTCATCATTAGTCAAAGATTTCATGCTCGAATTCAGAATGGAAAAGTTGTCTAATTTTGCAATAAGAAATGTAGTTTATACTTTTCATCACTCTCGCAGTATATACAAAAGCCATAGATCAGCCTCCCAGCAGGTCTTGAGTTTTGCAGAGCAGTGAAGAATAAACCTGCTTCTAACCCAAGCATAGGAATGATTTCACTGGAAAAGCTTCTACTTTCTAAGCAGAGTATTTGTTCTTCTGTCAAGTTCTCATCTAGTGTTCTTGTTGAACCCCTCAGCAACTTAAGGCAGAGTGGAAAAAACCTTGTTGAAAAAACCTTGTGGGATTTGAAACAAAAGGAGGATTTTCCACTCCTTGTTTGGTTCAATCTTCAACTCAGATACTATATACAGAGTCTCTTGTCAGGAATAGCCTGATTGGTTTCCTTTGCATTCTCTGGCTTTCTCCCACATCCACAAGGTTTGTGCAACACAGGGGTGGCCAACCTTTTAATTTAGAAGATATACAGCATGCCAAAAGGCCATTTCGGCCCATGTGTACTTACCGGAGGGGGGATGTAGGTTAATTGGGCGGCACAGATTTGTGGGCGAAATGGCCTGTTACCATGCTATACATCAAAATTAAAAGGTTAGCCATCCCTGGATGGTTCATTCAGCACTATTACAGCGCCAGTGACCTAGATTCACATCCAGCACTGTCTGTATGTTCTCCCCATGACCTGCATGGGATTTCCCTGATGCTCCCATTCCTTCTACCCTCCGAAACATGGAGTTGCAGGTTAATTGGGAGGCATGGGTTTCAACGACCAGAATTAGCTTGTAAAGGTTCTGTTAATACTCTTGGGTTTAGGCGAGCAATAAAAGCAATCAAAGGTTCTCATACTACACCAAACTGCTGTTCATCAACTTCAGCTCAATATTTAATACAATTATTCCCAGAGGCTAGTGGAGAAGCTTCCCTTGCTAGGATTCAACACCCCTCTTTGTAACTGGGTTCTGGACCTCTTAATGGGGAAAACCCACAGTCTGTCCACATCAGAACATAGATCATAGAACTCTGTCATCCCTCAGGATTGTGCGCCCATCCCGCTCGTTTTATGCTTCTGACCCAGGACTGCAAAACCAGATCCAGACTCATCAAGTTTGCCAATCACATGACAGTAATTGGCCTCAACAACAATGATGAGAAATTGCACTAAAATGAAGTGGTGGAAAAAAAAGTGATTGGTGCCAAAATAACTACCCAAGTCTCAACATGGACAAGACAAAGGAGAGGATCATGAACTTTAGGGAGGACCAGGAACAATCACCCTCCACTATATATTAATAACTCTGTAGTAGAGAGAGAAAAGAGAGCACAAAGTTCCTCAGGTCCCCTGAATAAATAGCCTATCCTGGACATGCAACATCTCCTCACTTATCAGGAAGGCGCAACAGCAATCCTGTGAAGGCTTAAGCAGGCAAGGCTTCCACTCACTATCATGTCAACTTTCTACAGGATCTCTTGTGAGAGCATCCTGGCTGGCTGGTACGGTTGCTGTGGAAAAGTAGATCAGAATTCAATCCACTGTACTACAAGAGCAGCTGAGAGGATCACTGGGGTCTCCCTCCCTCTCAAAATCGGTGTGATCTACTGAGATCATTGCCTGAAGGCGGTATGCAGAATCATCAAGGACCACTACCACCTTGCACATGGCACCTTTCAGTTACTCCTGTCAGGAAAGAGATACAGGAGTATCAGAGCTAACACCATTAGTCAGGTCTGCTAGTGTGTTGGCAGGTTTTGTACCAAGGACTGGAGAACGCAGTTTTGTCAGGTTATATTTGTGCAATCAGATGATAAATGAACTGAAGTGACCCTGTTCTGAGGTTCTGTAAAGCCAACAGCCCACACTGTAGAAAGAGGCACAACTGTAGCCTCATGAGCAATTGCATCCTCTTGGAGGATGTTTCCAGAAGATCCACAAAAAAAATCTATAAACAAACTTATTCACCACAAGGAAATATAGGTACTTTAATAACTTCTGCAATTTTTTTTTGTTTATGCCATGAAAATGCTGGCCTCTAAATACAGTATATGAGGCAGACACAGTGGGCTAAATACAGCAATGATTTAAACTTCTGCATACCTCTTTTCCCTTTATCATGGGTAGGGTTAGAGGAATGCTCACATATCTCACAAGGCAGGCCTATAAATGTCCATATATTCCGAGACATCATGAAAGTACAACGAACTTTAAAAACGTTTGCAACTTCGTGCAGCGATCTCCCATCTACAGTGACATGAATGTGGTACTCAAGAATCACTCCCATTATTAATGTAATGGATAGAGATGAGAGAGGGTTTGTTGTATCCAAAGTTAACATCCCATTTGCTCCTTATCACCAATTCTAACGCACAAAACACTTACCAGAGAAAACAGATATACTATTACAAGTAATTTCTTTCATAACATTTATGATTAAAAGAGAATTCAGCCACATGCAAAAATATTGAGGAACAGTTCATCCAGGAGGGGGAAAATAGAGTGCTCCAGTTTCCAAGTACAGTAAAACCCTAATATTAGGAATTCAAGAAACCAGCAAAAGGAAAATAGATTTTAAAAAATTAAATAAGTAAGAACAAAATAAGGTAAAAAAAATACAAAAGTTTAAAATTGTAAAAGTAAATGCTCTCTCAAGTAATACATAAACCTTTGGTGAAGATGGGAGCAAATATTCAGCCAGGGGAGTGCCTTGGCTGTGCTTTGCTTATACTAGCTGTTTGAATAAAGTTGTGTGAACAAAAACAGTATCACCAAGGATGAAGAGCTGGTTGATGCTCTTTACTATTGGGATGACTGAAAGTGTGTCCTTAACCCTACTTAGTAAGAATCAGCCTGGTCAGAGGTTTTACCTCGAAACTTGGTTAATTACCTGTAATGCAGCTCCATGGAGGTGAAGAACCTGCAGATGCAACGATGGTTAAATGTTTTCAAAGAATGTGACTGAAAATAAAGTAAAATGCTTTATGGTTTATATATTCAAGTAAGTGAAGTTTGTTCAGTGTATTTTTGTCTTTTAAAACATTTATTCTTCATGCAGATGTATTGGCCAACTTTTACAGAAGTCTCAAGTAAATAGAAAATATATTTATCCAGCATTTAACAATTACCACAAGTGCCAGATACCAGGAATTTTACTGTACTTGGAAAGTAGAGTATCCAATCTGCTAATGCTATGCAAATATTTAGTTTACATTATTGAACTCAACAGAAATCACCAGTATTACTGAAGTAACAAGTTAGTCAAAGAAACAACACAAAAATCTGTTGAATCCATTTGTTTATAAAGGCCAGTCCCAAAGGTTCACACCAACTTCAACCACAGAATCTTAGATGGAACTTTGATGAATCAATTGAGTGACTTATAATTGATCTCATCCTGGAGGATGGTGGATCATAATTTAGAAATAGCTCAAACCGGCAAGTTTTATTTCAGCTTTCTTCAGAAATCTAAAAGCCAAATATACATCAAATGTCCTGCAGAAGTATAATTCCTCAAAATGCCAATTCCGTCGCTTATCTCCACAGTAACAATTTAGAGCAGGCATTTAAGCTTCCATCATGCACATCTCTGGATGTGGGAGAAAAACCATAGAGTCACAGCAAGAACAAGTGAACTCCAATACAGTCAGCATCTGAGAGTGGGATTGAATCCGGTTCTCTGGCACCATTCCATCATTAATTATTAAATCTATAACTCAGAGCTTCTCAACCCTTTCCTTTCCACTCACATACCACAGAAGAGTTTGTGATAGAACATGAACAAGAGTATCAATTGGTGAAGGCATCATTCAGAATTCCACTTACCTGTACCAGATTGATAGAGATCTTTCTGAAGTTGAAGGGTTTTACTCCGTATTGGCCAATTTACTACTCACACAATAAAATTGAATTAAAATCCACTTCACTCTTTCATTCTAATGTGAATTTTGTTACAATGTCAAAAATAATGTTATTCAGGTCTGATCTAGCAGCTCTATTGAATAAATCAACTATTGTTTCCCTCTATTAGAGTGACTTTATGGTTAAGCAGTCTCCAAAAATTACTAATCCCAAGCTACAATACTAACTCTACAACAAAACTTGGTGATTCTCTCAAATAAGGAATTGAAATATCACCAGGTGTTGCATCATGAGTACTTGTTGAGGCTATGACAAGTGATTAAATGGTCCACTGGAACTCATTATAAAGAAACTGCACTCCTTTCAGGTGACTTGCACTTCAATTAATGACCTCTGCTATTAACAACCAATTCAGATGGAATCACAAGGACAAAATTCTCAAATATACATTTTAAAATAGCTATAATATTCTGCAATTCTCAGCAAAATTTCCTGTAATGTTCAACATAAATCAGTACCAAACAAATGGTGCTCATTCTTCATACTATGCCCATAGTCTTTTATGGACTTCTGTGTAGCAGCTTGTGGTAATGATTAATTTATTTTTTTTTTTATCCTTCGCCTGCACAGAAGAGCAGAACCATCAACAATGCATCTCTTCAACTTTTCAGAGAGAAGCAATCTTCTTAAGGCAGATGGTATCTAAGACAGGATAAATCTAAATATTCAAGCCAATATAAAAATCAAAAGCATTTGCAGGCAACCTGTGACAGAAAGCTTCCTCACCCAACAGTTCTGTAACAACTATAGCAATGGTCCTCAATCTTTTTTCTTTCCACTCACATACCACTTTAAGTATTCCCTATGCCATTGGTGCTCAGTGATAAGTAAGGGATTGCTTAAGGTGGTATGTGAGTGGAAAGAAAAAGGTTGAAAAAACACTGTTTTAATCATACTCATTGACTCGTTATGTGCACAGTTTCCTAACTCCAAAGGAAATGAGCCAATGACAATTTTTCTCGAGCAAAATATTTCAGTAACAATAGGATCTTGAGCAGTGATTCTCAACCTTCCCATTCACATACCACGTGCTGCTGGGCTTTCTTGACCAAGAACCTGGTGTTAATCCCTTACCAATCACAGAGCACCGATGGCATAGGATTACTTAAAGTGGTATGTGAGTGGAAAGGAAAGGGTTGAGGGGCACTAAGCTATAGATTTAATAATTAATGATGGAATCCTGCCAGAGAACTGGGTTCAATCCCAGTCTCAGATCCTGACTGTATTGGAGCTCATTTGTTCTTGCTGTGACTCTATGGCTTTCTCCCACATCCAGAGATATGCCTGATGGAAGCTTAAATGCCCGCTCTAAATTGTTGCTGTGGAGATAAGCGATGGAATTGGATGGGGTTGATGAAAATATTGGGAAGATTAAATCTATGAGATTAATTTAATTTATTTTAATCTAGACATTTCAAGTTTTGGCAAATTTACTACTCGCACAACAATTTTCTACTCACAAGCCCATGCTGCCCAATTGCACCCAATTTGCCTACACCCTGGTAAATTTTGAAGGGTGAGAGGAAAGCAGAGCACCTGAAGGAAACCCGTGCGGACACAAGGAGAATGTACAAACTCCTTTCAGACAATGCAGGATTCGAACCCAAACTCCAGTCTCCGATGCTGTAACAATGTTGTGCTGGCTGCTCATGTGGGATTAGTGCAAATGAGTGGCTGATGGTTGATGTGAGCCCATTGGCCTTTATCTCTTTAGGACTCTGATACTAACTAGTAAAACCATTTCTTTCAGTAAATAAAGTTAAATGGCTGGGTGTATGATGCATGTGGTTACTGAGTACACAAACAGCATGATATAGGGAGAGAGGCCAGGTGCCATTTGCAGAACAATCCCTCAAATTTTGGTTGATGGCCCCTGCTGCAACTACGCCAAGATATAAGCTTGCTCTTCCCACTATGACCTGTGAAGATAAAAATTTAACACCATTAAACTGTCTCCTCAACTCCAAACCTCAGAGAGGAGAAACTAGTTCTGCCACTGAGTATGTTCATTATTAAAAGAGCTGAATAGGATTACCTCTGAATAAAAAATATCAGGTCATCCTCAAGAATTCCAATCAACAAAAGGAATTGCAGCTAACAAGTTACAAGGCTTAAAAGTAGTGTACTTATTTTATGTATGAAGTCGTCAAGTCAACTTTATTTGTCATTCATATAGGATGAGATATCATTTCTCCAGCACCTTGGAGCATATTTACTTAGATACATTAGGAAAGCAGTTAACACATTAAAATATTAAGATATGAAGGAGTAGACACTGAAAGTCCACGGTTCACTATGCACATTTGAACTTGGAGTTCAAGAGCCTGATGGCTTGGGATAAGAAGCTATTTCGCATTCAGAATGTAAGGGCCTGATGGCAGAAGGGAGGACAGTTTACGTGCGGGATGTGTGGAGTTTTTCCACAACGTTTATTGCTTTCCACCTGCATCGGGTATAGTAGATGTCCTCCATGCTAGGAAGAGGTTCCCCAATAGTCTTTTCTGCTGTCTTCACTCTCTTCTGTAGGGTCTTGCAGCTTCCAATCCAAGTGGTGATACAGTTGCACAAGAGTCTATCAATACATCCTCAAGAATGTAGTGAGGATGGAAGGTGGGAGATGGACTTTGCAGGAAGTAGATGTGCTGCTGGGCTTTCTTGACCAAGAACCTGGTGTTAAAGGACCAGGTCAGATTCTCTGCCAAGTGCACTCCAAGGAATTGATATTCTTGATGACCTCAATGGTACAGCTGTCAATGGTCAGGGGAGTGTAGGTTTAGGTTCAAGAGGAAGTCAATATTAAGAACAAAGAAGACAGTTTTGTTGAAAGTTCAACTTTGTCTATTGAGGTAAAATTTCCATGTTATATCCATCATAAAATAACATCACTGAGATTTTTTTTCCCATGGGCAAAGCAGAATTACCACTAAATTGTGGTACAAAAAAAACTGCACTCAACATACACATATAAACAAATAAAGAAAAGTAAACAAACTGACTGCAAAACAGAGAGAACAAAAAGAAAATCAAGAAAGTGCACAAGAGTCCTGAAATGAGTCTCTGATTGAGTTTGTTGTTGAGGAGGGGCAGCACCTGTTCCTGAACCTGGTGGGGCGAGTCTTGCGGCACCTATACCACTTTCCTGATGGTAGCAGCGAGAACAGAGTGTGTGCTGGGTGATGTGGATATTTGATGGTTGCTATTGGTCTCCAACAGCAGCATACCCTGTAGATGTTATTGATGGTGGGGAGGATCTTGCCTGATATGTCCTGGGCTGTGTCCACTAACTTTTGCAGGGCCTTATGCTCAGGGGTATTGGTGTCCTCATATGAGGCTATGATGCAGCTGGTCCACCACACATCTACAGAAATTCCAATGTGATACCAAGCTTCCACAAACCCCTGACAAAGTAGAGGTGCTAATGTGCTTTCTTCATGATGTAATTAGCGTGTTTGGCCCTCCTCTATAGAGGCATCTCACTGGTTCTACACAAAGCCATGAAACACCTGGACAGCAAAGATGCTTACATGCTCGAATATAGTTCAGTATTTAACACCATCATCCCTTAAAAACTGATCATCAAACTCCAACACCCCATTGTGTAGTTGGATCATGGATTTCCTCACCTCAAAACCACAATGTGAAGATTGGTAACAACTTCTCCTCCACAATCTCCATTAGTACTGGAGCAGCACAGGGCTGTGTTCTTAGCCCCTTGCTCAACTCACTTTACACCTACGACTGTGTAGATCAGTACGACAATAACGCCATCTACAAATTTGCTGATGAAACCATGGAGGCAGGTTGTACAAAGGAAGGGGATGAGTCAACATGGAGATTAAAAACTTGGCTGAATGGTCACAAAATCTAAGGGACTTCAGGAAGGAAACCGAGGTATACAATCCAGTGATCATTTGGGGATCAGAGGTGGAGAGGGTGAGCAAATTTAGGTTCTTTGGAGTCACTATCTTGGAGAATATTTCCTGGACCCACCACACCAATGGCATTGTGAAGAAAACACATCAGCTCCTCTACTTTCTCAAGAGTTTGTGGAGGTTTGGTATGACACCAGAAACCCTAGTAAATTTCTACAGAGGAAAGTGTGCTGACCAACTGCATCACCCTCTGGTATGAGAACACCAATACCCCTGAGCATAAAGCCCTCCAAAAGGTAATGGACACAGCCCAGGAAATCACAGTCAAAACCTTCCCCACTATTGAGTACATCTGCAGGGAACGCCGCCGTCAGAGGGCAGCAACAATCATCAAAGAAGCTCACCAGCCAGCACACGCCCTGTTCTCGCTGCTGCCATCAGGAAAGAGGAATAGGGGCCACAAGACTCGCATCACCAGGTTCAGGAACAGCTGCTAATCCTCCACCATCACTCTCCTCAACGACAAACACAGTCAGGGAGTCATTTAAGACTCTTATTTGTGCACTTTATTGACTTTCTTTTGTTCACTCTGTATTACACAGTCAGTTTGTTTAAATTCATTATGTTTACAGGTCTTTGTTTACATGTTTACACTGTGTAGGGTTTATTTTTCACGCTACCAATTAGTGTTAATTCTGCCGTGCCAGCAGGAAGAAGGAATTTCAGGGTTATATGTGATGTCATGTATGTTCTTTCTTTCTTTGGCTTGGCTTCGTGGATGAAGATTTATGGAGGGGTAATGTCCACGTCAGCTGCAGGCTCGTTGGTGGCTGACATATCTACTCTGATAATAAATATGAAATATGAAATCTGAGAAATCTGACCCACATAAGAACCTAAATTTGCTCACCCTCTCTACTTTTGAATCCTCAATGATCCCTGAATCATACACCTCTGTTTTTTACTTTGTGAATTCAACAATTACCTCCTTGGTTTTGGTGACATCGCTGGCGCCTCATTCAGCCAAGTTTTCAATCTCACTGATGTCTGCTGATTCATCACTCCTTTTTGTACAAGCCACAACCGTGGCCATGACTTGTTAATCCCACTTTCAGTCCCATCCCTGCCCAGAGCCCAGGACTTTACTGACCTGAATCAGCCTTCATTCAATACATTTTCAGTAGGAGATGTTAAAAATCTAAAATGTGACTGATGCATGAAAATGTCAGAATAAATCCATGCAGAAGTCAATTTCAAGAAAGCGAGTGAGAACTTAGCTTGGAGAAATTAAGCTAAATTGAGAACTTGTCTGTAGAAATTTGTAGTGAGCACAGATGCTTTGCCATTGACAGTAAAATCAAAGCTGCTAAATGTTCTTTAGTTATCAATTCTGAATCCCAGCTCCAAAATTGACACCTTTTACTGTGTTGATTTTTTTTGTCTGAGAGCTCATCAGAAATTATGCCACGACATTCCCATTCGCAAGCCACCAGCACATGCCAATGTTAATGTGCGGATGGGGAGGAACAGCTGCAAAAGCTGTCAGTTGGGAGAGATTCTGTTTTCATCATGAATAGAATATTCACCTTGGTGCAAACACAGGCTTTAATCAGGTCAGAATGTTAAGAAATACAGTTCTCTATCCGAGAATTCTGTTCAACTGAAGAGGTTATATACACAGCTCTAAAACTCTATTTCAGTTTCAAGGAAAACAGACATTTGCACAAGGAATGCTTCATTTTGAAGAACTTAGGCATTAAGTGATGAGCACATTTTACTAGTTTGTGACTGCATACAAAACAAGTTCTGTCATTATTTCTCTAAAGAATAGATCATGTTTGGCTAAATATCAATTTTATACACTCTAAATATTCATGGGCCACAAACTATACATGTTCCAAGCTCAATCCTCCAAGTGCATTAGTATCCCCAGAGCAATGTTTGCTGTGGAGTCCTAAAACATAGCTGATTTATTTTCTCATTACTCATTCATTTTATTTGCTCCTCCACTGTTATTTCATCAATTTTTTGGACGCAAGATGGGCAAAATGTCACAGAATTTCTTTCCTTTAGTCTAGAGCTGGCCTTATGCATTGATTCAGAAGGCAATAGATGTATTTTTGTATATAAGAGCAGATTTTCCAGGCTGTACCGATTCCCACTGAATGGGGAACTAATACATTTTGATTACCCAAATGCTGGTAAAGATTGTTCCCCATGTTCAAGTTAACAATTATGATACATCACCACAAATTAATATCCAACTTCTAAAAACCAGTATTTAAATTCCAGTAAGCAAATTACTATTGTTTCAAATATGGAAATTATTGGTTCAATAAAATGTGTAAAAATTCATGACTTTTATTTTTTAACAGAATTATGTCTAAAAAACTATTGTAAAAACCCTCAGTCATCAGTTTTATGAGCACCATGGTTTTGTAAATGTTAAAAGTGTCATTGGGCTAATTATAAATGGTTAATTAATGACTGGCGTGATCCATTAGCGCGCAAGTGGGAAGTGAATAACTCAAATGAACCACTAAATAGCAAAACTGACCGATTACATTGGTAAAACACAGGATTCTGTTGACACCCTGAGTGAGTGGAAAAAAAAAACGCACAAATGCTGGAGAAACTCAGCAGGTCAAACAGTGCGTTTATGTACCAACGTTTCGAGCTTGAGCCCTTCATCAAGGTGTGGGGGAAACATGAGGGATGTCCGATTACATTGCTGCTCCAAAGAGAACATATTTTCTGAGTAGCTAAGAGATGGAAATTTGACTGTGCAGAAAAACATCCATCAGGATCCCAAGTTGATCATAATCATGTCTGTTTGGACTCGCGTGTGATGCATAAAATCACTCTCTCATTTCATCATCAGTATTCTAGTGTTCAGCCAATTCAAATTGCCGTATATTTCAGCATACAAGTCGAGTTGAACCCCAAAAATACTCTAAAAAAATGCGGGTTGATTTCTTGGCTGGATATACATTTGAGATCTTAAATTCAGCTCAAAATCTCATCCGCACCGATGCAGCGTAATAAGTCGACCCTTGAAAGACTGATTTGGTGTATAAGTTAACCCATTAAAAGCAGATTCAATGTATATTGTGAAGTGCCAGTAAATGAAGAAACCGAAGGCTGTATTTATCACATGTAGACCCTTTAAAAAATCAAAACAAACCTGACTGCAACAGATTTTCATTTAGCTTTTCATTGAAAACATGACCCTTCAAAATCACTGACATTTATCTGAAAAAAAACAACACATTTAGAAACCTTCAAAGTCATTCTCACTATCGTCGTCTGAGGCAAAGATGGTGGCAGGCGCGTCCATACTCTCACTGCTTAAGCAGTCATCATATGGGTCCCTGTCTGTATCTGATGAGGCGGGTTCAGCTTCGTCGTCAGTGTCCCACTGCAGTGCAAATGTTTTCATTTTATTTTAGGTGACTATGTAGCAACATTGCCTCTGTTCATGTACCCATCTTTCGTGCCACCAATTACACAAAAGATACCGCGCTATTTAAATTATTTTATCACAGTCTCTACTTTAACTTTGTCCCATGCCTTGAGCATGAAGTTACAGAGCACATCAAGCGATACAGCACACATTGCCTGGCCTTTTGTAAATGAGTTTTTTCCACTCAACGTCCATGTATTCCATTTCTCGTGCACATGGTCTTTGAATGGTTTGTTCAATCAGACATTGGGAGGTTGCAATATAGGTGTCAAACCATCCGGAATAACTGCCATGTGAGTATTATGTAGTGCTAATCTACTTATAGTGTTCTCAGTGAAGTGGCTGTGAAATATATCCCAGACCAACAAACTCCATTCTTGCATAAATCCCTGGCTGCCTGTTCCACACATTGTCTATCCGTACTTTTACACCATTTTCATCCATCCATCCTTTTTCATGAAAGTGTACAAAAGTACCTTCAGGGAATTTCACTTTTGGTTTAATTTTGCAGTTGAAGATTGCCATGGTCTTAACTTCATCGTGTTGGCCATGCACGATAACACCACAGTAAACCTGGTCTTTTTGTGGCCTGTACTTCTGGTTTGCACAGTTTTAACACCTTTCTATTCCACTGTACTTTTGCCTATCATGTCAAAATTCATGGGGATTTCGTCCATGTTTCCGATATTTGCCAATGCAAACTGTTTTTTTTTTCTGCCAGTTATGTATAATAAACTGTTGAACACTTACAACTTTATGATTAAGATGTTATGGTAGTTTCTGTGCAATTTTTGTTTTTTTAACTACCTTATTCTTTGAGTAATACCAAATTTTTCCTGTTCATGAAACAAGTGCACCAGCCTACTGTGGCCTCAAAATTTTTACTGAGGTCTGGGTGCGACTTGGCCCACTGCAGTGCAAATGTTCTTATTTTATTTTGGGTGACTATGTCACGATCTTGCCTCTGTTCACATCTCCATTCTGCAACGTGATTTTCCAACTCTGGCCTCTTCTCAATGTACATTGCCTTTTTGGTATTTATCGTAAAGTCTCTCCTTTCTTCCTCCAATCTCTTACCAACTTCTCATATACATCAAATTTTCTTGCAGCAGCGCGGTTGTTGGTTTTCTTGGCCATTTCTATCATTGTCAATTTAAAACTCACTTCATACTTTAATCACGAACTTCGTTTTGTTGATGGACCCTCCATGACAGCCAACATCCAGCAGATCAATCTGCACTATCTTGGGGGGGGTGGGGGGGGGGAAATCAAATGATACACCAGTCAAAGGGTCTAGCATCCAGAAAATTGGGGTCGGCTTTTACACTAAAACCCTTAAAATGAGGCTGAAAAATGGGGGTCGACATACACACCAAAATATACGGTATGATGTTATTTCCCGAATCATGGGTCCTCTACCGGCACCACCTACGGCTCCTAGAACGCTTCCACCAGCGTTGTCTCCGCTCCATCCTCAACATCCATTGGAGCGCTTACATCCCTAACGTCGAAGTACTCGAGATGGCAGAGGTCGACAGCATCGAGTCCACGCTGCTGAAGATCCAGCTGCGCTGGATGGGTCACGTCTCCAGAATGGAGGACCATCGCCTTCCCAAGATCGTGTTATATGGCGAGCTCTCCACTGGCCACCGTGACAGAGGTGCACCAAAGAAAAGGTACAAGGACTGCCTAAAGAAATCTCTTGGTGCCTGCCACATTGACCACCGCCAGAGGGCTGATATCGCCTCAAACCGTGCATCTTGGCGCCTCACAGTTTGGCGGGCAGCAACCTCCTTTGAAGAAGACTGCAGAGCCCACCTCACTGACAAAAGGCAAAGGAGGAAAGACCCAACACCCAACCCCAACCCCAACCAACCAATTTTCCCCTGCAACCGCTGCAACCGTGTCTGCCTGTCCCGCATCGGACTTGTCAGCCACCAACGAGCCTGCAGCTGACGTGGACATTTACCCCTCCATAAATCTTCATCCGCGAAGCCAAGCCAAAGAAAGGAAGAAGATCTTAAGGATCTGATTTTGTGACTGCTGGTACTAGTAGTAAATAAATAGTTCTAATTGAAACTATTCATCCATTTTTTTTATAAAGAGGGAAGTATACATAACACCTAATGGCCTGAATACACCTGAGATTGTCTGATCTCGGAAACTAAGCAGGCTCAGGCCTGACCAGTACTTGGAGGAGAGACCGCCTAGGAACACCAGGGGCTGTAGGTTTCTGTGAGGCTGGACAAAGTGACGACTCACTGCCTGCCTTATGGTCGTCAAAAGTTAAAGAATTTCATATATGTTATATTCTAAATATAGTATTACATAACAACAATGGAACCTTTACCTTATCATGTAACTGTTAGAATTGTTGATAGAAATAATTGGAAATTGTGTAAATTTTGCACTGGTTTGAAGGCAACATCTCACACATCCGAATTAAACTCCATTTGCCATTCCTGGGACACTGGCACAGCTGATCCCATTGTAATATTTGATAACTTTCTTCATTATCCACTATACCACCAAGTTTAGTGTCATCCTTCAACTTACTAACCATGCCACTGCAATACATAAACCTGCTGGAGATACTCAGCCGATCACGCAGCATTCATAGGAAGTAAAGGGCCTGGGCCCTTTATTAGATATAACCATCACAAGGACATTCTCATCCAGGTCAATAACATAAGTGATGAACAAGAGTGGGCCCTGCATCAATCCCCGTAGTGCCCCACTTGCCACAGGCCTTCAGTCTGAGAAACAACTCTCTGTCATCATCCTCTGTCTCCTCAATTGCCAAGCCAATTTTATATTGAATTGATAAGCTTTCCCTGGGTGCCATATGGTCTGACATTCCAGACCAGCATGCCAAGATGTACCTATTCTACTAATTCTATCAATGCTTTATAGTTTCCTGTTGGTGACAAACATTTGGAGAAAATAATATTGCACTTTCATTATTTGATTAGTCAGGGCGTCAAAAGTTATGGGGAGAAGGCCGGGCAGCGGGATTGATGGATCAGCCAATAGAATGGCGGAGGAGACTCGATGGGCCAATTAGCCTATTTCTGCTCCTATATATTGTGATCTTGCTGTGATTAGCAATAGTACATGAGTAAATGCCAAACCTCTTTTTTTAAAATACAACCTGAAAACTAACAATATTAAAATAGAATGTTTGTCTCTCAAAAAAAATTACACCTAGTTATTGAAACATTCTATGAATTACATGAATTAAAATTGTGTCACTGTATACATTTCCTAAGAAAATTATTTTAAGTTGTTATCAGCATATAGATACAAAGTTTGAAATTCAGAACAGAAACTATTTTCCTAATCAAACTATTCTTTTAAATTACACACCCTACAACTTTTGGATATATGTCTGATTTAGTTCATTAGCACCAATAACTCTGAAGAGCAGGTAACTATGAGACCTTGTGCTTTAACAGTAAGACCTCAACATTATAGCTGAATTCTGTGATCTCATTCAACCATCAATGCATGGTTCATCAACCTCATCCAAGCTGGACTGACAATCACCTCATGTAAAGACGCCTATTATAAAGCTACCAAATGATTTATTCCATCTGAAATAAAAGCACAAACAGAAATCCATTTTCAAACAAAAATCTTTTTTTCTATTGCTCCAGGTTATCAAAATTAAGAAACTGCCTTTCCCCTTGATATCAATCTGTATTACATTACAAGTGTCTATCCCTGATATCACTGGTCCTCCAGCAGGAACCAAAGCTCCTGTGTCTCCCATTGCAGGTTGTTCTTTCTTCCTCAGGAAGTGGATTCCTGTGTTCAAGTATTAACTTCCTGAGCTGCTGACAACTTATCATGCATATTATATAGTCAGGATAATGTGAACTATTTTGTAACCATGTAAGAATACACCCTTCTCACTGGAGTAACTGTAGTCCACCACTACTGTGGGGTGTATGTATGTGTGTGTGTGTGAACAGTGATGGTGGAAGACATCAGTAAGTAAAATCTCTTGTGTTATTTGAATCTTGCATCTCTAAGTTATTATTAAGAAACTTCCGGGTAACACAGAGATGTAACACTTCAGTATATCTTAGTATTTAATTGGCATCTTTAACTAAAATGTATGTTGTCACCTTCTGAACTATAGGTGCAAGTCAACCTAAAATTTACAGCTAAGAATTTTGCCTCATTTCCCCCTCTCACATTGTTACAAAACTGCTTTTCTTGAGAGAATCCAAAGAGAAAATCCATCTGTTTCTCATGCAAGTGAATGTTGGAACTGTTCTTCCATTGCCAGCCCCAAAGAAGTGCAGAGCAGTTCCAGCTGCGTGGGGAATTATGGGTAAGCAAGATGGCTATTTTTCCCATTGATCCCACATTGAGCGAGGTCTAGAAGTTGCCCGATGAGATGCCAGCCTGGAGTGGCCTGGTGAGGTGCCGGATGGCACTCCAGTGAGCTCGGGATTGGAAGCAATGCACCCTGGGCCGTCACTACCATTAGGCAAACCAGACCTCAGAGAGGGTGCTGGTGACCCTTTGAACAATCACAGGTAAGACTTTATTCGCCCTGAAATGGAAGCAACATTTATGTTTGAATCCCGCAAAGTGCAAGGGGAGAGATTATGTGAGTGGAGTGGGAAAAAAATGAACCCGCATCTGATTTGCCCAATGTTTGTCTTCACCGGAAAACTTCTTGTGTTATCCATGGCCTGCAGTGAACTCTTGCAAAGCAAAGGGAGAGTCAGAGTTTTCACTGAAGTAAGCGGGGAATTGCAGTAGTGTGAATTCAAGAGTTCACCCCAGCCCACCCCCATGTGCATGTTCTGTTCCCCACTGAAGCCGGGCAGAGTTATTCTGGGATGAGAAAACAAGTTCAGGTATAGGCTGCCCTTCTTGGCTCTGCAGTCAGGCCAGTTCGGCTTGGCCTTGGATGTGGAAGGGGCAGCATTCAGTCACCGTCAGTGCAACGGCAGTTAACAGCAATGCATTTGCAGTTCTCTCGACAGCGCACCCCTGTGCCCAGCTCTGGAGTGGCTGTACGTCAATATACTGTATATTTAGCACGAATAAAGCAAATTAGTCTAATCGCATGGCAGACACAGAGGCTTTAAACAGAGGAGGAGGGAGGGAGGGAGAGAGCTAGAGAGACTGCTTCTCCCCATTAAAAACCTTTCGACCATCCCACCTCTAACCCAGTTATGGCTGTGAGGAATGGTGCTAATTTAGGGAACGGGAATTCATGACCTCTGAAAAAGTGCTCAATATACATGCAGCTGATCTTCAAAACTAGCCCAATTGGGCATGGAAACTTCCCAACTGTCAACTTTATGTTTGCTTTTTTAACAGGGGAGCGCAATTTCAGTGCTTGCCATGGTCACTATTTTAAATCGATACACAGTGCAGCAACACCCCCACCTCCCACCCCCCCCCACCACCAATTGGCGTAATCTGCCAGGATCATAGTCTGAAGAAGACGAGCAAAGTCATTGAAGACCACATCTGCCCCGCACATAACATCTTTCAGCTGCTCCTGTCGCAAAAGAGATACAGGAGTATGAGATCACCTGGCTGAGACATAACTTCTTCCTGCAGGTAGTGAAAATGCTGAACAACCAAAGGAACTGCTCACACTAACCATTCGAGACTCTCATATACACTAAACAATATTTATTTATTTTTATCTATGTATACTGGTCCTGCGTATGTATTGTTTGTTTGTATGTGTGCTATGACTGGTTGTGTGCCTCCAGGTTTTTCACCAAGGATCAAAGAGCACTGTTTCGTCATGTTGTACATGTGCAAACAGCTGATAATAAATTTGAACTTGAAAATCCATATTAAAACTGTACCAGCAAAATTCACTGGATTTTTTCACCAATGTTGATTGACTGATTCAGTATTGATTTGTTTTTGCATGCTAGCATGCTAATGGATAGTAAATCTTAATGAGCTGCATGTGTTTATATGTTTCAATCCCAGTTTGTAAATGTAGAATATAACACAGTTTCATCACTCGGCACACCATCTGTTGAAAATTTTGTTCAAATTCATGTAGACTTACTGGGTCGATAATAATTCATTGAACCTTTGCAAACATTCTATTTTGCATTTCTATACATGCTGAACTGAAAACAAAAATTGGCTAAACGGGTTTGTTTCTGTACTAAAAAAAACATGATGGAGGAATGCAAGGTGTCATGCAGTATCCTTGGGAAGAAACAGTCAGTTAGCATTACAAATCGGGTCCCTTTATCGAGAATGAAGTAGGAAAAGGTGGCCAAGAGGTGATAGGGTATTAGATAGAAGGTGGGAGAGGTAGAGAGAGAGAGAGAGAAAGAGACAATTAAAGGGAGGGTTGTCTGCAAAGTGGAAGGAAAATTAGAGGGACCTAGCGTGACAACCACTCCACAGCAGATGCAATATCACTGGGTCTCTACTCAGCTCTGGAACTCCTTGAAAACAGCAACTCATACATATGGCTGCACTTCATCAACTACAGCTCAGACTTTAACACCTTTATTCTCTCAGTGCTGGTCAAGAAGCTCCAAACCCTGGGCATCTGTGCCCCCCCCCCCCCACCTCCTTCTGCAACTAGATCCTCGACTTACTCATCGAAAGACCTGTTGTGGTACACCATCGGCCTACTGCAGGGGGAAACCTCTGTACCTGCAGGAGTGTAAGGGAACAGGAAACACCTGGCTGGCTGTCAATCAGTCGGCCTGAATGGATCAAGCCCCACCCGGTTGGGTGTCAATCACCCTCCGGGATATAAGCCTGTGTCTGCCTCCTGAGGCCTCACACAGAGTTGCTGCAGCCACAGCCAGCCTGGCTCTGTGGAAGTCTTTGTGGATTAAAGCCTGTTATACAGTCTTTATCTTGTGTATGTCTGATTCTGTCTAATAGTTCACCACAATACCACAGTCAGTACGAATTGGAAACAATGTCTCCTCCTCACTGATTGTCAACACAGGCGCAAAGATGCGTGCTTAGCCCACTGTTCTAATCATTATATACCCATGACTGTGTGGCCAGGAACAATTCCATTGCCATCTACAAATTTACCATTGACACCACAGTGGTCGGCAGAATCACAAACAGCAATGAGGAAGAGTCCAGGAATGAGATAGATCAGCTTGTTGAATGGTGTAATGACAACAGCCTTGCGCTCAACGTCAGCAAAACCAAAGAGATGATTGTGGACTTCAGGAGGAAGTCAGGGGAACAGGACCCAGTCCCCATCGAGGGCTCAGTAGTAGAGAGGGTCAAGAACTTCAAATTTCTGGGTGTCAACATCTCTGAGGATCTGTCCTGGAGCCTCCATGTCGATGCAATCATGAAGGCTCGCCAGCAGCTATGCTTTAATGAGGTGTTTAAAGAAATTCAGTATGTTACCGAAGACTCTCGTAAACTTCTACAGGTGTACCATGGAGAGTGTTCTGGCTGGTTGCATCACTGTCTGGTATGGAGACACCAACTCTCAAGACAAGAATAAACTCCAGAGGGTCATTAACTCAGCCTGCAATATCACAGACAGCAGACTTCACTCCACTGAGGACATCTACATGAGGCGATTTCTTAAAAAAGCAGCCTCTATCCTCAAAGACCCCCACCACCAGGCCATGCCCTCTTCATTCTGCTCCCATCAGGGAAAGGACAGGAGCCTAAAGACAAGCACTCAACGGCACAAGGACAGCATCTTCCCCACTGCCAGCAGATTGCTGAATAATCAATGAAGCAAAGACACTGTCTAACTTTTTGTGCACTTTTTTAAATTGTTCTAAGGTGGCTCATATTAATATTTACATAATGACGCTGCTGCAAAACCCCAAACTTTGTGACTTGTTCATGACAATAAATTCTCATTTTGTTTCTGATCCTGAAGAATAGGAGTAGGTAGAGAAGGGATGGATATCGTGGTGCCAGTTAGAGGAGGGGTTCACTGACCATTACTACCCTTGGATGCTGATTTCCTCGAGCAACTCATTGTTTGCTTTTGCTTCTGGGCTGCCTAATTTGCAAGAAGTTGCTATGTCTCATGTAGAATCAGGTTTCAAATCAACACTTTGAAATGAAGCCAAAAATCAAAAGATCCCCAGAAAGAGATGGGTCAGAAATCGGCTTCCAAGTTTCTAGATAAATTACAAGGGAAAAATAATATTCTTAGATCAATATTAAGTTTTAAAAGGCCAATTTCATATAAATGGACATAAATTTTTCAAGAAACATTAATATAAAAATATTTAATATTTCTTTCTGGATGTTCCAAGGCACGTTATCACTTTTGAAGGGTTGTCACAGTATCAAATCCATGATTTTGAAAAAAAATGCAGATCTGACAATGAATGATCTTTATCAAAGGTCAACAGGAACAATAACCACATACGTTTAGGAGTATTGATTCAGATTAATATAAAGTGTACATAATTGCTGATCGCATGATTGAACAAAATGACATAAGCTAAAAGTCATGAAAACAATTTACTGAAAAGAATACTCAAAAAGGAATATGTGTTTCTTCCTGTCTAACCGGATGGATTTTTGAGAAGCACGTCAGATCAATTGGCATGGTTTATAGCGATGCTCTGTACTGGAGAACATAATGTTTGAGCTGCAAAGCTGTACCCTCAGCACTAACTCTTGGAGTAAGTTCCTCTGTGAATCTTTTTCAAAATGAAAACTTATGGAAATTAATAAGAAGATATGCAAGTAAATTATATAAATTTCAGGAAAAGAAAGACCAACAAATAAAAAAATGATTACATTTTTCATTTGCAACCAAAACTACCAATATTTTCATCAATAGAACTCGGTATACAAATAAATATGATTTACTGACAGAAAAAAATATAATTAGAATATACTTTTGATAGGTCTTGTTTAAGCAGATTCCACAAACTGCCACTTAACCAGAGGCAGGAGTGCAAAGCTTCTTAACAACTTCTCTGGGGAGTTCTTTTCCGACAGACCTCAGTATCAGAATTCATCCATCAAAACTCGACTGGGTCTCATTGCAGTGGGAGGGAGCTCAGATCCAAACAGAGCCAACAATACCAAAGCAAAGTTTTGTGCATTTTATGAGAATATTAATCAATAGAAAGTTTCCATGAGATTCATAAAAACAGTAAACAATTTGCAAATGCTGAAGGCAACTGTATATTATTTTTAACTATAATCCACCCTCCAACACCAAACAAGTATTTGACTCTATTTTTACAGCAAAATTACACAGATGCCTTTGGCAGAAGCCCCAATTTAAACAACTCCACTGTGATGTCAATTTGGATGACATGGTGCGTCAACCTCGAGAAGAGCTCGAGGCACAGTTCTGTGGGTAACAAAACTAGAGAGTTATTCTGGCAATTCCATGTTACATTTTTCATCCCCATAAAACCACCCAACAATATATGCAAAAAAAATGTTTTTATCATTTTTGACTATTGAGATCTGCCCAATATTAAGAAAGATCGTTAGTCAGAGGATCTCGCTGTAACTTTTAAGGAACCATCTGCAAATGACAGGAAGCAATGTTAATTGTTTATCAACCTTGACTAGAAATGATGCCACCAACTTAAATAACAAACACTCTTCCTGACTTCCTCAGGCTCTACAATACAATGACAGTCTGCAGCTAGGAATTCTTCTATGGCTGTGGTAAGCCCCTGTTATGCTAAGGTTGGCTGCTGGCTGGACATGCTTCTGGAAACCGATCCTACCCATAGCCCTTTGCATGCTCCCCATTCCACTTGCCTTGATCAGTCAATGAGGCTGACAGCTGTTCCGGTCTATAGGAATTGCTTAAGGTAGTATGTGAGTGGGAAGGGAAGGTTGAGAACCACTAATCTGGACCCAATTGTTACTGAAATATTTTGCTCGAGAAAAATTGTCATTGGCCCATTTCCTTTGGAGTTATGAAAACATGCACATTACAGGTCAATTAGGTATGATTACAACAGTGGTGTTCAAACTTTTTCTTTCCACACACTTACCACCTTAAGCAATCCATTACTAATCACAGAGCACCTGTGGCATAGGGAATAGTTAGAGTAGTATGTGAGTGAAAAGAAAAACGATGAGAACCAGTGATACTCAGATTGCACTTCACCATATTCCCAGTGGGGTAAATCTTTAATTTTTAACTTATGAAGGAGAGAGGATTGTTTGAAGATGATAGATGATTAAACACAGCTCATGGCTTATGCGCAACTTGCAACCAGGAAACACGTGCGTGGGTTCTTCAATTAAATGCTTGTTTGGGATATTTCAAGCCATGTAGTTTCCATACTTCACATCGCTTAGGTTTTTTAGATAGACTTTGTGTGATTTTACCAGTCTGAAGAACGTACAACAACTTGGCATTGGTCGTTCACACAAGAACGTCCAAAACTCCAAATCTCTGTTTATTTACGCAAATTAGACAGCAGACCGGATATGCGGTAAGTAAAGAGGTGGGACTTGCAATGCAATGCAAGGACTTGCAATCCTAGCCTCTGGTCTGTTGTCCGTAGAATGCCTGCAGTTCAATTTAGACAGCAGGCATTCTGGTTAATACACTTTCAAAATGGGATTTTTAACACTTCTGAGTATCCAAGTGTTGTATGTGAATTGCAGAGGATCATGTGACCTCCCTGTTTGCGACCTAGTTGGAAGTCACATCACCAGCCAATCAAAGTTGGACTCCACCCATCTATTAGTGCACACCTTACCGATGGCTCAGTTGAATGATTCAGCTCAGAACCCTATAAATTCTAACACATGCTTACAATTCACTCTCCCCTCATATTGGTCCTAGCCACGAACACTGGTCCATGTCATGTCACTACTGTGGACATCATTGGAGATGTGGACATCATGGTTAAAGTGCATACCACACTTAATTGGCCCATAGTACTGTGATAGATCAGAGCTTGCAGTGAGCCATATACCCCAGTGGGACAGGGAATTGGGAGTGTGTCTAGAAGTCCCTGTCTGTGAGTATGTACATCTTTGGGCGAGTATGGTAGGGTAAGCAGCCATTGGTATCAAGGACCCTTGGCCCGATGTGCCTGCTTACACTGTTACAGTTTTAGTCTTGTACCATGTAGAGAATAGGTGGACAACAGTTTCCGAGTCCAGCCTGAATCAGATTAAATCCCTCTATAGTTATAAAGTAGGGTGAGTGATTAAGTACCATTTGACATCTTCCCCTGTTTGATTCCCAGGTATAAAATAAAGTTACCTTTGATTGTGACGTGTGTGTCCGGACTCGTCTTTCTGTGAACCCAGCAAACCTGATACTACTCCCAACACAACACCATGTTTAATCTGCAGAAATTGAAAACAAAAACTAAATGGGCAAATGCTAGAAATCTGAAATTTAAGAAAAAAATGAAAAATCTGGAAATACTCAGAAGGTAGCAGCTATGGCAAAAGACTTCAGGTTATTGACTCTTAAATAGAATCAAATTTAAGCTCCAAGAGGTATCCACTAGAAATTTTAATTATTCCCATTTCCACAGATACCGCAGGCCTGAAAATAACCCCAGCATTTTCAGTTGTTATTAACCTGGATAAATCAAATCAACAACAGGATTTGGTTGAAGATGTGACCACGTTGCTGCTAGATTAAAAACTGCAGCAACAGTCCAAATAATGGATATTCTGAATAAATTTGTGCATCCTGTATTGTATAATTTAGCTCCAATGCTACTCTGTGTTATAAATATTGCAGTTAATTTTATTCTAAGAATACTTTATATTATAATATTTAGTCAAGGGGAACAGTTGTAAAATTTGAGGTGGTAAATTCTAGTAAATCATTAACTACCAATGAGATTAATTTGTAAACGATGGTCAATTAAAATTTGCAAATCGAACTGCAAGATGACGTAGTTTCGAATTTGCGACATAACACTCCAGACTGAATGCTGTAAGAGAACAACCATAAATCTGAACAGCTCTGAGGTGCCCTCTGAATTGTGCACAGCTGTCGTTTCATTTGCAATTCATTGAATTCAACTTTTTAATAATGGTCAGGAAAGAACATTAGGGTGAAACACGGAAGTCTACAGATGCTATGATTGTAGTAAAAAACACAAAACTGCTGGAGGAACTCAGCAGGTCTCACAATGTCCAGAGGAGGTAAAGCAATATAACCAACATTTTGAGACTGAGTCCTACCTTGAAGAAGGGCTCAAGCCCAAAATATTAGTTACATATCTGTGCCTCCTCTGCACGCTGCGAGACCTGCTGAGTTCTTCCAGCATTTTTGTGTTTTTTCGGGGCAAGAACATTATCACAGATATTGTTTCCTTCTAGAATTTTATTTGGACTAAATCAATACACTGAAGGTAGCATCACAACTGCAATTTGTCAAATCCTCCACTAACATTACATTTCTTTCCATGGAACTCTGATTAAAGCAAACGTCAATCAATCTTCTACAGCACTTTCGTTTATATTTTTCCTCAGTTCTTCTGAGAAAAATTGAAGTTTTGGAGAGTGCATCCATTAAATGGACTTGTCCTGACCTTTTATTTTTGCACAATGGAAGTTAAGATCTTGACATACTGCTTTACTCTATTTAATTCACACTTGAACTGAATTTATGACTCATCTCACTACCAGCAAGTAAACCTCCCTCATTATGTGGCATTAGTGTCAAAGTCAAATCCATATCTCCCTTGTCTTCCGTCCGGCCTGAATGAACCTCCATTCTATTGAGCCTTGAGAGGGCGCAGAGTGGCAATAGGGATATTACATGATTTGAGCCATTTTCAACCGCTATGTGGCCCTTGACATCATTAATCCTGTGAGTATATTATTATTAAAAAGCAAAATCTTTGAAACATGTATCATAATTACTGATTGATACATTTGTCAGCTATTTTTTATTACTGACTTTTATCACCCTGTGTAACTTTTCATGCATCATTATATCTGACCATGCATTTTATTTAAGCAGATACTACTTTTAATGATGTATGTTCTGTTTGTTATTTCTGCCTATTTTCCATGCAAATAATCAAACAGGCACAGTTGTTGGATATTGCTGCTTGTAAGGGTAGGACAGTGACCTAGTGTGAGGCAAATAAAGGACAGTGTTCTCTCAGCAGAGCAGTGAAAACAGCAGGCAATGAGCATGTTAGATCAGTCACTAAGCAAACAGCCATTCATCCAAAATATGGGAAGTGTGGAGATTCTCCTCAAGACAAACAATGTCCTGTAGGTTTCTAAGGCAGGTCAGAAAAGAAGAAAATATATGGCAATACTTTAATAGGAGGACTGGCAATGTCGGAGGTGTGAGTGTCTACCAACACTAAAACAGCTGGTAAACCAAGAACATGAAGACATAGTGAAAAGCTTGAAGGGCAGTTTCAATCAGAAACCATCAGAAACAGTGTATCCCATCTGAAGAGAGTAATGAACATATTTAATGGCCCCTATTAAGAAATCAGGTCAATTTGTTTAATAAGGGAAAATGTTGTATGGTTGAGAAGACAGAATTGGAGATGGAACTGAGGAAAATGAGTCCATGTTTCTTGGATCATCATTCTGAGAGGGCAGCAAGGAATGTGCCCCCAGTCTTGGATTTGTAGGCTTGGGCTTTTTCATTTGAACCAAATGTTATGAGCCCAGAGGACCCCAAAACCCAGCAGCAATAGAAATTCACCAAGACAAATGGATACTTAAACAAAATTAGTTTTTAATTTTATTTAAACATTAAAAAAAGGATCAAACTTTAACTTATTACTATAAACTTAACCTTACTTAACCCCCTTCTAATTCTAATGTGTAATTGTAATGTGTATAAATTCAGAAAAATTATTTGATTCACAGTCCAATCTCACTTCTCACTCCTGCAAGTTGACCGGTATCAGGCAATTCTTATATTGTGCACAGAATTTAATATTTATTCATTTTCACCAGGCTCTAGTGGAAATGGTTAAATGGTTATCACTCATGTCGGTTTTCAGAGAGAGATTCATTGCTAGTTGGACGCACACAATCTGATTTACTTCCATCAGTTACTTCAGTGTCTTCCCGAAGAAACTTGCCCCATCAGGGTTTTCCAAATGATAACCTCTTCTTCTGCAGGTCACTACAGAGTTCCTTCTTGTTTCCCATATTTCAGGTGAAACACTAGTCAGCCATTTCCTCTTGTATACTCACAAACCACCTTCAAAATGTTTTTTTTAAACAAACTGCCACCTTGCCATGCTACACAAACCAGTTCTCTCTCTCTCTCTCTTAGAGAAAGCCTGCTTTGTTCCCCCCCCACCATCACTCTCTCTCTCTCTCTCTCTCTCTGCTTGCAAAACCACATGACCTTCTTAGAACAGCAAACTGCATTAAGACAGATTGTGCACTGGACCCAATCTTCTGAGTCTATTCATCTGTTGCTTTCAAAACAAATAATCCATCATTCCATAGCATGTCCAATTAATGCCTACTTGTGAAGTCTCTATAGGCATTCTTCAAAGTTTTTGCAAAGGTGCTCGGAACCTGGATTGTCTGGCTTGAGCAGAGCTCCAGCATTTTACATGAGATCTGTTTTGTGAAGTGTTTGTGACCTACACTACTCCCGCAATACCTATATACAATATAAAATATGATATAATCCATCACACAAGTCATGTGAACAATCTATGCTGGTTTGGCCAGAAGCCAGCAGATGTTTACTAAAGGTTGAAAGGGTCATGTCACATTGGTGTAAAAAGCAAAAGGCTTTGCCACCTGGCTTCAGAACACCCACATAATATGGCCTGGGGTTACACAATGCTGGGAAAGTTAACTAAGTGAAAGTTGTCAAAAATCAGAAGAGTAAATGGAGATGTTCATCTCGATTAGCCTCAGAGTCAGAAAGACATCTCTATAAAATGAATTACCTGGTGTACTGACATATGGTGAACAGAGGATATGGAAATGAAAATGGTAGTACGCAATTATATTGACCAGACATCTGAAGGGACTGACAGGGTAATATATTCAAGGCCAACATGTCACTTGAACTACAAATATGTTCATGGGCATAAGAATATTACAACTATGTATTCATGGACAGTTGTGATATTCTACCTTCCACTGAGATGATCTAAAGAAGTATCATATACACCTTCTCAGGTGAGATTCTACAAGTACTTGGTGAAATGATCCTCTGAGAGTTCAACAACCCCCAATTACATGAAATAAAATAATTTGCATTTCTTGAACCATATTTTGAAAGGATCACTGCCTTGAAAAAGGGCTTCCATATGCCAATCATACTGAAGGCAACATGAACCCCTCAGATGGAAGTCAAGTCATTTATTATCATCTGATTGTATAAGTACCACCTGACAAAACAGTGTTCTCCGGTCCTCAGTACAAAAATGTGCAGATACGTACCTGGACATAACACACATACAGACAAATAACACATATGGAGGACAAGTTTTCTATCTATAAAGATAAATAATATTGTTTTGTACAAATGAGAGTCTTGGGTGTTTAGTGTTATTAGTTCCTTCAGCATTCTTACTGCCATGGAAAGAAGCTGTTCCCCAGCCAGGCGGTGCTGGCTCTGATACTCCTGTATCTCTTCCCTGATGGGAGCAGCTGAAATATGCTGTGTGCAGGGTGGAAGGGGTCCTCAATGATTTTGCGCATCATCTTCAGACAACTATCACGGTAGATCATGTCGATGAGGGGGAGGGAGACTCCAGTGATTCTCTCTGCCACTCTCATGTTCCTGGGGATTGACCTCTGATCCATTTCTCTGCAGCAAATATACCACACTATGATGCAGCCGGCCAAGACACTCTGCATAGACATAATAGTGGCCAGTAACCTTGCACACTTCAGTCTTCTCAGGGTGTCTAGTCGCTGTTGCACCTTCCTGACAAGAGAAGAGATGTTGAGTGTCCACGATAGGTCACTGGTTAAGTGAACCTGGTGCTCTCCACTCTCTCTACCACCGAGTTGTTGATGTGTAGTGGAGGGTGGTTATTCCTGGTCCTCCTGAAGTCCATGTTGAGACTCTTGCATCATTTCACAAGATATTCTACCTCTTCACTGTAGCGCAACTCATCGTTGTTGCTGATGAGGCCAACGACTGTTGTGTCATCTCCAAATTTGATGACACTCTTGCAGCTGGATCTGGTGATGCAGTCGTGGGTCAGTAGTTTGAACAAGAGTGGGCTGAGCTCGTAGCCCTAAGTTATGAAAGTCTACAGCAAGCAGATCACTTCAGTAAAGGGGTTCAGATGGAAGTATGAATATAAAAGCTCTAAAAAGCAGCAATTGCTACAAGGGCTCTACCTGAATTCAGTGAAAGATAGAAAACAAATCACTTCAAAGGAAACTACTCTGAGAGATTACGTTAATGAAGAATCAAAATGGTTTTTGTGTTCCAGGATAAGTGCACCACAGAAATGAAACTCAATTAAAGCGCAGTTCCACTAGATAAACTCTTTGCCTTGATTTCCAGCAGTGAAGCTGTCAGGCTAAGATTAAATCAAATTCTATCTGAGAATGGCAAAGGGTTTGAGAATTTGCAGAGGAACATTTCATAAAATCAAAACTAAGTTTGAGAAACATGGAGATATGGCAGACTAATTAATATCCGAGGAGGAAGAAAAGCTTCTTTTGAGGTTGTGACTGTGAAACTGGGAATTTTACAGTAAAATACAACTCTGTTGCACAGATTAGTAACATTTTGCACCGTGTTAGTGGAACATTAGAATCACATTTTAAATGAAAGACATTGGCATGTTTAGAGCCTTATTGTACAATGGTGAAAAGAACAAAGAGTTTGTGAGTTCAAAGTTAAACTTCCAATTTAAAGAACTGAAATTAGCAATTGTATTAGCTTAATTATTAGCATGTTACATGAAGCATCGAGTCCACGCTGCTGAAGATCCAGCTGCGCTGGATGGGTCACGTCTCCAGAATGGAGGACCATCGCCTTCCCAAGATCGTGTTATATGGCGAGCTCTCCACTGGCCACCGTGACAGAGGTGCACCAAAGAAAAGGTACAAGGACTGCCTAAAGAAATCTCTTGGTGCCTGCCACATTGACCACTGCCAGTGGGCTGATAACGCCTCAAACCGTGCATCTTGGCGCCTCACAGTTTGGCGGGCAGCAACCTCCTTTGAAGAAGACCGCAGAGCCCACCTCACTGACAAAAGGCAAAGGAGGAAAAACCCAACACCCAACCACAACCAACCAATTTTCCCTTGCAACCGCTGCAATCGTGTCTGCCTGTCCCGCATCGGACTTGTCAGCCACAAACGAGCCTGCAGCTGACGTGGACTTTTTACCCCCTTCATAAATCTTCGTCCGCGAAGCCAAGCCAAAGAAAGAACATGAAGCAATACATTTCGAGCAAATGGAAACAGACGTTATGGACAATTGGATTAAATATAAGATCAGAAACCTTTCTGTTTTCATATTCTTTTTTTTTTAAAAACTGTCGCTTCAAAGGCTGCGATGAGATACAATATTTCACAATCTTAGAAAATTTAGACCTGTGCTGAAAATGTGAACGCTCAACAATCCATAAAATGGATTAAGTGAAATCACATATAAAATATTCCCTTAATATCCACAGTGGCAGTATTCTGAATTTTAAATGTAATTCTCCATTTAAATTCAAGTATTTGTTTCAGCATTGCATTCTCATTCGCCTTTGAAAGTCGCATTTTACAGTCTTAAGTATCATTCCAGGGACAATGGCAAATAGCTGAAGGTGCAGTGCAGTACTGAGGAACTGATGTTAAACCGAGGTCGTGACTGCTCTCCCAAGTGGCTGTAATTCAAAGAAGACCAGGGGAATTGTCCCTGGTGCCCTGACAATATTAATCCTTCAACTGACAACACAAATCAAAGGTCATTTTCACCAATGTTAATTTAAATGCATTTTGTCCAAAAAATTTGTATATTCCAAAAGCACTTCACTGGTTGAAAAGCCATTTTAAAGAGCGATGAATAATCAACCAGAGTGATGTGCATCCATTTTAAAGATCATTAAGAGTATTTGAAAATTCCTGATAATATATATTCATCCATTTATCCTGAAGTATGTCATACTAATGTGCAGATATTAAATCCATATGCTGCAAATGCAACTTTTGCCTTCAATGCCAGAGTCTTGGAACTAAAGCAACATGACGGAACACACCTTATGTCAAATTCTGAGAAGCACATCATTCAAATTCATGACATTGCCCTCAGCAAATACCCAGTCCTCTTTTCCAGAAGCCAGAGGAAAGAGAAAGTAGTAGAAGTTAATAACTGAATGGTCTTACTCTCAGTGGCAAAGAGATCAACGAGGTGTTCAGATGCTGTTGAAGGTGTGCATGGAGAAGGCAGTGGAGTGTAGCTTGAGAAAATGTTTTGCATGTAAGCCAAGAAGCCAGAGTAATCTTTGCCTTTCACCACAATCCTAGAATCACAAGCTATTTTAGCAGCTTAGAACAGGCCCAAGTGATGCTTTAATTTTAAAGATTTATCTATTTAAAATAGTTTTGCAAATAAATGATCTTAACATTGGTGTAAAGTTGTAAATTGGAATAATATACTGCTAGGTGGTAACTAAGTAGCCTTTAGTTTCCCAATTAATTAGGAGACAAGCAATGATCAAAAGAAATCAGGCAACTCAAAAGCAGTAGTCCTGACAAAATAATTCTCTGGGTCTAACTAAAAGCACAAAGTGTTTTGTTATGCACAGACTCAGAATCAGAATCAGAATTTATTATCAAGAACAAGTCATGAAATTCAGTGTTTTGCGGCAGCGTCACAGTATAAACATTCATATTATAAATATCTTACAAAATTACTATTAAAAAAATTAAAATAATAGTGCACGAAAAGTAAGGCAGTGCCTTGGGTTCATTGATTATTCAGGAATCTGATGGCAGCGGGGAAGGAGCTGTTCTTGTGCCATTGAGTGCCTGTATTTAGGCTCCTGTACCTTTTTCCTGATGGTAGCAGAGTGAACAGGGCATGGCTTTGAGGATAGAGGCTGCTTTTTTAAGTCACCCACCCCTTGTAGATGTCCTCAATGGAGTGAAGTCTGGTGCCTGTGATGTCGCAGGCCGAGATAACAACCCTCTGGAGTTTATTCTTGTCCTGAGAGTTGGCGCCTCCATACCAAGCAGTGATGCAACCAACTAGAATGGTCTCCACAGTACACCTGTAGAGGTTTTCAAGAGTCTGCAGGGACATACTGAATATCCTCAGACACCTCACAAAGTATAGCCACTGGCAGGCCTTCTTCATGAATGCATCAAAATGGAGGTTCCATGATAGCTCCTCGGAGATGTTGACACCCAGGAATTTGAAGTTCTTGACTCTCTCCACTACTGAGCCCTCAATGAGAATTAGGTCGTGTTCCCTTGACTTCCTCCTGAAGTCCACAATCATCTCCTTGTGTGCAAGGTTGTCGTCATTAAACCATTCAATGAGCTGATCTATCTCCCTCCTGTACGCTTCCTCATTGCCGTTTGTGATTCTGCCGACAATTGTGGTGTCATCAGCAAACTTGTAGATGACATTGGAATTGTGCCCGGCCACACGGTGACTCTCACTGTTAAGTGTCAGTGGGATGTAGACGAGAAATATTCGATCAATGATGGAAGAATTTTAAAAATTGTCTGGAAAATTATTTTAGGACAGACACAGAACAGGTGATATGGTGCAGCTATAGTATTTGGGAATTGACAGAAATAATTGGGGTATAGGGCTACCCCATCTGCAGCAGGTCAGTAGAAGTCCAAGACTCTGGACTGCTTGGGGATTGGGTTGATCCAGAGTTTCATATTTTCTGGATTCTCAGGCAGAACATTTAAAATTCAAAGTTAAGGAGAATAAAGATGAGATGAACAGGTAGCTTTTGATAGTTCATTCATGGGCAAATACAGCATGCTTCATTTACCAAAATGAGCAGTTTTAAAGAAAAGTAAAATCAACAAGAATGGTCGCTTGTTCCTGCTGTGTATCTGTGGAGCTTGTGCATGCACACTTGCACACTAAAGCCCGCTAAATTTTAAGATGTTGAGATTTTTCGTAAAGTCTGGAATCTCAGGTGGTCTGGATTTCTGGCATCTGGATTTTTGAACTTCTTCTGTATCTACCTCAAAGACGTTTGTCTCAGAGTTGATGAGTTGGAGTCCAATATTACAATGAATACCTTATTTTTGAACACAATTATACCTGGAAGATTAAGCACTAAAGAAATGGTCAGTCAAGAGAAAGAGAAGTGCATGATTATCAGTGGCGCAGGCTTCTGCATTCTCAACCATCATACTTGTTAACTGGCTGTAGGTTTTGCAACCTGCGAAGAAGAAACAGAAGACTGTAAGGTGAGAAACTGATCAAAGCACTGTGTCAATTTAAGGACATCTCCTTGGGGCTTGAGAGGAATTCAGAATGAGAGGGGATATTTGTGCTTCTCGTGGTGAATGTGGGAACTATTGATTTATGTACATTAAAAACAAAGAGTCTCTAGTGAAGGAATATGAGCACTTAGTGTCAAATTAAAAAGCAGGACAATATAAATAATCTCTGGAATACTTCTTGATCTAAGTGTAAATTTACATGAAAAAAACAAACGGAGGACTCAGGTGGTGAGGTCAGCATTCACAGAGGAAAATGAACTGCTGATGTATCCGGTCAAAACCCTACCTCAGGACTGAGAAAGCAGTTGGAAGACAGGCAGTATTAGAGTGATCTGTTGATGATAGGGGGAACATAAAGGTGGTGACGGATCACAGCCTTATGGGTGGATAGAGAGGTGGAATTGAGAGACAGGTGCAAGCGAGTGAAAGATGGAAGCCAAGAAGGGGATAAAAGGCAGAGGATCAAGGAGCGAGAGGGGAAGGTGAAGGTGGGAACAGCTTTTAAAGGTAGGAGAAAGGTGGAAACAGAGATGGATGGATGGTGGCCAGATGGGAATTGTAGGAGAGTAGGTGGGTGGATGAGTGGTGGATACAGAGGGAAATGGAAGGGATAAGGATCTGGATAACAGGGTGCAGGTGGAGTGGAAGATTTAGAAAGATGGGAATGTGTCAAATAAACTTAAGTGGATGAGCAAAAGACCGAAAGAGACAGGGGAGATTGGGTTTCTCAAAATTGGAGAATTCAATGTTCATGCTGTTTGGTTGTGGGGGGAGGGGGTGGAGGGTTAAAAAGAGATGCTGTTCTCCACATTTGCATTTGGCCTTTCCCTGCTAAGAGAGAAGTCAGAGGACAGATGGGTTATGTAGGAATGAAAAAAAATTAAGCATGATTAGCAAACAAGAGCACCAGATGGCACGTGAGGACGGAGCACAAATGCTCGAAAAGTGGTCGTGTAGTTTGATATAAAGGAAGCCATGTTGAGAGCCCTGAGTGGACAATGTTGGAGGAGATACATCTTGATAGGGATTGATTACTGACTAGAAGAGTTCAATAAAATATAGGTCACTTAAGTTAGGAAACTGCAACTACTAGGTGTGATGGGGTCCATTACTACACCCCAGTTTTTCACTGGATGACAGATTTCTTTCCAAAGCTTTGCTTCCTGAAAACCATTGAGGCTTATGACAGACAACTTCAAGCTGAACACAAAGGTAATTTCAGATTTTCTGTATTCACATAGGAAGTTGGAGAAACATTAAATTAATTTTTATTGAATTTACCATGCTTAATCACATAATAATGTTGACACATTGTGTTAATTCAGATGACCTAAAAATGTTTTGTTGCCAATTTTCATTTGTAGTCTGTATTTGATGGCTCTCGGGTCAGTGTCCAACAATAGTCGGCCAGCATTGATTCCAGTTGCCGTGATAACGCTTCTCCATGGTTGCAATGTCCTGATGAAGCCATTCACCATGTTCATCACTGACTACAGGACCAAGATCAGCAGGGAAGAAGTCCAAGTGTGAATGCAGGAAATGAATTTTCAATTACACCTTGCACTTCATGGTTTTGTATGCTTGAATGTGTTAAAAATATGACAGGTAATCACAAAAATAGGTTATATCTTTTAAAAAAAGTTTGGTAATAGGATAATTTTAAGGTGATTTTCATGATCAGCTACCCAAAATCTATTAAATACACCCAAAAGTGTTCAGGAAGCAAAATCTTCCTTGTCCAGTGTTATCAGAGAATTGGATAAGGACATAAAATATGATACAACTAAGGTTGTTGATGACCTAGATCTGGATGGCAGTGAAGAAGAGAGACACACACGTGTTAAGTGAATGGACCAGGACATTTGTTTTGAAGATTAAATATGATGTCTATGAAGGAGACTAAAAAAAATAGAAAGGAGCTTTTTTTAAATAGTGAGGAACATTGAGGGGAACCTTTGTAGTCTTGTACAAGAATCAAAGAATGTTACCAAGAATGATAGCAACTCATTAGGAAGGCAAATAGAGCTTATTGTAAGTCAATTTGAGTAGAAAATGAAACTAGGCTCTGGTGAGGCTACATTTGTAATATTGTATAGAGGTCTTTCTACTTAAAATAGGACTTGCAATATAGGGATGGTGGTTTATTGTAGGAACAGGTATTAAGCAGACTGGAATGAAACTCATTAATTCAGAAGAATGGTTTATGATCTCATTGAAAAGCAGAAAATTCTTGAGATAATATCAGGTTAACCATATAACCATATAACCATTTACGGAGCGGAAACAGGCCATGTTGGCCTTTCGAGTCCGGTTCACTGATTTTGTGCGCCCTTTACAGGCATTGGTCCCGGTAGATCTTCATTCAATAACGATTGACGAATTCAATGCAGGTGGAATCAATCATTCTCTTGCCAAGAGGTAGCATATTCAGGTTCTGATCATTTTTTAATGATGTGTTTATTTTACTGTTGCCAATCAACTGAAGAGCAGAATTCAAAATGGCACATCTACTTTTAGCTGGAAAACTTTGCTTTTTTTTCTTAGTGTAATGAGACCTAATGTAAATCTCTAAGTGGCAACATGGTTACCGTGAAAGTTTAACACTGCACTGGAAATTAAACTGATTGTTTTCAATCCTTGCACTGAGCATAAAATTAGCCATTTTGCAAGTAAGGTCCCTTTTTTGAACTTTGTTGAGAAAGAGAATCACACATTTACTGGAGTAGCTCGTATTCATACCTGGAACAGCTATGTTTCAAGTTCATTTATAAGGTGCACTGAGTAAGTTTGGTTTGAAAACAGTCCAACTAGACATCCCATACATAGTTCCATCATCGTTGGTCCATTGGAAGGCACCCTTATAACAAAGTCTTACTACTTACCTTGGTATTTGGGTATGGCTTTGCTAAAACTGATTAACTATCCTTACCTCACCTAAACTCTGAATCACTAACCACCTCCTCCTCAACCCTACTTTCTCATCTCATCCTTTCCCAGCTTTCAGTCATGAACCTCCAACCTACCATGCCTCTAGATTCCACATACACTCTATCGCCTAAGATGCTGAAACTCCTCCCAATCAATCATTTCCCTCATCACCACCTCATCCCAGCCTCTGACCACCATGAAAACCCTATCCCATGTTCTACCTATTTTCAGCCTCATATTCAAACCCTTCGCATCTCTAAACAGGCATGGGCCGATCACATTGTGCATCAGTACATGGTTACGTTGATATTTTCCAACACCTGAGCCAATATTCCTACAAATCATTTGTGATTATTTACTCTCTTTCACATTTTGTTATTAGGTGGGCAATAAAGCCTTTTCAAGTTAATAGGTTGTTTTTGATCAATTTGCAGGAAAACATGATCTCCATTATTTTTTGTGTAACCTCACTTGCGCCTACGGCAAATTTCACTTATTAATTTTCTGCAACACAGACAATTGATCTTCTGTCACAAATGACCCATAAATCCATAAGAGTAGACTGCTGGAGGCTGGAACACTGGGGTCTACTTGTTCTACAGAAAAAGTCAAGAACAAGCTTAGTTCTGTCAAATTCTAAAAAGGGCTGTCAAATCTTTTTTGGCTTTCCTACTGAACTGCATTTATAATGTTCTTGGAGGGCAATATGAACATATTACCCTTTAGCTAACTAAAGGGTTTATGAACAAATGTGAAAATATGGTTGGATGTATTCCTGTCCTCTTCACCCACAGATGTGTTTTACTTTTATGTCACTAATATTCTAATAAAACACAGCGAGAATTGCAAAGAATAGCAATGTGCATCGGGGACTGAGTAGAATTTGTGGCCTGTATCATATCAATAATATGTAACCTAATTTAAATGCAGAGAGATGTTTCACCTTGTGGAATAAATTTAGTATTAGGGGCATAGGTTCAGAATAAAAGATAATTAATCTAAGCTGAAGAGGTAGCTCATCTAACTTCCACTTGAACTGAATGCCTACAGAGCCATAAACAGACCTTCCTGGGGAGGCAGAACTTCACAGGCATACAGTCTCTATGTTGGTGAGACCAAATGTGGATTGGGTGGCAGCTTCATCAAACATCTATGCACCTATCTGAATTTGAATTCCCAATGGATGAGATGTTTGGCCTCATTTATTGTCAGGGTGTGATAGTACAGATTCTATCACCAATGTCTATATGTATAGATTGTACTGTAGGATGATTGTGATCAGCTGAGAGCGTAGCCACCCCTACTGGCAGGTCTTAAAAGGGTTGCTTCTAGCCAGACCAGATCATTCTGGACTGGTCGACCTACATGTGACATGCTCCAGTCTTTTGGTTAATAAAAGCCTTGGTTTGGATCAACAAGCCTTTGATTCTTTTGACGTGTTCTACACAGGGTAAGGCCAAATGCAAACTTGAGGAACTTAAAACCCAACTGTATGAACATTGATTTTTTTTTTCTCTCTCATTCAAGGCAACTCCCACCTTTGTCTGATTTCAGTATTTATTTCTTCCACACCATTTTTCTCTAATCTCCACCCCACCCGTCTCTTCCCAACCAGGGCTCTCTCCCTCTACCTGCCTCTCCACCTGCCTAATGCTCAATGATCTATTACTCCCGCCCCAGCTTGGTGCCCCTTCCCTTTACTCTTCTTTCTCCTTGATATATTTGATATCACCTTTCATACTTTAGTCTTAATAAAGGAACTTGATCCAAAACATCGACAGACCATTGATTCTGCCTGAATGACTGAGCTCCTCCAGCTTCATATTGTTTGCCCCCGTTTATTATTGTTGACTAAAATTCTCATCAATCTAGTGCCATAATTCATCTCCAAGAAAAATCATTCTGACCTAGTCTCAGATAACAAAATGTTATTGCTGTAAGGGTTAAAATGAATTGGAAACATATTCTGCAAGAAGCCAGCAGATATTGTTGACGTTCTTTGACCGTCTCCCAGTAAAAGCCAACTTCAAGGTTGTGGCTGGCTTTCTGCATGTTAGAGATAAGCAGTTTTGCATTTTCCTTTGCTCTGAGAAGATGGAAAGAATGGAGATGGTCCAAATACTTCTATTGACCATTATAATAATTGTGTTAAGCATTGTATAATTGCTTTTATCATATTTTTCGTACTATATAAAAATGTAGTAACTGATAAAGTTTAATAAACCGTGAAAAACTTAACTGCAACTTTAGTATGGACTTTTCTTTAAAAGAGTCATAAACAACAAACACTCTTTCTAAACGATTATAAAGGAAGACATTCACAATAGTTGCCATTGGTAACTTTGGTCATCCCTTATCGGATTCACTTAATTAACAAAACCAGACATTAGTCCTCTTTCTCATGCTCCCAGATACCGTGGTTACCCTCATAAATCATGTGCGTGATAAAATCATTCAGCGTCATAGCCCTGTTCTCAAGCTCATCTATGTGATCAATGAAAGTATAATCTAATTTAACAGGAGTCAGAAACCTGCGTCATCACAAATATTCCCTGCTTTGTTCAGAGTGCTGGACCTCTTCTCCATTTCAATATATTACCTGCTATCAAACTAATCCAGAAAACTTTGCACTCCACTGCCAATGGGTTAATCATGTTAGAATGATTGATTTGGACCATGACTCAAATGATCAGCTCACTGGAAGAAGGATGTGTACATTCATTGAAAAGGAGGTCAAGGAGATCCACCAGGTTGTTGTCTTGAATGGAGGACTTTAGTTATGTGAGAGATTGGATAAGCTGGGCCTGTTGCCCCTGGCATTGAGATATGACCGGATTGAAGTATTTAAAGATAAAGAGATATGAATCAGGTAGATGTCTTGTTCCCATTGTAGTCAAATGAAAACCAAGAGGCAGAGATTCCAGTTGAGAGGATAGAGTTTGAGAAGGGATTTGAGGGGAAATGTTTTCTGTCCAGAGAGAGGTTGTTAGCTGGAACTTTCTGCCAGAGATGTTAGGGGAAATCAGATTTGTTGAATAGGCAAGACTTAGAAGGAGTGAAATGCTTAAGTCTGCAGATGCTGTGATTGTAGTAAACATGTGCCGAAATGCTTGAAGAACTCAGCCAGTCTTTCAGCATCCATAAAAGTCAAAGATATATTGCCGACATTTCAGGCCCTGAACCCTTCTTCAAGGAATAAGAAGAATGAGCCAAAAGGAGGAAGTCAGAATTCAGACAATGCTGGCCAGGAGACTATACAGGCATTGTGCTGGCAAATAGAAAGTGTAGATGGCAAAACAAAAGGTAGGTTTGGATGTATGGTCTTACGGACCCTTTTCTGTGTTACACATCTCGATGACTCTATTGCTATACCAATAGGTCAATATGAGACATATTCCGCAGTTTATATAATCCAAGTTTGCATTGCAGTGCATTGTAGTAGGGAGTAGAGAGAATAAGCTTATTAAATGCAAATTTCACTTTCCTAAGTATGTGAAAATGCTCAAATGTTTCACCGTCGTTCTGATGCAAGAGATTTGAAGCCAACCGATTTTGGTTTTGGTTTAGTTAATTCATGATATATCTTTCTTTTCTTTGGCTTGGCTTCGCGGACGAAGATTTATGGAGGGGGTAAAAAGTCCACGTCAGCTGCAGGCTCGTTTGTGGCTGACAAGTCCGATGCGGGACAGGCAGACACGATTGCAGCGGTTGCAGGGGAAAATTGGTTGGTTGGGGTTGGGTGTTGGGTTTTTCCTCCTTTGCCTTTTGTCAGTGAGGTAGGCTCTGCGGTCTTCTTCAAAGGAGGTTGCTGCCCGCCAAACTGTGAGGCGCCAAGATGCACGGTTTGAGGCGATATCAGCCCACTGGCGGTGGTCAATGTGGCAGGCACCAAGAGATTTCTTTAGGCAGTCCTTGTACCTTTTCTTTGGTGCACCTCTGTCACGGTGGCCAGTGGAGAGCTCGCCATATAACACGATCTTGGGAAGGCGATGGTCCTCCATTCTGGAGACGTGACCCATCCAGCGCAGCTGGATCTTCAGCAGCGTGGACTCGATGCTGTCGACCTCTGCCATCTCGAGTATTTCGACGTTAGGGATGTAAGCGCTCCAATGGATGTTGAGGATGGAGCGGAGACAACGCTGGTGGAAGCGTTCTAGGAGCCGTAGGTGATGCCGGTAGAGGACCCATGATTCGGAGCCGAACAGGAGTGTGGGTATGACAACGGCTCTGTATACGCTTATCTTTGTGAGGTTTTTCAGTTGGTTGTTTTTCCAGACTCTTTTGTGTAGTCTTCCAAAGGCGCTATTTGCCTTGGCGAGTCTGTTGTCTATCTCATTGTCGATCCTTGCATCTGATGAAATGGTGCAGCCGAGATAGGTAAACTGGTTGACCGTTTTGAGTTTTGTGTGCCCGATGGAGATGTGGGGGGGCTGGTAATCATGGTGGGGAGCTGGCTGATGGAGGACCTCAGTTTTCTTCAGGCTGACTTCCAGGCCAAACATTTTGGCAGTTTCCGCAAAGCAGGACGTCAAGCGCTGAAGAGCTGGCTCTGAATGGGCAACTAAAGTGGCATCGTCTGCAAAGAGTAGTTCACGGACAAGTTTCTCTTGTGTCTTGGTGTGAGCTTGCAGGCGCCTCAGATTGAAGAGACTGCCATCCGTGCGGTACCGGATGTAAACAGCGTCTTCGTTGTTGGGGTCTTTCATGGCTTTCATGACATATAGTACAACTAGAAAGATCAGGAGTGCTACTCCATGCCTTGCAAGAAGAACCTAGTCTTCATCAGGTTCTCCAATTGGATGCTGAGGGCGCTGAAGGGTCCCTGACCGTTTCGGAGGTTCAGATCTGAAGCTCAGGTCGCCAATGGACTCTGGGTGGTTACCAAGGCTGCAGAAGCACTGGAGGCAAATCTATAGATTCTCAGTGACACTGGGGCAGACTCTCTTTTGCCTCTCTTTCTCTGACTGTAAGTCTGATTGTAAGAAATGTAAAAGGCACTTTGGCAATTTCTGCTGGTGGCAAGTCTGTTTGCCTTGCATGTAATAGGACCCTGTTTTATTACTGTGATAATAAATTAAATCTTGAATCTTGGACATTTGACGACACTCTCAGATACAATTTGCTGTCAAACTTCCCACTCCTATGTAGCCAAATTACTGAAAATTATCATTCAAATAAGGCCCAGATGTTGGGTCTCTGATGTGGACTGCCATACAGGCTTGCTGATTGCACCCAAGGCTTCTGGTGTTAGCACTTCTGTGCTGTGAAAAGATGTCAGTGCTTCGATTTTTGTTTCATTTACCGCATTCGGCCCAATACGAGTTTGCAAACTGGAGCACTGCGAAAAATCCCAGTAATCCTGGGTATTTTTTTGAGTAACATCTTCATTGATTCAACCTCGAGATTCTCTATGGTTACAAAGGCTGAAGGTGACAGTTACTGAAAATATTAAATCCGAACAGAAAGTGCACAAAACCATCTACGGTTCAAATGGGTTTTGAGTACAGACATTCAGAAGTAATAATTCAAGTCAATGACCTTAAATCAGAACTAGAAGGATAGTGGCATTACTCATCCCTTAAGCAAATGTCAAGAATGTTGTGTCATGAACAAGTCACAAAATTCATTGTTTTGTGGCAGTATTGCAGTGTAAACATTCATATAAACCACCTTACAAAAATATAAATAAAAATAGTGCATGAAAAGTCAAAGTAAGGCAGTGTCATTTGTTCATTGATCATTTAAGAGACTGATGGCGGAGGGGAAGAAGCTGTTATTGTGCCACTGAGTGGTGTACCTTTTCCCCAATGGTAGCAGAGTAAAGAGGGCATAGCCTGGTTGGTGGGGGTCCTTGAGGATAGGGGCTACTTTTTTTTTACATACTGTGAACCATATCAATCAAAATACATACAAACATTTCCCTCTTAATTATACACAGTGGCATTTTCTGCCCTTTTTTCCCCCCTACTTTCCCTTCCCACCCCCTCCAAACCCATTAAACATTCTACATGTACAATACAATAAAACAATTAAACAATGTCATCACACAATGAAAATAAACAAGTAAAATCTGTCATCTACTTTTACACACTGGATCAAATAGTTTTGTCTTCTTATCATTTTAGGGGGTGGAGGTCCGAGGCAAGCCCACTCTGTTATGTTCCGTGTACAGTTCCCAAATTTGTTCAAGTAATGTGACTTTATTTTTTTAATTATATGTTTTTTTTCCCAATGGAATAGATTTATTCATTTCCATGTACCATTGCTGTACTCTCAGGCTCTCTTCTGATTTCCAAGTTGACATTATACATTTTTTTTGCTACAGCTAAGGCTGTCATAATAAATCTTTTTTGCGCTTCATCCAGTTTGAGGCCTAATTCTTTACTTCTTATATTACTTAGAAGAAAGATCTCTGGATTTTTTTGTATGTTGCTTTTTGTGATTTTATTTTATATCTGATTTTGATCTTCCCAAAACTTTCTCACATGCCCAAATTGCATGTACTGTTGTTCCCATTTCCTTCTTACACCAAAAACATCTATCTGATAATGTTGGATCCAATTTTTTTAACTTTTGGGGCCTGATATCTAACCTGTGTAACCAATTATACTGTATCATGCGTAACCTTGTTTATTATATTCTTCATAGTTCCAGAGCATAACTTTTCCCATATTTCATTTTTTTAATCTTTATGTATGGATAGGGGCTACTTTCTAAAGACAGCACTTCTTGTAGATGTCCTAAATGAGTGAAGTCTGGTGCCCGTGATGTCGCAGGCTGAGTTAACAACCCTCTGGATTTTTTCTTTCTTGTCCTGAGCGTTAGCACCTCAGTACCAGACCCAACCAGTCAGAATGGTCTCCATGGTACACCTGTAGAAGTTTTCGAGAGTCTTCAGTGGTGGCACAAGATGTAGGGAGAGTTGGTTGATTAAGTGGTACAAGTGAATTTATTCAGGGAAAACAGGCAATCTAGAGCAAGAAAATTTAAGGAGGGGTCTAGAGGAGGAGCAAGTATTTACATCAGGCAAGCAGGCTGGAGAAAGGGATGGAAAGCGGACATCTGAAAACTCCTTTGCCTGTGAGTCTATAATAGAACAAGAGCCCAAAAAGGTGGTCACTTCTTCAAGTAATCGAATGAAATGTGATGCCAGCCACAGGGACTAATCCTTACCTAATTGTGGTGATATGTTTCCTCCATTGTATATAGTCAGTGTTGACTACTGTATTTCTGGAGCTGGTCCGCCCAGTGATGATTCATACCCTATGACTCCTCCCCCGTGGTCCTGGGCCATAAAGGTCGAGCCACCTCTCCCTTCCCTCCATTCCTATACCTGTATCCGGGCCAGCACGGTTCTTCTGTATATTAAAGCCTATCTTTCCCTCAGCCTAGTCATGGTGGTTACTGATAGTGCCCTACATTAATCTACCTTGGGTAGCTTTGGGGAGATATGATACATTATTGGCACACATTGTTCAAAGGAGGCTCAGAAGTCAAGAACCACAGTTGTTAAATTTCACATTACGGCCAGAATTTTAGGAAATACACAGAATGACGTGACAGTGTTCAGGTTCATTTTGCAACAATGTAGAAGGCCAAGGGGAGTAAGGTCAGAAGGAGAACCAAGATTCAAACCCTTTTAAATTTATCATCTCAAAAGGAGATATACAGCGTATTGTGATAATTTAATGCATATGGTGGTTGGTGTATCTTACATATCTGTTTGGCTGCAAGAATTTTGGTGAATCTGTACATTGCATTTATGTATCTGACAATAAATTCTCAACATCATTACATTTCATTAAGTACATATTTTAGATCAACTTCATTTCAGTGATGGAAGTGTAAAAAATTGTACCACATTCACTGTCTCCAGAATGAGGTGCAGCAATTTGCCAGTTCTTTCAAAATTAAATATAGATATCGCTGGGTAGGTTGGTAGATATAACCCTCCCCTAATAACTCTTGAGCAGAATGATTTGCAAAGACATTTTAGAGA